>NC_090651.1:75636105-75938701 GCF_040937935.1 Hyperolius riggenbachi | reverse complement strand
CAGGGATTTCGGGAGGTTATAGTGAGTATTCAGCCGCGGGTATGCAGCGTTTTAGGTGGCACATTAATATTATAGAGCAATCTGAAATAAAAAAGTGTTTTTTTTTGGGTTTTTTTAAGACTTCAGTGTTTCTTTAAGCAAGATCAAAATGCACAGTGCTCAATATGCAGGGATTTGCATGCATCAAGCATCAACTTGCATAGGAAGCATACGTTTCACCAGTTAAAGCGCAGCATGCACAAGCAAGTTATAGATAACATGCAATTCACTCATTAATCAGGCAGCAGCTTACACAGGAAGCATAGGTCTCACCATCCAGATTAGCATGCAGATAGCGAGCAGGCTACAAGTGGCTGCCAGCTTGCCCACCGACCATGGCTCATGGGTCTCCGACTGACGTATGAGGCATGTGCCTACCCACTTTCCACTATAGCAAGATACAGAATACAACAGGGGCCAAAAAACAGGTCTACTATAACAGAAGTTCTATTTTATCTGGAGAAAACAACAGAAGGCAGAGCTGCAGCAGCACAGACAAGCACTTCCACAACAGCAATAGGCAGATAGGGGCGGAAACTGGAGGGAACCTCCCCATCGGAGGTGTCAAAGCCATAAAGCCAGAAGGAACCATCCCATCCATGGTGTCAAAGCCATAAAATTAGAGGGAACCACCCCATCCGAGGTGTCAAAGCCATAAAACCAGATGGAACCACCCAATCCGAGGTGTCAAAGCCATAAAACCAGAGGGAACCACCCCATCCATGGCGTCAAAGCCATAAAATCAGAGGGAACCACCCCATCCGAGGTGTCAAAGCCATAAAACCAGAGGGAACCACCCCATCCATGGTGTCAAAGCCATAAAATCAGAGGGAACCACCCCATTCGAGGTGTCAAAGCCATAAAACCAGATGGAACCACCCCATCCATGGTGCCAAAGCCATTACCAGAGGGGAATTCCCCTTTCCATCCATGGTCTCAAAGCAATAATTTTAAGACCTAAAAAAATCCATTACTTTTAGGTCTGCTGTAAACTATAAACAAGTAAGCTCCAACAGATAAGTGGCAGGTGAAACAAAATGCAATTCATACATCCTACCACTTCCATGCAGTTTTGTCTTACGTCCCTTGGACAACGTCACATCTAAAGACTGCATTCAAGATATTTAAATATCAAACTTGTTAGATTTCACACTGCCGCTATGCTCTCTCATTTTCTGAATATTTAGAGGTGAAGCTGATCGACAGTAAACCGCCAGGATCCCTTGTTTTTGTCCATTGAGGGTAAGCTCTATCCCCTTTGATGTCACCCAAGGTACAACTACATTTTGCCCATTTGATGCTAGGTCTATCCTCTAAAATGGACCTCAAAGAATATAGGTAACCCCAAGTGCTGGGAGAGCTGGGCAACCGACCAGGCGGCCATCACACGAAGTGGAGAGGAACGTTAAGGGGGATCAAAGCAGCCCAAGGAATGATCACCTCACGTTTACTTTTTTCAGTTCAGGTGTGCTATAAGCTGTACTCCACCTTCATAATACACACCAGTGTCTTGCACTTCTTTTGTACCGTGTTGTGGAAAATGATAAGGCTATATAGAGCAGGCAGCTTTAGGTCACTAGGAAGATGAGGACTGGTGTTATTTTTAATTAAAATGTTTTTACAATTCATAATTTTAATGAATGTTCTAGTAAATACATATATGAAAGAAACTGTGACTAAATGGAAACTTAAAAAAGTAGAGTGCGGCAGGGTTATTATGTAATGCACAGCCTATACATGGGTTATAGCCACCCATTAAACTAGATCTCTGACCAATTGCAGTGACATCTAGCCGCCTACTCAGATAAACATGCACGAAAGTGGAGCTCTGGCCCTAGCGCAAGTTTTACATTGCGCCCCCTCAAGAGCTCTATACACAACAATTGATATGCAGCATCAAAACCTGCCAAGGTTAGCTGCAGTGACATAGGGGTGTGAGGGGAGGGGGGGGGGGGGGGTGAACAGTCTACTATTAGTTAAAACTAATTTAAAGTCAACTGAAGTGAGAAGGATATGGAGGCAGACATATTTATTTCCTTTTTAACTATACCAGTTGCCTGGCTGTCCTGCTGATCCTCTGCTTCTAATTCTTTTAGACACAGACCCTGAACAAGCATGCAGCAGATCAGGTGTTTCTGACATTATTGTCGGATCTGACAAGATTAGCTGCATGCTTGTTCCTGGTGTTATTCAGACACTACTGCAGCCAAATAGATCAGCAGGGCTACCAGGCAACTGGTATTGTTTAAAAGGAAATAAATATGGCAGCCTCCATATTCTTCTCACTTCAGTTGTCCTTTAAAGCATATATAGAGGCGATCATTATCAGTTTAGCACCAATAAAGCGCTAATAAAGCGGTTGATGGAGGGCATTTCCAGTCCAGGAGCCCTGGTGCGGTCGCTACCTCTGCATTCCCTATTGCTATGCCGCTGTGCCATGGACCAATGCCGCTGCTCTGCCCATGTCAAACGCCTCCAGCTACCTGCAAGCTGTTCCTGTCACTTACAGTAGGCAGTACAAATCTGACAGGTTTTGGAGATTTTCAGGGTTATCTTTATTTGTAAAAGCATTTGCTGATTGTCAAAATACCGTCCAGGTGAGTAGCAAGGCTGACTGGCATCTTTATATACACTCACCTAAAGGATTTCTCATTAATGAAATTATCTAATCAACCATGGCAGTTGCTTCAATGCATTTAGGGGTGTGGTCCCCCTTCAATCTCCTGAACTCCAAACTGAAGGTCAGAATGGGAAAGAAAGTAATTTAAACAATTTTGAGCGTGGCATGGTTGTTGGTGCCAGATGGGCGGGTCTGAGTATTTCACAATTTGCTCAGTTACTGGGATTTTTGATGCACAACCATTTCTAGGGATTACAAAGAATGGTGTGAAAAAGGGAAAAACATCCAGTATGCGGCAGTCGTGTGGGCAAAAATGCCTTGTTGATGCTAGAGGTCAGAGGAGAATGGGCCGACTGATTCAAGCTGATAGAAGAGCAACGTTGACTGAAATAACCACTCGTTACAGAGGTATGCAGCAAAGCATGTGTGAAGCCACAACACGCACAACCTTGAGGCGGATGGGCTACAGCAGCAGAAGATCCCACCTGGTACCACTCATCTCCACTACAAATAGGAAAAAGAGGCTACAATTTGCACGAGCTCACCAAAATTGGACAGTTGAAGACTTGAACAATGTTGCCGGGTCTGATAAGTCTCGATAGAGTCAAAATTTGGCGTAAACAGAATGAGAACATGGATCCATCATGCCTTGTTACCACTGTGCAGGCTGGTGGTGGCGGTGGTGTAATGGTGTGGGGGATGTTTTCTTGGCACACTTTAGGCCGCTTAGTGCCAATTGGGCATCATTTAGATGCCACGAGTTACCTGAGCATTGTTTCTGACCATGTCCATCCCTTCATGACCACCATGTACCAATCCTCTGATGGCTACTTCCAGCAAGATAATGCACCATGTCACAAAGCTCGAATCATTTCAAATAGGTTTCTTGAACATGACAATGAGTTCACTGTACTAAAATGGCCCCCACAGTCACCAGATCTAAACCCAATAGAGCATCTTTGGGATGTGATGGAACGGGAGCTTCGTGCCCTGGATGTGCATCCCACAAATCTCCACCAACTGCAAGATGCTATCCTATCAATATGGGTCAACATTTCTAAAGAATGCTTTCAGCACCTTGTTGAATCAATGCCAGTTCTGAAGGCGAAAGGGGGTCACTGTATTAGTATGGTGTTTCTAATAATCCTTTAGGTGAGTGTAGATCCTTGCAATGGCGTGCTTTTGTAAAGAACACATTAAATAATGAGAATCTCCCATGAAGAGATGGACTAGTCCAAAACCTGTCAGAATTTTACTAACTACTGTAATCAACAGCAACATAGGAGAAAAATAACTTTATGTGAGAGTGGCCCTTTAATTATGCAACAGCACAGCACACCCAGGTTTATGACAGTGTTTCTCTAATTAAAAATCAATTTATTTATTTATTTGTATAGCGCCGACATATTACGCAGCGCTGTACCGAGTATATAGTCTTGTCACTAACTGTCCCTCAGAAGGGCTCTCAATCTAATCCCTACCATAGTCATATGTCTATGTATGTATCATGTAGTGCATGTATCATGGTCTAGGGCCAATTTAGGGGGAAGCCAATTAATTTATCTGCTTTTGGGATGTGGGAGGAAACCAGAGTGCCCGGAGGAAACCCACACAGACACGGGGAGAACATACACACTCCTTGCAGATGTTGACCTGACTGGGATTTGAACTGGGGGCCCAGCGTTGCAAGGCGAGAGCGCTAACCACTACACCACTGTGCTGCCCCATGCCACCATGCTCCCCCCCCCCACTTCTGAAAGGTAAAAATATTTGTACCTGGCACTTCAGGTCTTTTTGTTTTTATTTTCACAGACATCAGTAAAAACACAGACAAAAACAAATCTGGCATTTCACTTCTAACACTGCTTAAAGCCCCTGACTGTCTCTAAAAGAAGAACTAAGAAAACACGGGTCTAGGTTACATTTTCACAGCATGGACACTATGGACACAGTAAGATATTGACAATCCCTTGCTCACGTGTATAAAACTTACTGCATAAATAAAAACTTCTGAGATCATTTCAGAAAAATAGGACAATAACCCAACATATGTACAGTCTTAAATAAAATATAGTGAAATATAGTTCCTCGTACACCTATAGAACTCACCTGTTCCAGCAACTGCCAGGGCATGCCATCTAGTGGACAAAGTTTAAAAGTGCACTCAGCAATAACCAGCTTCATCTGATTTCAGATGAAAAGGAAATTACTAATGTGCATTTACTGAGGGAAACCATGCTCAAGGCATGTGAATGGAAAGCACACCATTCCATACATCTAAAAAGCTCCACAGAAATATATAGCTAGATTACCTATACCTTTCTGTGTTACTTGCATAATTTACCAATCTCTGCATACTGCTGTGGTGAATCAGGGGAGGGAGTGACCGGCTTTTATGTGATCTAAATAACATTCTGAAATAACAGAAAGTGATTTTGTACTGGCAGATTCATTCTATTTATGTCTGAAGGAAGGAGGGCATAGTGCTGCAAGTGGAGATTTACCCACAATGTACAGCGACATCATTCAAGTGATATAATGCCCATCACATACATTTTTCCCTGTATAAAAATGAAACATGGTATCTGCTGTGCTGTGAGAACATTACAGTGAGGGTGAAGGATATTATAATGTGTATGTGTAAATATGAATATATATAGTTTATATGTGCCAACATTTTAATTTCCTACCACTGTTTTAAAGGACAACCGAGGCGACGTGACATGATGAGATAGACATGTGTATGTACAGTGCCAAACACACAAATAACTAGGCTGTGTTCCTTTTTTTTCTTTCTCTGGCTGAAAAAGTTAAACATCAGGTATGCAAGTGACAGTTTCTGCATGGGTCAGGATCGGGTCAGACCATAGCATAAACCTCACTGATAAGTAATTACAGCCATAAAACATTTCCTGGCAGTAAATGGCTTCTGAGAGCAGGAGAGAGTTAAAAAGGGTCAACAATTCATAGATTTGAGCTCTGGCATACTGCAATGAAGGTGTCATTGAGCAGAGACAATGAAACAGTAAAAACTTAAACATTTGATTTAAATATAAAATGAAATTGTGGGATATCTAAAAAAGTCATTTTTATACGAATGAGGACAGATACAATTGTTTTTCTCATCAGTTTATTTTCACCTCGGTTGTCCTTTAAAATAGCAGACAGACAAGTTGCAATTAACAACATGGGCTTGATTCAGTAAACGGTGCTAACCCAGTTAGCACGCCTAAAGACTTTGGGCGTGATAACTAGGGTGCTAACTGGATTAGCACCGTTTACTTAAACTTTGCGTGCGAAACGGCGCATCGCGGTGCGACGAAAACGGCGCACCCGATGTGCCTATAAGGTTGCATTGGGTGCGATCTTAACGTCACATGGTGCGACGTTAAGGTCGCACCCAATGCGACCTTATAGGCGCATCAGGTGCACCGTTTTCGTCACATCACGACGCGCCGTTTCGCACCCACCACGCTATGTGCACGCAAAGTTTTGCGCGTGGGACTTTGCGCGCGATGTGAATTTATCATGCCTAAACTAACTTTAGGCGTGATATAGGGCTTTTCACAGGCGTGCTAACACTTAGCATGGTTTACTGAATCAAGCCCCTAGAATGAACGAAACCTGAACATTTAAGTTGACTGGGTGTTGAGTTGATTTTCTGTATATGTTTTCACCGACACTGTATATGCAGACCAAATAGGTGAGCTCCACTGGCTACATGCTTCTCCCAGGCTACAGAAGCCAAAATCTCAACAGGATGGCCAGACAACTGATATTTACGGTATACTTAAAGTGGGATTAAACTCTGAGGTAACATTCAATAGAAATGTGTTTTCAAACTTTTTATTACCTATACAGTTATCATATTGGCTTTGTGCACAAGTAATATCAGTTTACAAATTCCCAAAGTACAGTTTATCTGCTCTGAAAGCTGCCACTGCATTTTATTGCACAGCTGCTGGATATGTATATTAAATATATTATCTATCCAGTAATCACTTCTCAGCTTTTTCTGTTCCTCATCTCAGTACAGCTCAGTTTGGGCAGTTTGCTAATATTTACTAAATGTATCAGACGAAGAAATATAAACAAAATATAATGCTATTACCTCTCTGGATGCAGCCAGAAGCTGCCCACTGAAGCAAGGAGCTTTCCATTGAAGAACACAGTGCTGTGTTTAACTGTTTGAATGCTGTTCTGCTACAGTTTTTTGTGGTAGTAGATTGTATGCAGTAAATAATCTTTCAGAACAAAGAGCACATGCTGAATTTCATACCACTTTAAAATGAATAAAAATGAAAGCTTCCATATTCTTCTCACATTCCTACAGCAGCTTTGAGATCAGATCACACCTCGCTGCACACTGACTTGCACAGGAGAGACAGCGACAAACTTCACTGTCCCAGCAAAGTGAATCACTTGGGCTAATTGGTTAATTCTCACGCAAGGCACCTCTTTGCATAGTAACAAAGCTAAACTATCCCATATAACCCAGTGTGCTTTGCAAATGGTGTATGATGGATGCAACCAGAATTAAATGTTTATTTGTAAAAGTCTCAATACAGTTTAGTTTTTTTTTTTTTTACTTTTAAACTTATAGAAATAAAACATGCTTTGTAAACATGTCAACTTTCCAAAAGATCTTTAAATAAATTTGACCAAAATCCGGAATTTAGCACGGCAAAGCCCAAATCTGTTCAATCCCACAATTATCTGTAGAAACTTGTTACCAAACTGAGTAAAGAGGTATCGCTGTTCCCCAAATCATTCTCACATTCTGACTAGGTTACTACTGGCGACCCCCAAGACGCATCAGGTCAGGAGGCCACAGGAGGAGCTCGGAGTGGTTAGATCGTTCCGCTTGCAGCTCTGAGGTCTGTGCCACGTCCCCCCTGCCTCTTCCTGACCGTACACTCCAACTTCATTATCCTGATCAGAGCTTTCATGGAGAGCGCAGAAAGGCCAGCAGCAATTAAGAGAAAGTTTTTTTTCCTCCACCATGTAAAACAAGTTAAAGGAGGTGAAAATCTTCAAGTCCGGCTTAATCAAGCCTGGCTCCAGCAGACAGCGAGGCAAAAGGTCAGCCAGCAAAACAGAAACTCTCGTTAACTCCCTGTTAAAGGAGGGTCTCACCGCAGGAGCACAGGGGAAACCAGCAGCAAGGCCAACTGTTCCTCAGCGTGCTGCTATTCCAGAGCACTACGACGGTGCACACAGCTGCTAGCAACGCTATTTATTAATGCTGGAGGCGCTTACCTACCTGTGTACATGGAATTTCCAATTTTAATGATCTTCCACGTTTGAACGTCAAGCTAATAATGTGACTTGCACTGCCTCAAATTACCTTTACACGCGGCTTCCCTATTTGTGCTGTAGAGGGGTGAAATGACTGCTTGCTTGGGTTGAAAAGAACTGAATCCCTTTAAATTAACTGTGCCATGCTTAACAGCTATGCCTTTGAAATAAATGATATTGATCATGAAAAAATATTATTCATACACAGGTAACTCATCAAGCATCTTTGTAATATATCAATAAAGGGGAAGTCATTTGCTGTAGCCCAACAGCCAATCAGAATGCAGCTTTCAAAGAATAAAAAAACAGAAGCAAGATCATGGTGCAAGGTCAAATAGCTTAATGAACTTGTACGGTGACCAGTAATAAACTTGAATATTTTATCTGCCAAAACATTCTTGACAGGTCATCAGACTTAAGTGGGAGGGATGAAAAACAGATTTTTAAACCTTAATTGCGCATTCAGGAGTAAGTACCCGATTGATCCTGCAGTCTCTTACTGACCAATGCCTATTAGGAGTAGAAGTAGATTTTTCTGCGTTTCCAATTTTTCTATTATTTGTTTGCAATTACAAAAAGTTTTGAATAAGGATGATACTATTTAGGTTGTGTTCACATCACAAACCACCAGCGCTATTTCAAGCACTGAGTAATTTTTGCGATTTTTAAAATCGCTTTTCCCTACGCGTTATACAATGCTAAATACATTGTAGTTATTCATGAAAGCGCTGGGGAAATCGCTATACAAAGTGCTTTTCTAGTGCTTTGCAATTTCCCTATACCTTCCATTATACTGAAATCTCCCTGGAAATGGTACAGGCAGCGCTTTGGGGAGCGCATCAGAATCGAACCGCTCATAGGGAATCATTGCACAAGCGCTTTGAATGTGATTTTCAAAATAGCCGGCGCTTAAAAAAACCTGAAAACCTTCTCGGTGTGAACAACCCCTTATTGGCTAACTTAGAAGTGGGGTCACAAGTACAGATACTGGCAGCATTATGCTGGGAATACACGGGTCGACCCGGCGGCTCGATTAGCCGCCAGATCGACACCCGCCGCGTCCCCGCTCATCCCCGCCGCCCAGATCGATTCCCGCTCATCACCGCAGGCGCTTTCTTATCTTACGCTCGATTCCCGCTATTGTCCGCCCGCAGGGATCGAGCGGGGAATCTATCCGGCGGGTCATCAGACCTGTCGGATATTATCAATCGAGCCATCAGCGGCTCGACTGATAAGCCTACCTTGACCCCGTGTATGCCCAGCATTAGTCCAGGTAAGAGAAGGATGGGTATTTACTAGACATGCAAGCCGCCTGGGATTCAACATAGCACTACTGCTCTGCTGGGCATATGAAGGTAACATATTTGACTGGTTCATGGTAACACTATCCCTTTAAGTTTTGAATATGTGGTAGTGTGTTGTCTCCTGCACAGTGAGCTTGGGATATCATGCATTGAGGGGTAAGGGCAGATGCATGACTGTTGATGGACACAATGAGGGAGTCGCATATGCCTGGGAAGGGATTAGAGGGGGCAACTGTTGAAACATAACCGGAAGTTTCTACACCATATTGTTTGGCAGATGAGGCTTTCCTGAAATGTTAAAAAAAAAAAAAAAAGTCTGCATTGACATACATGGAGTTATCCTGTAGCACAAGTGCTGCAATATGAAAGAAGGTTGAGATAGGAAGAGATTCCTTGAGATTCTGGAAGATCGTGTCATCCGTTTTCCAGTTTCAGCATTTTTTCCATTATTTGCACTTGCCTTTTCTTGTCACATTTTTGCCAACCTCTCTAGTTTCCACCAGCTATTGCATCCACTTGAGCACTATAATTTCCCACTACAGTGTTTGTAAATTAGAGATGCATGTAGTGGAGGAGTACAGCAGCAATTTTTTGCTAATCTTTCCAAATAGATGGAAAAGCAAAATCAGAAAGAAAAGCAGATAGGGACAAAAGATGAAGAGAGATAAGGATGCGAGATGAAATCGTTGTGTCCTCCCGTCTCTCTGACACGCTGGTGTCTCACCTTGAACTGCCTTTGCTGGTAATGACTTGTGAATATTGATGAAGAGGGAGCTTTGCTGGGATTTGCGCTGCTAGAGAGTTCACGGAGACACAGAGGGGAATGGACACGGGGAAATCTCCCGACTGCAGTCCGGCGTGAATTTCATTTCCCAGAGACGTGTCAGTCCCAGGACAAGGCAAATGCTTCCTGAGCTGTGGCTGGTGCGTTGAGCTGAGAAGGGACGCGGAACAACAAATTCTACAATATATAACTTTACTCAATGACCTGCCATTAACCAAAGCACAATAAAAGGATGCAGGGTCTAAATTAATTGTAACTTACCAATTTATATTATTATTTTGTTCCCCATAAACTCCTATTTTTCCCAGTTGTTCTCAGAGACTTGCAGACCTTTATCAGTAAGTCTTCTTAGGCTGAGACCCACTAGACGTGTACATATACTTAAGGTGCTGGGAAATTGGGGCACAGGGTGATGCTGAAAAACCGCTCACCCTGCTCCTGTAAACGTCCCGGCGGCATTAATTACTATTCTCCCTCCAGGCCGCAGTGGACTGTGGGGTAAAGCGTAATTCGGCTGCCAGCTATTGCTGGTGGGTGAATTATGCTGACTGTTTTGATCGTAATTTGGGCTCAGTCTCTTGACAGCGCCCCAAAACTCCCTGAACGCCGCTATAACCATAAATCCCATTACACACTGTGGTGGCACCTGGTGGGCCCAAATTTACACTGCCGTTTTTGCCTGACTCGCCACTAAAGAGCTTTCAGCTGCGATTTGGTCCCGCTAACGATCACCACCAATTAAAAAAATCACTATGCCAGTGAAAGTGGACAGAGGTGAGCCCACTGGAGCGATTGCGATTTGACTAAATCGCATTTAAGTATATGATCGCTGCAAAATTGCTCTTTTTCTCTACAAATTGTTTATTGAGTTTTGAAGATAATACAAACTAAAGAAAACAGCATCCAGTAGTAGCACTTAAAATACAAAAGGGATTTTACTACCCGAACCACCATAAAAAAAATAAAAATGAAATCACAATCACTAATCACCCTCGCTAGCACTACAATAAAATCACGACTAAAAATCTGGGAATTACAGCTGAAATCGCTTTACAAAACCCTAGTTTACACAAATGATTGCAAAAACTGGAAGGGAGGAGGCGCCCGAAAATTAATGGATGTGAGGGATAGTATATAGAAAATGGCTTACCTCTAAGATGAGGGGGCAATACCAAGTTCAAAGGTAAAATTTAATAATCATCATACACTAAAAATGAAAACGTATTTCGTGGGGCACAGTCTGCTTACTCAGATCAAATACAAACAGGGTCAGTATATTGTAAGTAGCATGTTCGGAGCGCCTAAGAGCTTGGCTCCTGTTTTTTTCTGAAGCTTTAAATGAGAGTGAGCCTCCTGCGGGAGTGATTTCCGGTCTCTGACGTAAATTTCGGTATGGACGGAAGTACGTCAGCGGACAATGGTAGTGATGCAGACTTTTATTGTGTAAACCATTTTGCATACTTATTGAGTACTTCCAGTCCGTTTACTTTTCCATTGCACTTTCTACTTCGGGGTAAACCTCCCACATTTTTGGTGGTTAGGTATGTGTTTTTGAACAAAAGGGTGGTGTGGCTGTTATTTTCTATGTTTTGAAAGCTTGAGTACGTGGTGCCCAATAGAATCACATTCTTACATAACCCAGTACCTGGATGTATTGGGTGAATAACACTGAAGCCAAAAGAGGTTACAGAAGTTAAAACTTCATCCCAATCAGTAGCTGATACCCCCTTTTACATGGGAAATCTATTTCTTTTCACAAACGGATCATCAGGGGGCTCTGAATGGCTAATATTGTCGTGAAACCCCTCCCACAGGAAACTGTGAGGACTATGGTCCTGGCAGTTTCCTGTCTGTGAACCTCGTTGCATTGTGGGAAATAGCTGTTTACAGCTGTTTCCAACTGCCAAAAAAAGCATGCAGCAGCTACTTCCAATGACATCACCTGCCAGCAGTAAAAATTTCACCATGTGATAAATGTCAGAATGTAAATGAGGGAGAGGAAAGCTTTTACAATGAGCAAACACTAACTAAATAATTTATACCTAATTATTGTAAAATGTAAGCACTTTATTAAATTATTTTCATTGGAGTTTTCTCTTTAACAATCAGTTTGGGATATTGTTTTAGGTTTGGCTTAAAAGGGCTAGGGAATAAGAAAAACAAATCTAATTAAAGTCTGTAAAGTGAGACTGGAGACAGAAAATCCACCAAAAGGAACAAAAATCCCAATAAGATCTTACAGAAACAAGATAGACAACCTAAACCTTTCCCAGCCTGGAAACATACTGTGGATTTTGACTCACTTCAGGTTAATGTCTATGTAGGGAACAAGAACTGTGCAATATACACTTAGCTTTAAAAATACAAACAAGGCTCTAACCGTTCCCAGCTCTTCAAGTCCTTGGACTGGAGGCTGAAACATGACTTGGAATTTATTTTGTCTTTAGTAGCAAAGGTAACATGGAACGATCACACTTCCTGATTCTTCATAAGTTATGTTACATGAATGGCACACTTTACCATGGAAATGGAGAAGAGGCAAAAGATAATAGCACATGATGACACAGAGGAGGCCAATCAGCATGGAGTGAAGCTTGTGCTCTGGCAGGGTAAGTGTTAAGTGACTGCCCATTTGGTAGGTGGTAGCAGAGGGGGGAGGACACGGCGACAATAACATGAAGTGCAGGGTCACCCGTAATGTGTGCCCTCTATCCCATCTCCCGGGCTGTATCTGCAAGTAATAATTTGGCTGACATTGATTAGGTTGTGTGTGCAAGCATTGCTGGGAGAGAAGATAGGAAGCAGACAACTAGAATAGGGAAGACGGCAACAGATCAATGACCGTTACAAGTGGAGACACCTATTAACCCTCTCATGGTGGTCTGTGCTGCTAAAAGGGAAGATCTGCAGAATATGTCCACTCAGAGGAGCTGCACACAGATTGTTCATCATCCATAGCCAGATCCTCAAAACCAATCAGAACACCAAAGAGGAAAAATAATGAATGAATATAAAGCTAAGGATAAGCTTAAACCAACCAATCCAAGGGCTGAGTAGACTCAAAAGACAAACTACTCACCATCACATGATACATTAAGGGGGAAAATGGCTGAAGAGAAAACAGTACAGCAGCTCAAAATATGGATGAAAAGTAAAATATATATAAAAATAAATATAACCTAAACACTATATGAATTCAAAAGAAGTCAAGGTGTCATGCACATACTCAGAACAAAATCGCAAAAACAAAATTGCCACAATAACTGGTCACATACAAGCAAGAGTCTACTGAGACTAGGGCCTCAATTCACTAAGCTTTATCAAATACTTTATCAAACGTTTGAGAATTGACCTCATGGGTAAAATCTAATTTTGAATTCACTAAGGTGTTATAGATTTATTTATTGAATGTTTTCTCGATAAAACATTTGATAAATAAATAACACCTTAGTGAATTAAAAATTAGATTTTACCCATGAGGTAAATTATCAAACGTTTGATAAAGTGTTTGATAAAGCTTAGTGAATTGAGGCCTAAGTGCCTGCCCAAGTTTCATATTCACATCCAGACAAACTATGACCTTCCAAAATGGCTGACCTGGATCCATGGTACACATAGTAATGCCACTGCAAATCGCAAATCCAATTTCTGATTCTGATTTGTGATTTCCACTGTATGCTAGCAACACAAGAAAAAAAGCAGAAAAAACCCCCACAGCATGCAGGACTTTTTTTTTTTTTTAAATCTCAAAAAATCGGAATCGAATGTGAAATCGCATTGGGCCTAAGGGCTCTTTTCCACTAAGAAATGCGATAGTAGTAATTGACCTACTATACAAAGTATGGGAGCTCAATTGCACTGAAAACGTGACAGGATGACAATTGCGCTCTGGAAAAAATGCGCCACAAACAAATCCCACTAATGGAATTGGTTGCTGTACTGTATCTTGCGTTTTTGCAAACGGTTTGTGATAGGAATCAGCAAAATGCAACGTAGTGAAAAAGAGCCCTAATACGGTTTTATCCTGGTCTCCGAAGAGGCTCACTATTGCTCCCTAGAATAGACATGCAAGGCAAGAGGTTTACTAAATGAAGCTCCAGTCAGGAGTGGCACCTGCAGGAATACTAGTGCAAATGGCCACCTTAACATATTATATTGCAAATAGTGACATATTATCAAGTATTAGTAATGAAAAGGTACAGTTCTAATATACCAAGCAGTTTACTTATTTACATGTTAGCATTAGAGGCAAAAACTGTTCCTGTAAAAGCAAAACTATGTTCAGTCTAAATAATTCAAGATAAGAAGATAAGACTAAAATAAGAATAATAGCAACACCAAAAATAAAATGGCAAAATAAAGCTAAAAAATAACATTCTATTCCTACAGGTGCCACTCTGGACTAGAGCATCACATTTTGTGAGTTGTTAAGATTTAGGACAATAGTAGCTTTAGTAGACATGAATCCAATACTGGCACTGGGCTATCATCCACAAAAGGCTCGGGGACGAGAAACTGTCACCTGATAAAAAGAAAAGTCCACAGCCAAGTTTCTGGCTCCTGAGCAGAACACAGGTTCACATTTCTGCAGGGAACAAAGAAAGTACAAAAAGAGAGATGACAGAACAAAGTGCAGTGACTCTTCCCCAAGTGTCGGGATCAATTCTGGAACTGTCCAATCAGATGATTTATCACTGGTAACCTGAAGGACAAATGGATTATAATACCACGATAAGGGCAGGACACAGTGAACCCATGGAACGAGATAACTTTATTTAGAATATAGCAGCTTTACAACTCAGATCTCTCTGGTGTCTTTCTGATGTTCACCAGTCGGCGGATGTGTTTCCAACCCTTATACCTCCGACAAAGGCAGACAGGTATCCTAATTATCTTCCCGTTACACCCCCACACAGCGCAGCATTAAAGGAAGCAGAGGTGGAAAAGGAGAATGAGGCTCTGTCAGGTCTCTTTCCACCTTTTCAAGCTGTCTTAGGCGAGCTGTCATGGCAGCTGTGACACCTCTCAGGCTGGTTAATGAGAAACATGTCAGTAAGTTAATGTGCTTTGACTGGACGGTGATGGACTGTGTTGTCCCTGCTGCTTCCTTCATTGTTTCCTCCATGAACCCCTCCCCTCCTCTGAAGCTGTCTATTTTCCAGATGCCGAGATAGAGTCTTAGCACCCGTCTTCCCTGGCTGACCATGGGTTTACAGAGCTGTCTATTTATTTAATGACATCCAGCCGGTAGAGGAGATGACACATCACCTGTGCCTGCTCTGTGAGTTCAGGTGTAACCTTCTCTGACACTACTGTGGAAGACCAGACATCGGCTACAGAAGAAATCACAGACTCCCTTCCCTTCGCCTGATTATCAAGAGTAGTGTATGGGACTCCTGCTGCTTTCTGCTCTCAAATAAAATGTACAGGGAAAAAAACACGTGTTATATCAAAGCTTCAGAGTATGACACATGGAAACCAAATGGCTTCTGGCTTTTGTAGCCTGCGCCAACAATGCTCTGAAACGACCCCCACCTTAATAAGCAGCTGTGTCACCTGCAGCCATACCTGACGGAATAACGAGGGACAAAAAAAGAACAAAAAAGGAAAGGGGAAAAATAAGGCCAAGAGTATTCTCAACCGCTTTCCAGCAAATGATGTAGACAGCGCTGACACGCGCTCCCTATACGGTGCACTGCAAGATCACATGCTTTTTAGTTTAAGGGTAGATAAAGTGGCCAATAAATTAAATTGCTTTACAAAATCTTATGCTGGAAGTTGTGGTTACAGCTGGCAAGTCACGTTACTGATTTAGGCTCAGATTGTATTGTATTAGCACAGTTTACAGAAATTATTGTTACCCTTTTCAGGAAGCCGCGTGTGATGTTAAACACTAAATACATGGAATCATGACAGGAGGCGACCTATGAGCAGTGCTGACTCATATAGGATGGACAGCGGGAGTGAGGAGAGGAAGTGCGATGGACAGCGGGAGTGAACAGGAGGCGTTGGAGGTCGGGGTGCAGAGGAGGCACCTCACACAGGCAGCAGGAGGGCACCAGATCTGCCACACTCTGCTCCCCGACTCATGCACTTAGTAAATTTGTTTTCCTCCCATCCGCTCCTGTCACTGTTCTGCGGATGGATACAGTGCCATTACCCAGGAAACAAACAGAGATGGCGATAGGGAAAGCAGAATTGGAGAGGCGAGCAGGCCGCACCTCTCGTCAGACCCGTTGCCGGTCTCCGCACTAGTTAATTAGAATGGTGTCACTAAGTGACGGCGGAGCTGACAGGCGATGACCTCTGACACCAGGGGTCCCGGAGACAATCCACATCAAACTAGTGCAGTGTGACCCTTTTAACACAAAGAGTAAACTCCCCGAACATCCAGCTGAAGCTCATTAAGACTGTCTAGTGTGTGAGCATCCCATTAACCTCTTCATTCAGAGAAACAGCCGCTATTTCTCGCCTTCCCCGCTCTGCCTAATTAATACTCTGCATCGGGGAACCATATAACATAGCCTGACCTCCCGCTGCCTTCACACACTCTCTAAAAGCCCCATCAAAAAAGAGGGAACAGGCCAGCTTGTAAGGTTCTCTGCCTCTGACACCCACAGCTACACTTTACACCTGTCACTAGCGGGTTAAAGAGAAGACTAAACCTCACGATACACCCAGGAATAACGAGAGGCTTTTATTAATCATGATCTGATTATATTTTATATCCTGGTCTTTTCCCATTTCATGAAATGTTAACAAACAATGACCAGGCTGAGATCAATGTAATTTGCTCTCACAGATAGACACTGAGGGGTGCAGTTATAATAGATTGACCTGACCTTCATCCTTGATATGCTGTACCCTATTCTTATTAGGAACATTAGCCGTCATTTTACCACATCAAGAGCAAGCAGTCAACACACCTGCATTCTATTTATTATTTATTTTTATTCATTTAGCAACATCCTCTTCAGTGTCAGAGGAAGGAGTCCAGTATCAACTAGAATCAAAAATATTCAAAAAATAAATGAATGCATACATACATACAAATAAGAAACTTCGACTCCATTCTTGGTTTGTGCTCTGACATGAACGGTCAACTATGGGACCTTATGTAGACAGGTGTGTGCCTTTCCAAATCATGTCTAATCAACTGACTTTTAATTGAAAAATAATAATAACTGGGTCCCTCTTGGGTATCAAAAGTAGAAAAAGACTTTATTATAGTTTGGCAAATCAACTTTAAAAACAATTAAAAGTAGCCATACAGAGCGCTCCACAACACCCACTCACCATGCATGCATAGCCACTCATACACCCCTTCTGGTACCGGTACCAAAGTCCCTTTCTTCAGAGAGGGGGAGAGGATTGCAGCAGCAGTAAGCGTGAGTGGTTAGTCTTCAGCTTGCAAGCACATGACAGTATACAACAGCGGATGTTTGGAATGTCTCACCGCATCAGCATGCTTCCGTCCAGTCGTCCAAAAATCTGGGCTATTGCGAACAGGTCCCCCACATAGGGTCAGGGTCAGCAGCAGCCAAGCAGTATGAGGCCTCCGCACTTGGTGGTCGGGAGGTCAGCTCAACCTGTCCCGCAAACGCTATGGCAGGGAGCTGACTTTACCACAGGTGTACTCCAATTCGGTTGCAGAAACATCTCAAGGATGATCGGGGAAACAGGATGCACCTGAGCTCAATTTTAATCTTCAAGGCGAAGACCGTGCATACCTATGTACATGTTCTTCCTTAATTTTTTATTTTTAATAAATTTGCCAAATCCTTAAACTTTTTTCATGTTGTCATTATATGGTGTTGTGTGTAGAATTCAATTTTAGAATAAGGCTGTAACATAACAAAAAAGTGGAATGAGTGATGTGCTGTGAATACTTTTCGGATGCACTGTATGTAATAAAATTGTAAATACACATTGCTACAGTAGGACATGGACATCCCACGTAGAAATGACAAATGTTTGTTTGTAAAACATGGAAGAGGAGGAGTTAATCCTTCACATCTGTAAAGCTGGCCATTCATGTATAGATTGCCACCCGATGTGGCAAAATCACTGATTCCTGTCAGTACTTGTAACATCCGCAGTTATGGCGGCTGCGGACACGCAGGGTGTTTCCGCAGCCGCCTTGCCTTCTTGTTCGGAGACATCGCCCGTGCCTCTGGCGTCTAGTAGTTGTGGTGGGCATGGGCGTGGCCGTGGGGTCTCCTCTGCTTCATAAGCCTTCTCTGTTCACTCGCAACTTGTCTGCTGTTGCGAATACTTATGTGCTAGCGCTCAGACCTTAGATAGTATCCGGTGTGCTTTGATCTGGGAGGAAACCAGGGATTTCACACAAGACTAGGAAATATTATATATTGTGTTGATATTCTGTGTATGACTCTTGCTACCCTCTGACTCTGCTCTTGCTTATCGTTTCTGTACATCTGCCCATCTGACTCTGTTGCTGAACTCTGCCTGATATCATACTATTCTCTTGCCTGTCGATTCTGTACTGTGCCTGCTCGCTCGTTACTGATCTTAGCCTGTCTGACCTCGCGTGATAAGACTGAGTTTGAGCGATCCGCCGGGCAACGAGACTCCGTAACAAAAATTGCATCCTGTTTTTTTATCATCCTACAAGTTCCAAAAGCTATTCTAATGTGTTCTTGCTTACTGCAGCACTTTCTGCTATCACAGTCTCTGTAATAAATCAATGTATCTTTCCCCTGTCAGACTTGTCGGCCTGTGTCTGGAAGGTTGCCAAGTTCTTCAGTGTTGTGGTTCTGCTATGAACTCCCCCTTCCAGGCCCCTCTATGCACACTGCCTGTGTATTATTTAGATTAGTGCAGCTTCTCTCTTCTCTCTTATCTTTTACAAGCTGGATAAATCGTCCTCTGAGCTGGCTGGGCTTTCACATACTAAGGAATTACAGACAAAGGCAAAGCTGTTTGCAGGAAGAAAAGAGCAGCCTGAAACTTCAGTGCATGAGAGATGCAGGGGGAAAGAAACACACAATGATCTCTTGAGATTCAAAAGGAAGGGTGTATACCTACTTGTGTATGAATGTATTTTCTATGTGTGGACATACTGTACATCAACCTACTTCCTGTTTTGGTGGCCATTTTGCTTGTTTATAAACAAACTTTTCAAAACAGTTTTTAACCACTTTTAATGCGGCGGGGAGCGGCGAAATTGTGACAGAGGGTAATAGGAGATGTCCCCTAACGCACTGGTATGTTTACTTTTGTGCGATTTTAACAATACAGATTCTCTTTAAAGGACAGCTAAAGGGAGAGGGATATGGACGCTGCCATATGCATTTCCTTTCAAGCAATACCAGTTGCCTGGCTGCCCTGCTGATCCTCTGCCTCTAATACTTTTAGCCATAGTCCCTGAACAAGCACGCAGCAGATCCGGTGTTTCTGACATTGTCAAACCTGACAAAATTAGCTGCATGCTTGTTTCTGGTGTTATTCAGACAATACTGCAGCCATACTGATCAGCAGGACTGCCAGGCAACTGTTATTGTTTAAAAGGAAATCAATATGGCAGCCTCCATATACCTCTCACTTCAGTTGGCCTTTAAGAATAAAAACCACTCTCCTTGACAAGTTGGAATAGTGGAAGCTTTCAGGTTTTCACCATCAATAAGTTGTATAGACAGTTTCTCAGGTTTTTCGATAAAATGTGTCAGGATTTCCCATTGATGAGATATCACCTCCCTTCATGTACATTGAGACTGAGGCAGGTAGTAAGAGAATTCTCTTAAGCAGCAATGTGACATGGTAAAGGAAGTGTGTTACATCATTTATTGTAACTACGACAGAAATACAAATTCAACATAGCTTCTCACCCCTTAACACTATTAAAGTGGAAAGAAACCCAGCATTTCTTCTTTGCTATAAAAGATTATTTACAGCATATAATATACTAGCACAATTTTTTTTTAAGTAAAACAGCATTCAAAGGGTTAAATCACAGGACTGACTTTTTCTCCTGCAGGGGCAGCTGCATCTGAACTGGTGATAACCTTATCTTGTGTTTACATTCTTCCCTTGATACAATTAAGTAAACATTCTCTGACTGTGCAGAAACTTCTGCTAATGTGTCCTGAACTGAAATACTGCTCAGAAATCATTACTGGCTGCACTTACAATAGAAATACAACAGTTATGAGTAAAATGCACCAGCAGCTTTCAAAGTAAATAAACTGAACTTTAGGAACTAATAATTTCTAAATGAATAATAATACTTGTGAACAAAAGCAAATATGATAATTGAATATTTTGTCAGAGTTTAAAACCGCTTTAAGAGGCAGTGCAGTGACATTTAGTAAGAATGCAGTAAATTAAACAGGATACCCATGTTTACATTATTTATCCTGGTTCCAGCATCAGAAACGCCTAATATACCTTTATCTAGCTGTATATTGAATGTAGCCTGCCCTCTAAGTGATGCGTAACCTAGCCTGATTAGATATGCAGAATTCTTCTGCCAAAGGTTACTTGAGGACCTGGTATTATTTGAACTGGCTTTGGAACTATCAGTAAGCAAACATTCCACGGAGATCACCTGGCAGAACTAAAGATTTCGCCACCTAGGTTAAATTTTAGAATGTAAATCAGGGAGACGAAAGATGTTACAATGCGCAAACACTGACTAAATAATTTGTAAATGAACATCGTAAATTAATATTGTAAAAAAAAATAAAAAAATTATCCATTATGTAATTTTTACTACAGTTCCTCTTTAAAAACGAAACTATAAGGAATGTAATTCCTGCAAGCACACGGAATCAGGTTTCCACTCATAACAGCCCACCTGCAGAGTTCAGTCGCGCTATGTAAACATGTGTACAGATATTGGAATATGTGTGGCTCCCTCCATAGTGGCAGCACATGCACTAAAGTGAACATTAGAAGGAAGCTTTCATGGGCAGTCATTTGATTTTCAGAGCCCAAATCCAGACACAAATGATTTTTCCATTCTAGATGGTGTAGCAAAACCTGTAATTTAATACTATATATCCACCAGCTATAGAGATTCCCGCTGCCTTCCTGTCACTAGTGAACACACATGCAGCCCATCCTCAGAGGTGCTCATATCCGCTGATGGTCAGTCAATAGGCACTTTGACTGAAGAAAAGGGCTAAGACACATGTAATGAGTTGAAAAGTGCAATTAAAGTCCCTATGTAGTTATTCCTGTCTTTGTTTACCCAGGAGGCAAGTATCTGCTTCTCCTCCTTTATTAATCTTTTGATAATTTTAAAAACGCAACCCCCTCCCCTATACCATTTATAAGTACAGTAGAGTCCTGTTAATCCAAAAATGAACTAACTAGCAGTCTCAACCATGTACGTATGAATTGGCCCCCCGGGAGACTTGGGCGCAGGACATGGCCGGTATATGGCTTATCCTGCTACTGCACAAGTTACCGGCGGCATAAATACTATTCCCTCTCTAGGTCCACGTGGATGGTGGGGAATGATATAATTTGGCTTCCAGCTATTGCTGGAGGCCGAGCTATAGTGTTTTAAGAGAAACTTCAGTTCCGTCTTCTGACAGCGCTGAAGTTACACACAAACGTAATTCCTATTACGGTCTATGGTGGCGCCGGCTGTGCCCAAATCTCCTGCACTGTTATTACAGCCCTTGGTCTCAACCAACCAGCACAAATTGCCAGCAATAAAGGCCAAATTCTAAGGCTGTTTGTGAGCTCTGCTGTTTTTAAAGGGAATCCGAGCTCAACAAAAATTGCAAAATAGTACTCAGCCGAGGCTTTCTCCAGCCCAGTGCTGGTCGGGAGGTCCCACGAGGGCATCCTGGCTCCTCTCCTAGTCCCCGCTCCAGAATGGCTGACCGGCGGCAGCCCGGGCGACACTCGGCCGAGTGTCGGGCTTCTTTCTCCGCGTATGACGTCACACGCCGGCCGCCTCGCGTCATCACGGCGGCCGGCGTGGCAGTACGGCGCATGCGCGCTTTAATCGTGCATGCGCAGTACTTTCACGCCGGCCGCCGTGATGACGCGAGGTGGCCGGCGTGTGACGTCAGCCGTGTCATACGCGGAAGAAGAAGCCCGACATTCGGCCGAGTGTCGCCCGGGCTGCCGCCGGTCAGCCATTCCGGAGCGGGGACTAGGAGAGGAGCTAGGACGCCGTCGTGGGACCTCCCGCCCAGCACTGGGCTGGAGAAAGCCCCGGGTGAGTACAATTTTCATTTTTAAGATGAGCTCGGAGTCCCTTTAACCTCCCCGGCGTTCTATTGAGATTGCCAGGGAGGCTGCGGGAGGGGTTTTTTTTTATAAAAAAAAATCTATTTCATGCAGCCAACTGAAAGTTGGCTGCATGAAAGCCCACTAGAGGGCGCTCCGGAGGCGTTCTTCCGATCGCCTCCGGCAAGCATAAGTAACAAGGAAGGCTGCAATGAGCAGCCTTCCTTGTTTGGCTTTCCTCG
Source organism: Hyperolius riggenbachi (assembly GCF_040937935.1). NCBI lineage: Eukaryota > Metazoa > Chordata > Amphibia > Anura > Hyperoliidae > Hyperolius > Hyperolius riggenbachi. Next base: position 75,916,207 of record NC_090651.1, on the reverse strand, counting down.
TCGCCATGGCGACGAGCGGAGTGACGTCATGGACGTCAGCCGACGTCCTGACGTCAGCCGCCTCCGATCCAGCCCTTAGCGCTGGCCGGAACTGATTGGTCCGGCTGCGCAGGGCTCGGGCGGCTGGGGGGACCCTCTTCCACCGCTGCTCACGGCGGCGATCAGGCAGCACACGCGGCTGGCAAAGTGCCGGCTGCGTGTGCTGCTTTTTATTTGAGGAAAATCGGCCCAGCAGGGCCTGAGCGGCAGCCTCCGGCGGTGATGGACGAGCTGAGCTCGTCCATACCGCTCAGGAGGTTAAAGACTGGTTTCCACACCTCCCCCAAGGTCACTATACAGACAGTCCCATACTTAAGAACGACTCAGGTTACAACGTTTTAGAGATACAAAGTTACCTCCATGTACAAAACATACAATACTGTTTTCTTTTTACATATTTTTGTTGTTAAATGTTACAGTAATTTATAAACTGTTACAAGTAGTTCAAACGCTTTAAAAGCATGTTCATAACCACGAAAAAAACAGTTTATACTCAGGGCCAGACTGGGCCGCTGGGAGCTTTGGAAAAAGCCCGGTAGGCCTTTTAAAGTGGATCCGAGATGAACTTTTACTCATTGCATAATTGTGTTCCTTTCATATAGTTTATAGGGCATTCCTCAAGCCAAATACTTTTTTGATTTTTTTTAATACTCTAATTCCCTATAAAATAAATAAGCCCCACCCACAGTTTTCAGAGAGCGATGGCAGTAGCAAGGGCTCATGGGAGCTCAGTCTGGGCAGGAGGAGGGGGAGGTATTACTAGCCAGAGATTTCAGAGGCAGAGGGGAGGAGGGAGGAGGAGGGGGGATTAGGTTTTTTCAGTCTGAGTGCTGATGGTGCAAATAAGCCTGCCTCTGTGTATAGTATACAAACAACATGGCTGCTGTCATTGTATCACAGGAAGAAATAATCATATTCTATTAAAGCAGTATGCAGCTAGATTTGCTGTTTAAACCATCTAATCTGTACATAAGATATAAAATAAACAAGTTACTTGTTATAGTTAGTTTTTCATCTCGGATCCGCTTTAATTACATAATGACGTCACGTGAAGTCAAAGCCCCTGGGGCCCCATGAGCACTGCTGTACTGAACCGGACTTTGGGAAACAGGAGGGGGCAGAGCGCAGGAAGGGGGAGCAGCGCACATAGAGCACGGGAAGGGGGGGGGGCAGCCTCTCCCCCCCCTTCCAAATGTAGCGCAGCAGCAGCAGCGAGCAGGGAACGCGTGCCGCATTTGGCAATCTCCCTGTTATGGACTCTCCTCAGAAGAGTGCACAATCTATTCCCTACCATAATCTAATGTCCTTCCAAATTATGCATTTATACAGCACTGACATCTGTGCAAAATTTCTAGAGTACATGCGTATGTGAGCCCAAAATGGGGCTCACCAAGACTGTATATAAGGCCAGTGAAGTCACTCGGTCAGCATACCCATTCTATGTCAGTGGCTTCAAAGTTATTACAGTCGGAAAAAAAGCCCAATAGCATCAACGTTAGTAATGGCAATCTCCATATTTCTCCCATTACAGATTTACTTTAGGCATAAAACATAATTCCTTGACATACTTTAGTATTCTGAGATATATATTATCTATTGAATTCAAGGGGGAAAAAATCATCACCGGGGACAACCACAGACCTTTCCTGAGAAGGATTATGGGTACAATGCCTAAGATGTTATGTAGAAACAACACCCAGGCACAGGTGGAGGAAACAACAGTATATGTATCTTCCTTGTGCTAACAGGCAGGAATGCTTCCTTTGTAACCTCTTGCTCCTTACGGAAGGTAAATGTTCTAATTGTCATCACGGAAAGACCTACAGGGCTCCAGCATCTACACTGTATAGGGATCACCTCGAGTAAAGCAGAATGTGAATATTTTACCAGCTCAGAAGTCTTGTTAGAAGTTTTCTGTGCTGTGAATGGATAAATGATGCTCGCTGGAGGTTGGGAGAGGTCTCAGTACATATATTCAAATGATGGAGAGATGATGCCATTATCTCCATTGTGTATATTCCCCTCTCCTGCACAGGGAAACACACGGGTGTAAGAATGCAAGCCGGGCCCATTTCTGATGACTCTGCCATTCAAACAAAGCCTCATTATTTTAAGAAAGGATCTCCGGCCCGGACGTCAATATTTGTCCATTTCTTCCCATTATACATAAGATCTATACTTCAAGGGCAGCCGATAAAAATGAAAAGACCTGGAAGGTGTCTGATTTGCACCTCCAGACCGTGCCAACACTGAGCATTCACTATCCCTTGTTACTGAGTGCAAGAATGACACTAACAAAGTCGTTCTGCTTGAAATATATTTCCCCCTCTATCTTCCAGATGGGTGCACATTCTACAGGTGTCACGCTCTGATAGATACTCATATCCACTACAAAGATGAGACGCTACATCTTCTACAAGATGAAAAGAGTCAAGACGTTTACAATGACAAAAAGTGCGCTCTGTAAAACTTGTATGTGGCTTTGAGTTTTGTCTAATATGTTCAGCAGCAGAGGAGAAAGTTCCCGTCTGCACTGGCCTCAGGAAAGAGGTACAATGACCTGGTGAAGACTGACAGCTCAGATCCACAGTGCTTCGGTCAGCTGCTAATACATGGCACCAGAAAAAGAGTGTCTGACACAGAGTGGTGGCTTTTATTGATAACTACGGGATAAAAAATCATGTATAATCTGGAAGTATCTGTTGGATGCGTGGGTGGTGGGTGGAGGGCACTAACTATGCCTGACAGCTGTTTCGTTTTAGAGGGGCTTCTTCCGAGACAGAACAAAGCACCAAAATTTTGGTGTTTTTTTGCCTCGGAAGAAGTACCAAATTATACAAGATTGGTTATCCTGTTGTTATCATTAAAAGCCATCGCACAGTGCCGGACGTTTTCTTTTCCTGGATTACATGGATCTGAGCTGCCAGTGGTCACATCTCTTCACCAGGTCATTGTGCCTCTCTCCTGCCTGCAAGACCCTTTCACTGTCCTGAGCATGCGTTGCTAAACTGTGTTGGATGTGGCCATTTGATCCTTACATTTGGTAGTGCCAGTGGTTTTTTTTCGAATTCTTCATTTACAGACCTAATACATGGCACTGATTGCTGACCGATACTTTCATATCTGCAAATAAATCAGCTGTATAACAAAAGAAAAATGATTTTATGCAAGTTTTTTATGAAGATCTGGAAAAGCAATGCAGATTCACAATGATTTGGCACCATCTATATGGTGGGGAAGGTTTTTTGGTGTCATGGAGCAAATTCACTAAAATAAAATAACATTTACAAGTGCCTGTAGTGCAGACAAATTTCACAACGCAAACCTCATAATGCACTTTACACAGTTTTTGTAATTTGCAAGATACATGCAAAAATGAACATGTGACTTTATACAAGCCACGTATGTCTTTCATATATAGTGGGAGTTATGCCTGGTAAAGCTTACATGCTAAGTGTTACCACAGACTAGTGGATCTTAACCATAGTATCAAGCACATATAACACTAACCGATAGTCTAGCCTAAAACTCAAAAAAACAATCAGCAATGTGTGAGAACCCGAAGTGAACATCAGTTCAAAAGTTAAATACTGACCTAAGAAGAGGGAATCCTTCCCACGCTCTCTACTGGACCCTCCTGCACAGTGCAACCATATTCATCTTCATGCATGAGTGTGGCCATGCTGCACCTGTGCTTGTACAAGCGGCTCCAGCTTACTGCACAGGAACGACCAAGCTTGCGCGGGCACAGTACAGCCACACTCGTGCTTGAAGAGCAGCACAGTCGCAAGCCTGGAATCCAACAGGGGCGTGTCGGATTCCTTTCAGGGGTCGGCGCTTGGCAATGGAGGACAGTGTGGGAAGCCTCTGGAGGATCTAGAAGCTTCCCTCTCCTTAGGTAAGTATTTAACGTTTGACCCAAGGTACTCAGAGTTAAATGCATGTAAAAATGTGCCCGACAGGAAGGACTTGCCTGTTATGTGGCTGGATAGTGTATTGGCTAAGGTCTCTGACACAGGAGACCAGGGTTCGAATCTCAGCTCTGTTCAGTAAGCCAGCACCTATTCAGTGCGGAGACTTTGGGTAAGATTCCTTAACACTGCTACTGCCTACAGAGTGCTCCCTAATGGCTGTAGCTCTGGCGTTTTGAGTCCGCCAGGAGAACAGTGCGATATAATTAAGTCTTGTCTTGTATTTTTCTGGCCTGTAGTTTTAAAGCTACGACGGGAGTACATGAACACAGAAAGTCAGTACCATGGCGTTAACTTGCCATGTGAGACTGACTGTTGGCTGTCCGGAAACATCTGCTAAATTGCAAATTAATCTGGAAGGTCATTAAAGAGGACCTCCAGAGTAAATACTAAAATCCGGCAGCCTGCAAGTAAAAAAAAAAGTTATATTTACCGGAGAAGCTGTCCCAAAGTTCCCGCATCACCTGACTTCCGGCGCCTGTCCCCGCCTCCTCTCTCTCCGCAGAGAAAAACACCAAGCTATTTACTACAGTAAATAACTTGCCATTTTTCTCCGGGGAGAGAGAGGAGGCGGGGCCAGGCGCCGGAAGTCGGGTGGTGCAGGGACTTTGGGACCGCCTTGCGGGACAAGGCTTCTCGGGTAAACATAACTTTCTTTTACTTGCAGGCTGCCGGATTTTAGTATTTACTCTAGAGGTCCTCTTTAACCCTCCTGGCGGTCTATTAAAAACCGCCAGGGGGCAGTGCAGCAGTTTAAAAAAAAATTTTTTAAATCATATAGCCGCTGTGCAGCGGCATCCCCCCACCCACTTCGATCGCCTCCGGCGATCTCCGATCAGGAAATTCCGCTCAATCCTGGAGGGCTTCCCCCGTCGCCATGGCGACGGGCGGGATGACGTCACCCAGCAGACCCTGAGAAAGCCTCCTGTTAAAGGCAACCAGTACAAGTGCTTCAAACATAGGGGTGGACATACACTTATATTTCTCATCGATATCTGGCAGATCCGATCACATCACTAAGAAATGTTTAGAATATGAAATAATGAAGACCCCCTATCTGTGCACAGCCTTCCACTTTGAACAACATGATTGTACAGGGCCAAGCTACAGTAACCCCTGTCCACAGACCCTGCTGATCCTTTCACCTGGGATGCTTTAAAAGGTCAACTGATCAGATTTTTAATTGTTGCAAAAATCTGACATAACACCAATAAGAGTAAATCTGGTAATTCCTCTTACTAAGATGGGGTATTTAGAAGTATCCTTGAGGTGGGCTTAAAACGTTAAGACTTTTCACTGAGAGGCATGCTGGGACTTGTAGTTCTGCGACAGACAGCAAGCTCCTGGTACCTTGATTCCCTCATGCATTGTGTGACTCCGCTGACAATGCTCTGGCATTATGTGTCTGTCTGCCCAGATCCATCTTCCTCCTCTCAGGAAGGACAAATGGCTCTGGCTGGGTTTCTTCCATCTATTTCTATAATCTTTCTTCTCTCATGATGTCATCAGCCATTACTCCCACTTGGCTAAATGAACCCGCGACTTACATCATCCGCCTGTGACATGCCAAAATTCTCCAAACAGCCGCATTCAGGAATAATGTCCAAAATCCATCAATGGCCTATCAGTGGTGTTTATTCATTAGTGTTATCACTAATTAATCATCTCTATGACCAGCATCATGGCCGTGACGCTTTCATCTGCACAATGGTGTCAGGGGAGGGAAAAATAATTACAATCGGGGCCTCTGATGGGTGGATGGAATTCTCGATCTGCAGCTATATCGAAGTGACAAAAAAATATCACTGATCTGTACATTAATGTTTATTTTCATGTCTGTGTAATAGGAGAAAGATCTCATTACACTCAGTAATTAGTTATCACATATTATCATTTATACAACTTGGAGCACCAAATTTGAAATGAAGGTCCCCCAATTTCTTGATATTTATTGCACTGCACTGCTAAAATGCTAATAAAATATTAACACACGGACATGATCTCAGAACAAAGGCTGGCTGTCTTAGAACAGAGATTTGTTGAGATTTCATTGAGGGTCTTCATACAACAGCGATGATACTTCTCTTATCATTGGGGGTCTTCCTACAACAGCGATGATACTTCTCTAATCATTGGGGGTCTTCCTACAACAGCGATGATACTTCTCTTATCATTGGGGGTCTTCCTACAACAGCGATGATACTTCTCTAATCATTGGGAGTCTTCCTACAACAGCGATGATACTTCTCTAATCATTGAGGGTCTTCCTACAACAACGATGATACTTCTCTAATCATTGAGGGTCTTCCTAAACCAGCGATGAACTTTTGTAATCATTGAGGGTCTTCCTACAGCAACGATGATACTTCTCTAATCATTGAGGGTCTTCCTACAACAGCGATGATACCTCTCTAATCATTGGGGGTCTTCCTACAACAGCGATTATACCTCTCTATTCATCTGGTGTCTTAAAAAAACGGTGATGATATTTCTGTAATCACTGGGGGTCTTCGTACACAGTGAGGATACGTCTCTAATCATTGGGGTCTTAAAACAACAGATTTAATACTTCCACAATTATTGGGGGTCTTCATACAACAGCATGATACTTTAAGAATCACTGGAAATCTTTGCACAACAAAGATACTTCTATAAACATTGAGGGTCTTCACAGAACAGTGATTATACTTCTATAATCATTGGGGGTCTTCGAACAACAGCACTGATATTTCTCTAATCATTGGGGGTATTCATACAACAGCAATGATATTTATATAGTCATTGAGGGTCTTCATACAACAGCAATGGTACTTCTATAATCACTGGGGGTCTTTACACAACAGTGATGATACTTCTCTAATTATTGGGGGTCTTATAAAAACAGCATTGATATTTCTCTAATCATTTGGGGTCTTCATACAACAGCAACGATACTTCTATAATAATTGAGGGTCTTACTACAGCAGCGATGATACTTCTCTAGTAATTTGGTGTCTTAGAACAACAGTGGTGATACTTCTCTAATCATTGAGGGTCTTCCTACAGCAGCGATTATACTTCTCTAATCATTGGGGGTCTTCATACAACAGCGATGATACTTCTCTAATCATTGAGGATATTCATACAGCAGCGATGATACTTCTCTAATCATTGAGGGTCTTCATACAGCAGCGATTATACTTCTGTAATCATTGGGGGTCTTCATACAACAGCGATGATACTTCTCTAATCATTGAGGGTCTTCATACAGCAGCGATTATACTTCTCTAATTATTGAGGGTCTTCATACAACAGCAATTATACTTCTCTAATCATATGCTTGTTCGGGGTCTATGGCTAAATGTATTAAGCTGGCCATACACTAGGCCGATTCCCCGCCTATCGACAGCAGATTCGATCACTGGGATCGAATCTGCTGTCACATCGTTCACGCTACACGCTAAATTTCGATCAATTTCGTTCCAAAATAGATTGATCCCGTTGATTGCTCCGTGCGGGAAATTACCGTCGATAGCCCGCGGGTAGGGAGCGCGTCGCTAGCGGCATTCGAGTGCCCGACGACCGACGCAATACAGCTGCAATACATTATCTGCTCCGCCGGCGCGACTCCCCAGGTCTCTGCTGTCTTCTTCTCCGCGCTGGACTGGTCTCGGGCATGCTTCACTTCTTGTCCCGGCAGGAAGTTTAAACAGTAGAGGGCACTCTACTGTTTAAACTTCCCCCAGACAGGAAGACGTGAAGCATGCCGGACCCGAAGACCAGAGTGGAGAAGACAGCGGAGACCTGGGGAGTTGCGCCGGCGGAGCAGGTAATGTATGCGGGGCGGGGGGAGGGGAGCGGCGGCAGCACCACCACCACCACAGATTGTTAACGGTTTCAGGCTGAAATCGGTTCACAATCTGTTTGCAGTAAAGGTAGCCATACGATCCCTCTCTGATCTGATTCGATCAGAGAGGGATCTATCTGTTGGTTGAATATGATGGCAAATTGACCAGTGTATGGCTACCTTAAGAGGCAGAGGATCAACAGGACAGCCAGGCAACTGGTATAGTTTGAAAGGAAATAAATATGGCAGCCTCCATATCCCTCTCACTTCAGGTGTCCGTTAAGCAGAAGCTTTATTAGACACAAGGAAAACAGTCCAGCAGTAAGTGACAGGAGAACATGGTCTCCAGGCTTTGAGGCTTTCCACAAAATAGTAGAAGTGCCATTTTAGCAACACTATCCTGGGCAGCATCACAACACAGACACCGCGACAGTGTGAACGCACCATACCTCAGTGTCACTCAGTGCGAGGGGAGGATATTACTCATTTCTGGGATACATTAACTGCATGAAGTATCAATTAAAGCATTGATTGCAGAGTGCTGGGAACTCTCAGTGTGTAATGGGCTGCGTCCCAAGCTGCAGAATGGAGCTAAAACACACTCACAGCAGAGTCGCACACAGCACCGGGTGACAAGTGATTGATATTATGACTTAATTATAACTGGAAACCCCATAACTGCCTCCCAAGGAAGACGGGCCGGGGCAGTCGGGTCACCAGCTGAACCTGCGACTTAGATTTTAACGGAGATCTTCCAGGCAAAGGGCCTGAGCCAGCATCGCCACAATACAGAGCGGTGTGAGATTTATGGATATATAGCAGAGTTATCTACTCTAGCCAGAAAATGGTGACTAGTATGGGGAGAGTGACTGGAGCTAAAGCAGAATCATCTCAGCAAACTCACTCACCAGGGACAGACATTGTGCAACCATGGTGTTCTCTACAATATGCAATAACAAAACGAAAAGTGCATGCTGGAAGCTTCCTAAGACTGCAAAATGAGCCCCTAAGGCAACTCACTGTAGCTATTCAACAAATGAGACTGCCTGTTTTTTCCAAATATACAGTAGAGTCCCGGTTATCCAGAACTCAAGTAACCAGCACAAGTCACTGGCAGTACTAATAGTGGAGAAGGCAAACTTCTTGTGGGCTCTGCTGTGCTTAAAGACTGGGTTTCCGCAGCTCCCCAAAGGTTTAACATACTTTCAATTCCTGTATTTTAACCCTTTGCACTCGTAAATCCCGCATAGCGGGACATCGCGAATTCGGCGTTGCACTCGTATGTCCCACCATGCGGGACATTTTTTCAGCGGCGGTTTGCGGCGCATCAGGCCCGCCGCAAACCCCGATCTCTCTCCCCATATCTTGTGGGCATGTAAGAGTACCCCCCTGCCCCAAACCGGAAGTGCGCAATCAGCGCTACCAGGAAGTGACATATACAATTAAATTTCATTGCATTTTCCTTGCAGATTTTTTTGCAGATTCCTTGCTGATTCCTTTTTGCAGATTCCATTGCAGATTGCTTGCAAAGTTGCATAGAGGATCAATGGCATCCTATGCAATGGACGTGGAGGAGAGTATAAATAGTAGCCAGCATTTCATTGCTCTAATGCCCAATCAAAATGCCAAAGATTGCATCGTGTGTAGTGACATGAAGACACCAGGTGGCAGGCATAAAACAACCTATTTTTGCGAAACTTGCTCACGCTGGCCAGGATTACACCCAGGAAATTGTTTTACAATTTACCATACCTTGGCTTTCTTCTCTGCTTCCAGGCAATAGAAGATGCCAAACTGTCCAAATAAGGTATTAAATTAAACGTTATAATGTGTTCTTTACAATAAGATATACCATGTTACTATGTTATGTTCCATGTAAGAATGGGAGAGAGAGTAAGAGGGAGAGCGCATTTCTGTAAAAAAAAAAAAAAAAAAAATCTGAGCAGAAATGACTCCCTTTAGGAAAAAACTCAGAGTGGAAAGGCTTAACATTAAATAGAGTTCATGATATGTATTTAGAGTGTGGTATGGTATAGTTTTATCAGGGTCTATTTTTAACATTGCGTCTCAAGCAACCAGAAAGCACACTTATCCGGCATCAGCCGATCCTCGTTAAAGCCGGATAACCGAGACTCTACTGTATATTTAATATGCACGCTGAGCACCAGTGGTGCAGGGATTACCATAGCTGGAGCAGAGGCTGCTATGGGGCTTGTAGCCAAGTTTGGCCTAGCGTGAGTGGCCAGCATGTCCATGAGGCCTGCCGTGGACCCCGTGAGGTGCAGTGGGCAGAGAGTGTAGGAGAGAGGTAGCTCCAGCGGGATCTGATGTCTCCAAGCGTACTTGTCGCTATGACTACTGCACCCTCTCTTGTCACATGACCCGACAAGGAGTAACATGACAAGAGAGGGCACTCTAACAAGAGCCCGGGGAGAAGAAGGTGAATCATTGGTGGAGCCTATAGAAGTGAGGGAGGACCTCAAAAGCAGAAAGCATATTGCCAAACCAGCAGCCAAAAAAAGTTTGGTATAACGGTTTCCTGAAATCTACTTTTCCTACTTTTCAGCGTGGAGAACTCTGCAATATAAATGTTATTGTCAAGAGAGAGAATAGTGAATGCTCAGCCTCAGGCTACGCAGATGCCTGTCCTGTTATAGAAGTGAATGGAGTGATAGAAACATAGTCTGCTGCCACAATGTATATATTGGAGATTAAAGGACACCTGAACGGAGAGAGATATGGAGGTTGACATATTCATTTCCTTTTAAACATTGCTTATTGGCTGGCTGTCTTGCTAATCCTCTGCCTCTAAAGGTGCCTATCCACTAATGCGACCTCCCGCCGATAGACAGCAGATTCGATCACTGTGATCGAAACGGCTGTGAAATCGATAATGCAAGCGCTGACCGATCGACCAATTTCCATCTGAAATCGATCGATTCCATCGATCTGCCGGAAGTAGTCCTTTAAATACACTGGATTAAGTGGCAACTTTAGCCCTGCCTATTAGAGAAAAAAGTTATAGCTAGGATCCTTTTTCAAATTATTGTAATGCAAAGTCAAAAACACCCCGTTCTATCTTTTCAGTTGTGCAAGTCCCCATTTATTAACCTCCTTGGCGGTAATCCCGAGTGTAGCTCGGCCTAGCCGCCGGGAGCTCAATGCAGAGTATAGCGGGCCGCGGACGTTTTTACTCACCTCCCGGGGGATACAGACGCTGCTAGCCGTTCTCCTTCCTGTCCTCTGAGGCTCTGAATCACTCTGGTGAGATCGCAGTCATCAATCTCACTACAGAGTTACAGCGCCACCCGGAGGACGGAGGTAAAATTGCAGCCCTGGAGCCCAGGGAGGTGAGTGCTGGGGCTGCTGGAGAGACTCTGGCGGCATGTTTTTTTTTCCTGATTTTAGGGGCTGAACAAAATCTGGAAATAATCATACAGCCAGGGAGGTTAATATAGCTGCTGGCTTTGAATCCTCCTCAAATGTTACCATGCAAAAGCCTATATCCCACACTGTAGATGTATGATATTTAATTACACCATGGTAATACTATATTTGCACCCTATATTATCTGTCCTTCCATACACCCACGGTTGTATATGCTTTTGAAGCTCCTGACTGGCACAAAGCATTAATGCTTAGCCTACCAATAAGTCATATTCCCGAGGCTGTTCTCCTGATCAGCATTCCATTTAATGTACAGCGACAGTAAATGATTACAGGCTACAGGAACGGGGGAGCAGAGTAATCTGCATATCCCCAGTTCACACTTGTTGTTCCTGGGAAAGGAGCAGAGGAAGGTGAAATTGCATACAGTTCTGCTATAAGCTCAGCTCCTCTAGGGCTGTCCCCATACAGCAGTTAAATGAATGCCCCAATGCTTGCCCAAACCAAATTCTAATGCAAGTGCTGTCAATAACCCCAGCAAAGCCATCCCTCAGAACAGTCTCTCTAATTAAATGCTGCTGAGATTTAAATAATTCATCTCCTTAACATCTATTGATTGAAGAGTTTCGCGGTCAGAGACTGAACAGAAAATTAACCATTTCTTTGATAACAGCATCAGACAGAATCCACTAATGATATGAGCCCTCTGGAAAGTCATCTCTGTGTATTTATGATGTCCAGACATGAGGCTGCCCCATATCAGCAGCATATATTAGTAATCTGATGACTCTGATCACAGATGAACAAACAGTTCAGTTCATGAATACTCATGCACATTATTGCTGGCAATCCTAGTCTATGGGACAGACCATATGGAGCCCCTGATCCACTGAGCTTGTCATGGAACACCCTCCCTGCTGGAAAGCATACATTGGTAATATTAGCAGCTGTGATCTGAGCCAATCACAGAGCAGGATGCTGGTTACTATTTTCTATAAAAAGAAATGAGATGTCGGACTCACCAACCTCCTCAGCAACTATTGAACAACTATCTTCCTGAGCAAAGCAGAATATTAATGCAAAACTAGTACGAGATGTTTTCAGGCAAAGGCAGTATACAAGGCTGGATTTCTGACAAGGCCAACAAAGGTCCAGGTCTTGGGCTGATGCAATCTAAGTGGGCCTCTAGACATGTAAGAGGGGTGAGGAGACATGGAAGAGGAGGATGCTAACTGAAAATAAGGGCTGCAGGGGGAGAGGTAGACACAGCTACACATGGAAGGGGAGAAACAAGAATATAGGCCCAGGGGTGCTAAAATCATAAATTCAGCCTTGAGTATGTAAAGCATGCAGATCTGGTAAACTTACAGTGCAACTTCAGCTAAATATCCCCCCCCCCCCCTTTTTTATTTTAAGTGCATTACTTCATCAGGGACAGAAATAGCAATAGAGAAATTGTACAGTGGGGAGGGGGTACAACCTATATCATACAAATTGTTGTAATATGCAACACAGTATTGTACACATACAATCAGACATGAATGGATTCTATTATTACAGGTACCATAGGTATAATTTGGTAGGCCGAAATCACCGGTCTGCTAAGACCGGTTGCTTTGCCAAACTCTTGCTAGGTACCCATGATACAATTTTCTGGCACATTTACCTGCCAGATTGACTATTTCCAACATGTCCAATCTGAATATTCATTAGATTTTTATAGAGGTGAACGGAAAATCGATCGAAATTCAGATCGGTCATGTTGGAAATATTCGATCTGGAAAGTAAATCCGCCAGAAAGTTGTATCGTGTGTACCTAGCATTAGGCTCGGCTGCTACTAGCGTGCTGTGTCCATTTCTGGATCAGACGCAGCACCTGGGCTAATACCAATTCTCATCTGAATCGCTATCGCTGTGCCTTGCACAGCTATGGTGATTCGATGCATTCTGTGAAGAACTGCAGCCGGCAGCATTTCTTATCCCTCACATGAATCAGATGGATCCTATTGATTTCAATAGGCTGTGTATCTACATCCAAAATCATGTGTAGGAAACAGGCCCTAAGATCATCTCCTGACAAAAAACAAAATAGATTCTTTCACTCGATAATCAGATTAGTGTTGCATTCCTATGGCAATATCAGCCAACCACAAAAGGAGAAAACTCAATTCACTTGTGCATCGCTTCATCTTTGACTAAAGCTTGTCAGTTACAATGAGGCCAGCTGGCCTTGTTGCAGCAGACCAGGTACTGTGTTTGCAGTCTTTGCTGTGCAGTGTTTATGGGTTATAAAATATACAAAGTATATGCAAAGTTCCAGGATCACTTTCCTGATATCATAAGAATAAGCTCTTAGAGCAGCACACTGGATCAGTGGTACATGTTATATTGGGATGTCAGTGTATAAAGATAGATAGTACTCACCTATGCCGCTGTGTGGCCGCCCTATGTGCTGCAGACTCATGCCTTTGTTCATGTCTAGGAGTCCATTCTTAGGCCAGGTGCCGATAGCGAAGCTGTACGCCTGCAGAGAGACCAGAGAGTCATCAGTGATCCTTGTTATGTGATCTCACTCTGACCTATGACAGCACAGCTAGGTGCTCAGGAACAATTTCCAGAATTCCACACCTAGGGGCGCAAAGGGAGCAATACATATTTTACTTCCTGCTTTGTGCACAGTATGAACTAATCAGACAGAAAGAGGAGAAACATCATACCATATACTGTTGCCATGAATTTGTAAAGTTTATTTCAAACAATAAGAACATTTTTAGAGCAACTGCAGTCTTTGATTGATAGCTCCCATTTAATGTCATGTATGCCTTGTACACATGATGGATAGTTCTCGGCCAAGGTGGCAAGGTGGGGCTGCCTCTGCAGAGAATCTAGTGTGTGTACAGAGGTTAACAACCTCCTTGGTGCCTTGTCCCGGCCAAGGACATTGTTCTCTCTACTCACCCTGGCTGCTCTGTCCAGCTTAGTTGTGAAGCACTCCATCAGCCCTCCTACCCCTGCATAGCAACAGAATGTGTGGACAGTCTGGGCCCCGCACTGTAGCCCAAGAGATCCCAAGGGATTGAGTCCCAGTCCCTCCCCAAGATGGCCCTCGCATGTGTGTATAAGGCTTAAGGCTTACGTCACAAACTGACATCTATAGGACAATTTTTTTTCTTTACACTAAAGAGGAATAACTAATTAAAGGCTAAATAAATGAATAAATACATTACAACAGCCCCATCTGACTCCCTTACAACAATACAATTATGAATATCCGTTTATTATGCCCTCTTGAAATGAGCAAAGAGCGATGATCAGACCTGACCAAAAGATCACAGATGTGCAAATAAAGTACAGTACAACCTTATTAAAACAAAATAAATGCAAGAAAATCGCTTCCATGTATCCAAAGAGCAAGACCATAATGCTTCACTTCGGGACAGTAGACAGCCATGTAAATCATTGCACAAAGCCTACCTACATCGGTTATGTGTCTAAAACTGCTCATTTAAAACCCTCCTATAGCATTTTATTTAAAGTGGATCTGAGATAAACTTTTACTCATTGCATCATTGTGTTCCTTTCATATAGTTTATAGGGCATTCCTCAAGCCAAATACTTTTTTTGTTTTGTTTTAATACTCTAATTCCCTATAAACTAAGCAAGCCTCGCCCACAGCACCTTTTGTGCCTTGGCACTGTAGCAAGGGCTTATGGGAGCTCAGTCTGGGCAGGAGGAGGAGGATGTTACTAGACATGTATTTCAGAAGCAGAACGGAGAAGGGAGGAGGAGAGGGGACTGAATTTACACACAGGCAAGCTGATAGCAACTTCAGCCCTCAACCTATGACAATGTGACAGCCTATGGCAATGTGATCAGAAATCAGATCGGACCTGTTGGAAATAATCGTTTCGACCCGCCAACCTGACAGGAAATTGCATGGTGTGTACCAGGCATAAGACCGGCAAGCAGAGGTAGGAATGAAAGCTACTGATGATCAATTAGCCTTACCTGCTGTTGTTTTAAAGGAACACTATCAATTAACATGTTTTTTTTAACCTGGGTTTGAGAGAGTTCCTGAAGTACTGGTAAATAATGATGTATATATTTCATTTGCTTATCTCTTTTGTTTACTGTAACAAATTCCTTTCACTCTGAATTTACAGCAGTCTGCTGTAATCTGATGGCAGAGTGAGCCACAAGAGATGGGGGAATTCCCTCACAGTGCATCTGTTAACCCTGAGTGAGAGAAAGCTCTCAGAAGCAGCCTGTGTTTCTGAGCTGTCTGCAGGAGAGCAGTGGAAATGTAACTTGTTATAAACATTTGTAATTGTCCGTGTCGCCACAGCTTTTCATACTTTTTTTGCTTTTAGAGAAAAATACTCTGTAAACTGATATGCAAAAAAAACAACACTGGCTGTGCACTGAAACAGACACCCCTTTTGCAAATGATTGTCCCAATAGATCTAAATCCTACACACAATGGCCTCAATTCACTAAGATCATGCTGGAGATAATAAGGCAAGAGAAAACTTACCTCCACTAGTAAGAGAGTTATCTTACCTCTTCATTCCTTAAGTTACCTCTCCTGTAGTTAATTTACCTCCTCTGTAGTTAATTCACCTCCTCTGTAGTTAATTCACCTCCTCTGTAGTTAATTTACCTCCTCTGTAGTTATTTTCACATGCAGCTAATTAACAGCCTGTCTTTAACTCTGGAGTTATTTTAAGGATTGGAGAGTTAATTTAAAGACAGAAGAGTTAACTTTAGGTTGGCCTGAGGTAAAATGTTTCCTGAATACTACATGCCTTATCACCATGGTAACAACTCTAGAAGAGTTATTAAAGACAGGAGATAAGTTTAGTGAATTGAGGCCAATGAATTAAAGCTTTTGCCCCTGATATTTAACATGGAAAGTAGGAAAATGTATACACAGCTACTTAGACATTATTTGTACATTGTCATTTTTGAACACTTGGTTTGATAGTGTTCCTTTAATTAACTAGCTGCTTGGTGACTCGTCAGCAATTGATGATTTTCATTTCCTAAATTGCATCCACTTCTTTGGCAAGTGAAGATTTTCTAGTTAGGAGAATTTTCTGCTTGCAGCCAGAAATATCGCCTATCTCCAGGCATGCTCAACTCTGAATTCGGGAGATACCCGGATAGTTCTATTCAGATATCGCCCAGTAAAGCTGTGCGGTGGGGGGGGGGGGGGGGGTGTGTCAATCTTACCTAAATTACGTCTCCTTGCTTCGTCCCTCGGCGCCTCCCACGATGTGCTCCATGCGCCGGTCACGTGACTCAAAATACTTCCTCCTTCCGGGTTGAAGGAGGAAGTGTTTGGAGTCACATGATGCGCGTGGACTGCATCGTGGGAGGCGCCGAGGGACGGAGCAAGAAGACGTCATTTAGGTAAGATTAACCCCACCCCCCTCACAGCTTTACTGGGCGATATCCATATAGAACTATCCGGGTATCTCCCGAATTCGGAGTTGAGCATGCCTGCCTATCTCTCCAGGGGAAAATCAGTGGTGAATTATAACTGCATTATTAGTCAGGGAAAATTTTAAGCAACCGTACTGTAACAAGTACAACTAACCTTTAAGCTTCTGAGAACTATAGTTACCAGAGTGATGTAATCACTCAGATCAGTGACATCATGCTGCTTGTAAAGCACACCTGAAGTGAAAGGGATTGCCTGGCAGTCCTGCTGATCTCTTTGGCTGTAGCAGTGTCTGAATCACACATCTGAAACAAGCATGCGGCTAATCTTGTCAAATTTTTGTCAGAAACATCTGATCTGCATGCTTGTTCAGGGTCTGTGGCCAAAAGTATTAGAGGCAGAGAATCAGCACGACAGCCAGGCAATGTGCATTGTTTAAAAGGAAAAAAAAATATGTCAGCTTTCAGATACTTCTCACTTCAGTTGTCCTTTAAAAATCCCTCTCTAGCTGCAGCCACATTATAGGGAGAGACGCATTCAAGCATAAAACTCAAAGGCCCTAACTCATTCCACTTTTTTCTCCAATTTTTCTTTAAAGAAAAGGTTGGCTGTAAATGTTTTCTTTAACTTCCTGCCCAGAGATATGGCTCCCCGTCCTCCTAGCTCTGGGGCGGCTGCGGACAGCTCTGAACATGTAAAAATGACAAAACACAAAGAAGAGAATTCCAGCAGTTACAGCGGGACAAACGGCAAAGGGAGAATTTAGTGTAGAGTTGGCTCAGTGTGAGAGGACAAGAATTATCTCCCATCTTCCTCTTCTCCACCATTAAGATCATATCTGACATTTGTACAGCCAACATGGCTCCTGTCATTGATCATAATAAAATCTCGCTGTTTAGGTGTCTCCGGGGGACGATAAGTGTGACGAGGAGAGGCAGAAGCCGTACAAATCCCGTCTGCCTCACTCTCGCTCAGGGTTTTGTACTGCTGAGCTTTTACACTGATAAAACGCAGCACTGACTAAGGAACAAACATCCAGGCTGGCCACAGACAGGCAAATGTCACACTGAGAAGCAAGACTTGTGAGAGATTCCTCTGGCCTGATTCTCAGAGCAGCACACATGTAGGTTTATTACTGCCCCACTAGGGATGGCGTACATAGCCTGTGTCTAGTTCAGATGAGAACATCACTCTCCGAGATCAGGTCAGGTTTGGATTCTCGTACTGGTAGAGTTTCCTCCTAGCAGCTGTGTCACACAACTTTTCTAGGCTAGGCACTGACAGTAATGGTGCCTACAGGTGTGGCAATAAGAAACACTGATTCTGTGTTTAAAAGAAACCCTAGGTGAGAGCCATATGGAGGCTGACATATTTATTGCCTTTTAAACAATGCACATTGCCTGGCTGTCCAGCTGATCCTCTGACTAATACTTTTAGCCATAGACCTTGAACAAGCGTGCAGATCAGGCGTTTCTGACAAGGTTAGCTGTAGGATTGTTTCTGGTGTGTGATTAAGACACTACTGACCAAATAGATCAGAATTAATGCCAAGCAACTGGTATTGTTTTAATGGAAATAAATATAGCTGCCTCCATATGTCTCTCACCTTGAAATCCTTTTAATTCAGATTTTTGATTGAATTGCCACAAGAGCAAAGGATTTGTGTTCTCCCTTCCTCATCCAAATGATGTCTATTTTGACCTCCGTTCAAAAATGAGGGTCTCAAGTGAGACAGAAATTGACTGAAGAGGATTAAATTATCTTATTATTATAAATCATACCAAAAACATTGTTTTCAATCTAACAAAAATAAATTGCCAATGAAATCGGAATAAAAATGTCTTGTGCATGGGCACCTTATTGAAGGAGCTCTTAGGCAATGTAAACAGGTGGATGAGAAAGGTGGGTTCACCGCCTGTGTGACAACCAATTGGTGAGAAAAGTTTACCACTATCCTCAGCATGTGGCAAAAACCCATTGGATGCAGGGTTTGTCAACCACATAGTAACCCTACAGCTATGATGCCTGTCATCCATAGCCTCAACCCCCCATGTGGATTGCCTCCTGGATGGCAGCAATGGTGGTCAGAGGTGTGGCAAGGGCAGGATGGGACATAAATGGGCTTCCAAACCAGGATGTTCCAAGGAACACAGGGACTCACTGGAGTTCATAACCTCCTCAGTGTTACCAAGTTTGTTTTGCTTTAAGAAATTAGAGGTAGAGCTTGAATCTACCTGTATACAAGCTTAGCTGAAATCATTTTTTTAAATTTTTGAAGAGGATTCCTCACCTACACGATGAAAGGAAGAACTAGAGCTCCACCTGGATGAGTTGCAAACTTTGCTTTACTTTATATTACAGTAACATCAAGCACAATGGCACAATGTTTCGGTCATCAAGACCTTCATCAAGTGCTCCCGATAACTGAAACATAGTGCTTGCTGTTACTATGACAAACTAAAGCAAAGTTTGCAACTCATGCAAGTGAAGTTCTTGGTCCACTAGGAGCCTTACTGGTTTGCCTCCCTGGGACATATAACCTCTTATTGTGTGGGGAATTCAGTTACAAACTATTTAAACTGCTGGATTCCCTGTGCAAACCATTCCCAGCAGCACAGACTGTGATCTTCTCGGACAACTCTATGTCTGCCCCGCATTATGGTAATACCAAGCCAAAATAGACAGAGGAACTGTTTCACTTGTAAAATCTTAATCTCTATAACAAAGTAGGTACCAGCAAAAGCCTTTTTTCAGGCAGATAGATGGTTCGATAGATGTCCGATCCCACTTTTGATCGTTTTACCGCTCGATTTCTGATAGAAGTGAATAGAAATTGATAAGAAAAGATAAAAGAGAATCGAAACACAAACGGCAAATCGACAAAAAACGCATTGTGTATTTCCGGCATTAGACAAAGAAAATGGAACAGTTGAGCACGCTGCTTCCTAGGCTATCAGAAGGGGGGAACCTGAAGTGAGAGGAGTATAGCACACGCCATCTTCATTCTTTAATAAATAATGCCAGTTGCTTGAATTCTATGCTGATCCACTGCCTCTAATACTAACAAAACATCTTAGCATGACAGCCAGGGAACTGACATTGTTTATAAGTGAATGAATATGGCATTCCTAAAACTTCAGGTTCCTGTTAAGAAGCCCAAGTAGGTGGCTTTTTGCATCTGAACTGGCTGAATATCGCACACAGGAATATTTCAGTAAAAAACAGGCCCAATTGCTAAAATTATTGTGTGATTTGATTATGGTGTGTGTGTGTGGGGGGGTGGGGTGGGGGGGGGGGGGTTGGTGCATGCCGGCGTTATATGGAGTGGGTGGGGTCAGTAGTAGAACAATAGGATTGGCCTTTGCTCGGTTTAGATGATTTGTCAGTCTACATCTCTCAGGATCGAAGGCTGCTGCACACACACTACATTATTGGCATAGGCAGCCCAGACTGGCCCTCTCAGCTAAAAACTACCTGCTGTGTGGTTAAATAGCAGTAGGAGGCGCCCTTGTTGTAATGTTTGTACTTGTGCGTACTTATAACAATTAATGTATGATATGTAGTAGATCGCCTACCTTAAGAATGGACACTCCACTCGGTAGGATGAATTTGAAAGTTTTTAATGATAGTAAGGTGCTTACTATCATTAAAAACTTTCAAATTCATCCTACCGAGTGGAGTGTCCATTCTTAAGGTAGGCGATCTACTACATATCATACATTAATTGTTATAAGTACGCACACAAGTACAAACATTACAACAAGGGCGCCTCCTACTGCTATTTAACCTTAAGTCTAACATCCCACGCTGTGGGAGTGTTATTTCCTGCCACAATCCGTGGCAGGTAACATTTTTCGAAGGAGCTGCGACCACGAACCGCAAAGACCGAGTGGAGACGGGCTTTCTCCACCTGCGTACACGAGTGGTTGCCTCTCCAAGCAACCTACACTTGTGAGTAACCTTATTTGTATATCTTGATCGTTTCGCAAGGATAATACACTACAGGGGCTCCCGGTGTCTCTGTGGTTTTTTTCGTTTTTTTGTTACACAGTACCTGCTGTGTGTACTTTATACCTATCTCTGATCTAACCCAGATAGGAGCTGACTGAGTGCAAACAAGTTCCAATCCCCTTTGTTTCTAATGACGTGAAATCCTTACAATGCTCCTGTCCTTCTCAAGTCACCAAATACAGACTTACATTGCTGTAGGTTGTCATTTTCTTCAACAGTTGACTCTGTGCCCCTTTCTCTTGTGCATTAAATACCAGAATGATACAAGCCAAGCAGCAATAGCAATCCCTCTCGCCAAGTTGGCTATAAACTCTTTTAAAGTGGACCTGAACTCTTGCACAGGACAAAGGGAAAACAGAGAGAACTGCACCCTGTATGTATTTAGAGTTTACCCTTTCTAATTCTACCTCATCTGTGACGAATCACAAGTTGTAATTTGATCACTCAGCTGTGTCAGCTGACTGCCATGGTAGAGCAGCTAATTAGTAAACACAGAATGTCAACAATATGTCTGCTTCCATGAAAGCAGGAAGTAGACACACTGCAGATTTATTGCAGGATTTGTATCAGCTGTAACAAAGAAATGTTTTTCTTTAAAGTACAGTATGTTGTTGCTTAACTTTTAGAGCAGAGGGGGAGTTCTGAGTTCAGGTCCACTTTAACTCAGTTGTATCAGGTCAACTGATGACACACAAAAAGTTTATACATTTGGGTTCTCCGGTAACAGTTCCATATCACAAGGTAGATTTAGATTTGTCCCTTGAGAGTTTGAACATTATAATCTTAATATAGCATTATACATTATTGGACAATGGATGGTGCACATCCTGAACTAGGAATAGTACCCCTATCAAGCATGAATAAAAATTGGGAAGTAAGGCCAGGGATAGGAAGACCGCACACACACGACCACGCAGCGAGATCTGTGGATTATGAGGGTGTCAGGCTGGGCCGGGACTCCTTGCTAATTTATAACCTCATAACAGCATATTTCCCGTGCCTCCCTCTCCTGTTAGCACATAATTAAGTGGCAGCATATATGTGTAACCGCTTATTGTAGACACCTCCCTTCCCTCTCAGCCATAGACACGGCTCTGTGGATAATTAATAGAAAACCACGCAAATCCTATTGGGAGATGATTAGCAATTAAAACTTCTAATTAAGTCTGTGCATAATTCACTGAAATGAGGCGCTATGTACACAAAGGGGAGCATGTTGCCTTTTGTCTGGTCTGCTACAAAGTCCTGATATGGTTATTGTTCATTTTTCCCCCCTGCAGCATGGAGCTCAGTCCAGGGGAACACCAGGGCACAGTGCAGTAGTAAGGGTAGTGTCAGAGGGATGCAGACACAGGAAGCTCTGTAACCTCCTCACACTGAACAGGCTCACTGTGCAGCTCAGGCTGACAAATGCCTTAAACTTCAACCACAAGATCAACACTAATTAAGACTCAAATCTGCAGCACCTACTGAAGAATGCCTCTGATTCTACATAGCCAACTTTGTATAAACAGACCACTATACAGGTGGTGAGAGTGTCTGGTTCTCCCTATAATGAAAATAACATCTAGTGCCTGTAATGTGGGAGCTATCAAATTATACAATATTAAATTTTAAAAAGGTTACTGGCCTAATTTTTCAGCTACTTTCAGTCATGCCCCTTGCACACTGGTACTGTAAATATGCATTGCATTACTCTTTTTTACTGCAAAGTGCCGCAAGTTCAATGTAAGCCAATGGAGCCTTGCAGAGATATCCGATCGGACGCAAGATTGCAGCGTGTTACCCCATGAACCGTACTTACCACATGGATCATGCAGTAATGCAAGTCAATGGGCAATGCAGGCAGTGTGCACGATGGAAGCAAAGTGTGACGCGGTGCACACATGCGGATGGACGGGAATCTCAATGATGTACTTCGTTCCCAGCAAATAGGAATGATCAATGAGATGCAAATTCATGCAGTTTGTAAATGGACCAATCAATTTAAACCCAGATTTAAATTGATTGGTCCATTTTCAAGCTGCAAATATTTGCATAAAAATTTGCATCAATTTAGAAGAATTTGCACATCTTTGATCATCCCGACCAGCAAGGAGTACGTCACTAATCAGAAGGCATTTAACCCTGTCACCCCACCAAGATAGGAGGTGTGATGAAGCTTTGACTAGAGGTGTCTTGGGAGTAGGACTGAAGATGTGATGAAGGTATGACTGGTGGGGTGGTGGGGCAGGACTGAAGGTGTGATAAAAGTATGACTTATGCTTATGTGATGGGGCAGGACTAGAAGTTTGATAAAAGACTGGGTGTGTGATGAGGACGGGACTGAAGGTGTGATAGGGCAGGACTAAAAGGGCTATGAAGGTATGAATGGAGGAGTGATAGGGGTGGTACTGTAAGTGCGATAAAGGTATGGCTGAAGATGTGAAGGGGTGGGCACTAATTATAAGTACACAGGATGAGATTTTCTTGCAGATTTCCTTCCAGAACCATTATTTCCAACCTGTTCGATCTGATTTCCGATCGATTTTCCATTCACTTCAATCAAAACAAACAAAACGACTTGGAATAATATCCCCCTGGGTATAGCTGGAAGAGCTGCATTTTTTAAAATGATCAGCTTTGGTAGGCTCCTCTACCCAATGCAAGTACTACCGCTATTGTGGAAGCATACAGATGTAGCAGCATTGAACAAAGCGTTTAGTAAATTCATCTGGAATAACAGACGCGCCCGCATTAAGATAGACAGACTGCAACTACCAAAGGAGATGGGAGGTCTAGGTCTACCAAATATAAGGAGATACAACCTGGCATGTGTTTTTCGACATGTCAGGGACTGGATAAGGGGTACAGAAGAATTCTCAAACACTACTATGGAAAAGCATATTGCCGAGCCACTGGACTTAATAGGAATCTTACACACTAACTGGGCGGCCCTACCCTTACGTCTGAAGCATAGTAGTATCTATAGAGACACTCTTATAGCCTGGAGGGAGGTGAGAAAGGCCTTCGGCCTACCGTGGAAAATATCTAAATATATCCCCTTTGAGGGCAATCCAGGTTTTCAACCAGGGATGCTACAATCGAACTACATTAGATGGACAGATAAGGGCATTACTAAATTGGGAAATCTATTAGACCTAAGAAAACATAAATGGCTCACGTTTATGGAAGTGGCTCAGCAGTATGATATCCCCAAATCAGATTTCCTGGCTTATGGGCAGGTTAAATCTTTTGTGGGGGCTCAATTGAGGGAAATATCCACTATTGCCTGCATACACCCTTTTGACACGTTTCTGAGGCCAGAGGGAGGAAGGAAATCGTTATCAGACATACAAAAAGAACTAGCAACTTTAGGGGCACAAAAATTAGCCATCAGAAACATGTCAAAGTGGAATAAATTCCTCAAGGCCGAGAACCTAGAACAGAGGATACTGGACGGTAATAACTCCATTAGACAGGCAATTGTTAGCGAAAAATTGAGAGAATCACATTTATTAATGATTTTCTATGCTAAATATGCATTCAATATTAGATACCAGACTCCTAGACCAGGCTATACAGATCACTGCCCGAAATGTAAATTACCCCAGGCTGACATGTTCCACTGTATCTGGAACTGTCCAGTAATTCAAAACTATTGGGATAAGGTTCTAGATTATGCCAATAGAATAGGTAAACCTAAACTATTAAAAGATCCTATGCTTTTATTATTTAATTCTACAACAAAAGAGAATGATACAGATAGACTCTCCATATTATTACACGTTATATTCATAGCAGCAAGGAAAGTAATATATAATAGATGGATTTATCCCACCAGTCCAACTATATGGGACCTGCAAGAGGAACTAAGACACTTAATGGCACTGGAAAAGCTGGATGCCACCCTCCACAAAGAGAAAGGCACCAAGAAATTCTTCAAGAAATGGAAACCTTTCATGCTGGACTCTTTCTCTGATATGGACTTATGCAACATAATAACCCCCTTTAAATACACCACATGGTACTTAAAGGCGCACTTATCCGGCACTTTAGGCCGCCTGGACTTTGGTGTATAACCAATGAACAATCATACGGAACTAAATGAATATTACAACCAGAAAGAGATAGACAAAAATCCTTCCCGGTATACATCTAGAATAATCAGAGAGTGGTGGGGGGAAGAGGGTGGGATAAAGGGTGTTAGGGGAGGGAAGGAGGGGGGGAGAGGGGAGGGTAGGGATGGGAACTTTGGCCACATTAGCTACGCTGGTGCTTATTGCACGTTTAACAACTGTCTGTAAAAATTTAACCAAATTGTGGAAAAATTGTCTCTTTTAAAATTCAATAAAACACGTTTAAAAAAAAACAAAAAAAAAAACAAAACAAATCGATCGGAAATCAGATCGCGCAGGTTGGAAATAAGAGTGGCAAACGGATCCGTGAAAACAGATCTGATCACCGATCGATTCCCCCCCCCCTCACCCCCTATTTAGAACAGTCCGTTTTTTCACTAGTGTGAAGAAATGTTCCATTTTCTCATTGCCCCCAATACGGCGCATCACCCAGAAAATGTGGTGCTGCAGGAAACTTGCGTTCCGTTCAATAGATCGGATCCATTTGAACGGACGGATGTGAACAGATCCATAGCTTAAAGAACAACTGTTAGCCATCATTTGCCCTCCCACAAAAAATACATATGTAAGCAGATAAATGCTTGCTCTACTTACATATCAGATGTATTGTACTGTCCACATTTTGGTTTTTATTTTTATTTTCAATTTTTATTATTCTCCTGGCAGGGGCCATCTTCTGTCCTCCAGGTTAAAGAATCCCCCCCCCCCCCCCCCTCATAGCACAGTGGGGAGGATAAAGGCAGCAGGCACAGACTCACCTAATAATGGATCCAAGCGCTGGCGTTCCCATCTATTCTCTGCACTACCGCCGGCGGCAGTGCAGAGAGTATAGAGGGGAACTGCAGCGCCTAGAACCATTATTCAGGGAGTCTGTGTGCAGGTCCTTTATCCTTCCCCAATATTCAGCACGAGGAAGAGGGAGAATGCAGCGGGCAGCACAAGTAGCAGAGAGGGATGCGGACATGCCACTGGAGGAGGGGGGCAGAGGACAGTGACAGGAGACAGCCTCTGCCCCCCCTCCCTGCGCTCTAATATCGGCTGCAACTTCAGAAGTGAAGGGGAGACCAGGCGGCCAATGGCAACGCATAGAGGTGAGTGACAGAGGCTTCAGCCTATCAGGTTGATACAGCATGCCATGTCACTTCTCTTTTGCGTCTGCATACCATCTTAGAGCCTGGGGGCATGGGGATAGAAGGAACACAGTAAGATTGATTTTAAAGTTTGGATTTGCCTGGTTAGTAAAGTAAAGTAAAGTAAAAACAAATATATTCTGAGCATTTTACTATTTTGCACTTGTTTAAGGATTAACTCTATCTGGCATATAACTGACACTAATTCTTGAAATGTATACATATCAGGCTTATTTGAATCATCATAGTTAACTAAAAAATAATATAGAATACAGGGTTTCAGTGTGGTTATAACCGAAATCTGACACATCCTTCTTGACTATTGTAACAGCCTGCACTAGAAAATGTATTTTATATTTGATGCCTGACAGTTACACTTTAACATTGGATCCATTCGCATCGGTTAGGATCCGTTCTGTTCCGATCCGCGAACTGAACATTTTTTTTTAACGCCAGTGTGAACCAGGCCTGATACTTTTAGCCATAGACCCTCAACAAGCATGCAGCAGACCAGGCGTTTCTAACAATATTGGCAGAGTGGACAAGATTAGCTGCATGTTTGTTTCTGGTATTATTCAGACACTACTGCAGCCTAAAAAAAAAAAAAAAAGCAGGGTTGCCAGGTAACTGGTATCGCTTAAAAGGAAATAAATGTGGAACCCTCCAAATACCTCTCACTACAGTTTCCTATTTCCCCTGAAAAGTACACAGAGAATTACCTAAAGACTGTAGTGACATGCAGGCTTCATAAGCTGCTGTGGTCTGGCAGTACTGTAGGTTATATTTAGTGAGAGACGTTTTAACCACCCAGCCTCCATCTTCACCCTAAGGGATTGTAATAAGCCATCTTGCAATAAAGTAATGAAAGCTGTATCTCCATGAATTGCCCCACAGGTTAACCTGCTGCTTTGTTCACTTTTATGTTTCTCCCCAGTTATCAGGGAACACAGTAATTATCCCTTCTGTGAAAATATGTTTGGCTATAAATGAAAGTCTTTCACGCCATTGATTAGCACTTCATTATTGTTCTCCGGTCAGAGACTCATCAGAACTGGCGTATGAATGATTTATAATGTGTGATTGCCATTCCTTGCACTGTGTAGCACGTCTAGCCTCAGATCCGTGTAAAGATGACTACTTTACTTTGCTGCTAATCTTCTGCCACCATCATGTGACAGCGTCCCAGTCTTATCTCCCGGCCAGTGCAAGCTGATCAATGCCCGCGGCACTTCCTTCCAACACCCAGGAAAAAACAATTAAAAGAGATCGATCCAGCAGGCGCACGCTGAATATTCATAATGTGCCTACTTGACCTTCATCGGAGGGCCAGCCAATACCGAGTGTCACCACATTCGCTCAGGATTGACCTTGAGTGCTCAGCCAAAATAAAGAAAACAAACACACCAAAACACTCAATTTAAAGAGTTAGTCAACCCAAAGCAGATATTTCAGTGGCTAGTGGATGTAGGGAAGTTTAACCACCTAATGTTTCTTCTATTGCTTAGGCCTCGTTCACATCAGGGCCGTTTCTGTGCGCTTTTTACAGCGCACTGCCCTGTGCGATCAGCAAGGTATTTACTTTACCATGTAACTAAATGTAGCTGGTTCACATCTATGCGCTGGGCTGAGCAGCGTTACAGAAACGTAGGGTTGCATGCATTTCTGTGCGTTGAGCTTGAAAGCGCACAGCAATGCAAGTGAATGGGTCCGCTTTTTTAGCGCATAGAAGCGCGGACAAGCGCATAGAAGCGCATGCGTTTTTTACCCCTAATTGGAGAAAAAAATACATTTACATACAAAAACAAAGTTTTATTGACAACTGCTGCTGGTACAACAAGCAAAACGTGCTTTAAAGAAGCGCAGCGCAACGCACAGAAACGCGCACTAAAGCGCGCACAAGCGCATGCGTTTTTTACCACGCGCTTTCACACGTTTTTAAGCGCAGCAGATGTGAACGAGGCCTTATTAGGGACTCCAGTGATTGGCCTCCACAGTGGGGTTCTCATGTCAGTGCACCTGCTATGGCTATTACTATTTATTTTATAGCATGATGAACACAACTGGAGGTAAAGAAACACATGAATAATGTTAAGTTGACCAGAACATAAATAAGCGTCTCTCACTGGGGCAACCAAAGTATACTCCAAATTCCATGGGGAACTCAACTCTCCAGACTTTTTCAAGACTGTCCCTTTGGATGCCATGACCCTTTTAAGTTATTAGCCAGCTAGAGGTGCTCGAGTCTAACGTATCCCCAGATATCACAGATATGCAAATTCTTCTGAGTTGATGCAAATGTATGCACATTTTTATGCAACTGTATGCAGCTAGAAAATGGACCAATACATTTAAATCTGGGTTTAAAGAAAACCCAAGGTGGATTTGTGAAATCATATTAGGACACAGAAGCACATTCTGTATACAATCACCTGCCTCTGTGTCCTTTCATTGTTCCTCCAGCCCATCCCCCCTAGGGCTCATTGTAAGTAGCTCTGGGCACACAACAAGGCAGGTGAGAACAACAGGTGGATCACTGTACAGTACTCAAACATTTTCAGAGGCAGATCCTTGGAACAGCACATGAAATTGCTCTTGCAGGGCTTCTCAGTCCTAAGAAGACCAATGACTAACCAAAAGAAAAGAAAAAAAATTATAGTGCATGAAGATGGCAGTACTGAAGTACTACCAATCCTGCAGTGCTTGCCAGAGGGTAAAAGGGGCAGGGAATGCCCAAAAGGCTCCTTTATACCCACTGCCCATTATTCATAGGCCCTTCAAGAGAGTGATTTTTTACATAATCTGCTCACTGCCTAATGTCAGAAGCTCTGACAAAAAAATAACTGTTGACGGTGATGCGTTACGTCACCATTTATCCGGAAGCAGAGGCCATTTTTCAAGCCTAAGGGAAAAAAAGGTTGCAGAGACTCCCTTTGGACTCTTCACACAGCGAAATGAATATACTGAATACAGAATTTGCTCATAGGTAAGACTGAGTCACGAATAGGCTAAGCGAGAGAAACCAAGTCCCAAGTGCAGGCCAAAGAAAAACATAACCACAATGCCAGAGGTTGTTTGATGTTGATTTGTACAGTGACTGGCACCACCCAGTTCTGAGAGCTGCACCAATAGTGCAACACTTAAAGGGCCACACTGCATAGCCAAGCGCAGGAACGGTTTTGCTTTTTTTT
Source organism: Hyperolius riggenbachi (assembly GCF_040937935.1). Lineage (NCBI taxonomy): Eukaryota > Metazoa > Chordata > Amphibia > Anura > Hyperoliidae > Hyperolius > Hyperolius riggenbachi. Next base: position 75,887,094 of record NC_090651.1, on the reverse strand, counting down.
GTTGTTTGATGTTGGCCAGAGTAGGAATACGGGTTACTTTCAATGAGGCAGAACAAGATGCAGGAAACATGAGGGGGGCCTTGTACCATCACAACATGTCTGAATTATGTCACCTATATGATACATAGACAATGTTGCCAGGGGAAAGTGAGCCAGTCCCACTGCACAAATTAAAAGGTAATATACAACAGTCTATAATGTTGCTCAGTTGCAGACTGATAGACAGTTACTTGCCACCTGCAATCGAGTGGGTGCACGAAAGTCCTGTCCGTCTTCGCCCAGCTGGGGAGTTGACGGCACTCGACTCTCACAAAATCGTAGCAGTACAGCAACAGCTGATCTCTCGAGTCTTCAGCATCTGCTCTCTCAGTGTCGATCTCTCAATACTTCTGTCTATGTCACTGGATAGGTGGGCCAAACGCATCACTAAAACATGGTTTTAGTGGTATGGCCAGCTTGTCTATAGACTGAGGGTGCAGAAGGCAAGACTCTGTAATCAGCTGTTGCTGCACTGCGAGGAGTTTGTGAGACACATGACTCCTGCTAACCTCCCGCCAGAATTTCCATTAAAGGAATAACTCAAATGGACCCCAGAACATGAAGAGGATCTTAAAGAAAGTGCTGGGCAGCACTCTGTCCTTCAAGCCCTAGACTTCAGTCGTAGAATCCTAGTGCAAACAAGTGCATCTGCTTATGGCCTGGGCACAGTCCTAAGCAAGGAAACTGCTTTTAAGAGAAGTGGCATACACCACTGCTGAGAAGTAGTTCCTCTTTATCCTATGGACTGTGCAGAACCTTCAGTCTTACCTGTACAGTAGATCCTTCATGGTCATCATGGATCACAACTCACTTAGCTAGTTCACAAAATTGCTGGAACCTAAGAAAGTGGAGATGTTTGTGCTTACTGCTCCACCAGTAAGACTTCAGGTTCCAGAGTAAGCTACATACTCACCATGGTAATGCCGATGGTTGCTCATGCCATGCAAAACCAGATGACAAATGGCCCCCTCCCTTGTAAGCTTGGAGGGGTGAGGCGTAATGGCTAACATGCAGAAATAGCAAAGTTCCCCTTAACACACAAGACAAGAGTCTATAATTTCCCTTTAAAAGAAGAGTTAAAAAGCAGAGACATCTCTTATGCCCTCTAGCCCAGTTGACCCCTAACTTTCTTGCTTGTACCCAGAAAAAAAAACTATCACCACCAACTGGCAATCCAAACGTCTGATGAAACAATATCACTGAGGACTCCTTTGGTGTTGATGTTGGCGATCATGATCTGCACAGATGAATAATACACAGATGACAACCATTTCAGTGCCCACTACAGCTCTTCTGCTCATCCTTCCACCTCCATTTTAAATTGGAAAGTATAGGCTGTCGGGAAGTAAGCCAAGCAGCACATCTGTACACTGATCACAGGTAAACCCTAACCCGAAGAGATCAATTAGGCAACATTTACTCTGCTTACCATTGCTGGGATATCAGCTTTCCTGTTTATTACCTGCTGCCACCAAAATTTCATTGGGGAAGAGCGGGCTTCAGAAAAGTACCCCTAAAATAGGACAAGAATAAAACGGTGTGTGCTCTAGACACATGCCACTGCCTAAGTGTCACCCTAGACTCTGCTGTCTCCTTTGCACCCCACATCCACAAACCCCTCAAACAACATTGACCCCCTTCAATCAGTAATGAATGCAGCAGCCAGACTGATAAACTCCTCTCATCGCAGCGCCTCTGCAACTCCCACATCCGCTTCAAGATTAACTTCAAAATTCTGTGCTCGGTCTACAAATCAGAGCACAGGACCTCCCTTACCTACATCTCTGATCCAAGTCCACAAGCACATACTGGCCCACCCTCTCCAACAACCTGCACCTGTTCGCACCGTGTGCATCTCACTTCCATGCATGATTACATGCAGGACTTCTCTAAAGCTGCCCCCACTCTCTGGATCTCACTCCTACCAGCCATTATACTCGTCCCCACCATTAATTCCTTCAGACAAGTCCTCAAGACTCAGCTTTTCATGCTTGCCACCTATTGTCTCTACCTCCACCCTTTATGCTACCAGGTTTCCTCGAAAATAAGACACTGTCTTATATTAATTTTTGCTCCAAAAGATGTGCTGGGGCTTATTTTCAGAGGTTGTCTTATCTTTTGGGGAAACACTGGTAGTTTTCCTATACAAAACTTATATACTGTATGCCATGCTGAAACACAAGCAGCAAATACAGAGCTTGTGGTTTGCAGATATTGGCTCTCACTTACAAGAAATTGATTCTGCTGATCATATTGGTAAGAGTCTATTTCTTACAGGCAGAGAACTGTGTCAGGATCCCCAGAGCTATGATAGGATAAGCTGTGTGTCCTGGGAAAAGGTGAAGAGGTGAAGCGCTGCTGATGCTTATCACTACAGATCAGGAGGGCTGGCTCCAACAAAAAACACAAATTGCCTGACACATATACAGGACTGTAGAACTTACATTATACTGCTGCTCTCCTGTTTCCAGACTTTGTATTGAGCGTGACTTGCTGGTGTCACGTGGGCTGCTGCTAGGGCTTATATTCAGGTGATGTCTTATATTTCAAGCATGCTAGGAATTCCTGCTAGGGCTTATTCTCAGGATATGTCTTACTTTAGGGGAAACCCGGTAGGTACACACAATGAGATTTTCTGGCAAATCGATTATTTCCAACATATCCGATCCGATTTCCGATCGATTTGCCGTTCACTTCTTTGGAAACTTGATAGGAAGATCAGACATGATGGAAATAATCGATTTGGCATGAAAATCTCATCGTGTGCTACTAGATTATAAGCTTCTGGCAGGGTTCTCCCCACTGGCGTTTCCAGCTTGATTATGCAATCTTACTGTCGGGGCGCCCCTCTAGCGGACTAGCCCAGACTATCTATTAATAAAGACTTTGAACAAATGTTATCAATGACATTTGCATGATCTTGTTTAGTTGTGAGCTCCTTGTATGTCCTACCTTGTATGTTAACCCATTTATCTATTGTGCAGCGCTCTATAAAAACAATAAATAATAATAACCACATTATTTATTGCATCTTGCATTACAGATTCAAATACAACACAAGAGGAATTTCTAAAGTAAAAGCCACAAATTTGCCAGAGAAGTAGCAGATCTTTCCTAATCTATTCTGCACTTAACATCGGTTAGCGGTTAAATTCGTATTTGTCTCACGACGGGTGTCCTGTTCAGATAAACCCAGCTTGCTGTGCTGCCGCTCTGCGTAATAGAATAAAATCTAACAGAAAGGATGTTTATCACTAGGCAGGAGAAGCAGGCCCAAATGCCATTTATCAGGAGGAATAATGGCATGAGATCGGATCGGCGGCATCAGGTATAATGTGTGTTTAGCCATGCACAGAAAGAAATATCTAAATGCTGTAAAAGGAGAAGATTGCCACAGCGGCTGAAGAATACCTCGCCGCTCGCCCCTCTGTCAAATCACGCTGGAATTCCAGTAATAGATTCTCAGAGTGACAGTCCATTCGATTCAAAGGTGATCCTCTTTATCCCAGCACATCAAATATTAAACGGCCGTATTAGCCGATCCGCCGTCACTTTGCCCGGCTTATTCCGCCTGCTTTATTTTATTCATTCCGTCCCGCTTTCAGCTATTCTGATATTCTCAATGTTATCTAAACATGCCTTAATACACTTGGCCTCTTATCAATTTTCCTTTGTACAGAAGGGACGAGGGGGGAGCGCTGAGATGGATACTTAGAGAAATATTCAGGATTTTTTTTCCTCTCCTTTACATTATTTTTGTGGTTATTTTGCAGCTTTTTTTCTTCTTCTCCTGCCCAGGAAGCTTAGCGGGAAGATAGAGGGGTAGAAGGAAGCGGTGGGACGCCATTTGACGGATGCCTTTCAACAAGGGCAGTCTAGCTTGTCAAAGCCTGAGTGGAAGATGAATTGGCGTATCTATTCAGGCTGCCGCCGGATGTCATGCAATACGGTTTAATATTCCCAGATAAAGCCGGTCAGGATAGTGCAATCTTGACACCGGAGTTATTTGCTCGCTTTCTGCATTGCTCAACCCCCCTCCTGCCACTACCACAGCATGGGACTTTCTTTGGATAACAGTTTACCATGACACAAAAGCCATCTATGGCATGTACTGTATACATACTGCAATAATGAAATCAGATAACATAACAGGATGTAAAGAGTCAAAACCATAAACACACAACACACAATGTCAAACAGACCTGCACCTCTTTTCTTGGCAGTACCATAGAAAGTTGCATCCTTAAAAAAATACATATGGAACAGCGTCGTTCAGCAAGAAGCAAAAACCCCTCCAATATAAGTAGAGGTCTACTTCAAACGGCACCTATTAAAGGCTCACATGTCTTAGCACAGAACTCATTATTGGGGTAAATGGGATGGTAGAGGTCTCCTCCAGAACTTTATATGCTTTTGCAGTACTTCCTGGTACAGGTGTGAAACCACACTATCCTACCTGCCCATGTAAACCTATGCAAGGTCTGAATTGGACCAGAGGTGGATTCCCAGCCATGCAGGGTCCACTCCCACAGTCTCTTAATATCATGTGGGTAAGCCTTGGTCATGCCCATTTTCCATAGACATAGCTTTAAATTATAATAATATTTAAAAAAAAAATGCACAGGAAAGTTGAATTCAAATGAAGTCAATTTACGTGAAAATCCATCTAATTAGTATGGAAAGTGAATGCGTATTTTCATGCAAATTTTCTACATTCCCACTGACTTGCACCAAAACATGCTTCGCATAGTGTACAAAAAGATATGCCATTCGAGCTTCAAAGTGTGAACCCTGCTGAACTGTTATTAGGACTCATTCCCACTAGTGTGCCTCTGTCCGCTTTTCAGGAACATGTATAAATCTGTATAACACTGATGTGATAACAAGGGGACAGAAGCGGATAGGGGCTAAAGTTTGCACCAATCATGTGTGACCTATCAGATCACAGGGAGGATTGCTGGAAGGGGAACAGCAGCTGAACAACTGAAGCAGCGTGCACCCTTGTACTGTACTGTACTGAGGGGCCTTTACTGCTGGACTACCTGAATGTATTATAACAATGTTGTACTGCAGAGAAGGTGCTTCATGTGACTATTACTGTATTGCGTGACAGCTTTTTCACTAACCTTTTACCAATCGTCATTATAATCTGATATGACCCAGGCACGGGTTGCCACATAATAGCAGATCATTTTAAACGAGAAACCAGCCCAGGTTTGCTGGATCACACAGGCTGCCCAGCCTTAGTAATCAGGCCCTATGTGTACTCCATAACCCTGTGCAGACATAGGATACACAGTAACGGGAAGTGTTTTATCTTATGCCTTTAACATATGAAATTGAATTCATCAGGAAGACTTAGGACCCCTTTACACTAAGTGAGACTTTGTGGTTTTTTTCAGCATTGCAATGATTTCCTGAGGGCCTGTTTTCCATTTGATGCAAAAATCGCAAGCAGAAAAAGTTCCGTCTGAAGTGTTACAATTTCTCAGACTCTCTGTGCTGTTCTCATGTGCGTTTTAGTGTGTGATCAGTAATGTCAATTGAGATAAAAACAAGGAACACTAAGAGCCCCAATAGTGTAATATGTACTGGTAAATGGTTGCTAGATAGAGTAAATATTAATACTCACAAACCAGGGTTACCATTAGGCAACCACTGTAAAGGCAGGTGGGGAGATTTTCCTGACCCCACTCAGGAATAAGAAGTCGCTCTCTGTAAATGAGAAAAAGGGGGTTCAACCCTCCACCCAGGGTGGACTCAATATTATGCAGGAGATCAGAGGCGCCAAAAGTATAAAAGGAAGCTAAATGAGCTTAAAAAAACAAATTATTGGTAAATAGAGGAGGTAGTTGTGTACTTACCTCCTACAAGTAGACAAACAACGACTGTAGTAAAGACAGTCAATATATTTTATTTATGAATTCCAAATATGCAACGCGTTTCGCAGGTTTGATCCCGCTTCATCAGGCAATAACAACGGAGCAATAGCATATGTCTTCAGTAGAAGAGCAAGGCACCTCTATCTGACAGTGGCATAGTAATGTCAATTGAACAGCCTTCTTGTATTTAAACAGAAATATATGGATAATATATATATCTATATCTATCTATCTATCTATCTATCTATCTATCTATCTATCTATCTATCTATCTATATATATAAAAGATCATGCAAATTTGCATGATTTTGCATTTAAAAACATGTGTATGCAAATTCTCATTCACATGCGATTTTCGCATTTGAAAAATTGCATGCGTATCGCATGCTTCTAGTGGAAAACTGCACTTAAAAAAATGATCGAGTAAACCTAAATCCTAATGCTACACAAACGGCACAGCCTTCAATAAACCTGCCAGCTTGTATTTTCTCTACCTGGAGGGGCGATTGCCTCCGGAGAGGCTGGCAGAGCTTTAATTCTGATACAGCGGGGGAGCAGGTGCCCCGGGGCTTCTGGGAACAGCCCTTCTTGCTGCCCCATTAGCTCGGTGCCCAGCCATCTGTGGCATGAGCAGCAATTTGGTTCCTCCTTCGCCTCCGGCTCCCCCGCCGCCCCCTCCCGTGTATCAGAGAGCTTTTCCATTAGGCCTCTAATATTGTGACATCCAGAACGGGCTGCCATTACATTCAAACACTGATCGCCCTGTGAAATTACATTGCTAAAATGGGATTGTGTCTAATCAGCTTGCTCCATGCACTGTCAGCTGCATCACAAACTGGCGCTAAAGCGGGGCTTATGGATGGATCGAGCAGCTGCTACAAGTGTGTGTGCGCCTTCCATACCGATTACTTAAACATGCCTCCTATTTATATACATGTGTTTTGCTCACTGTCGCCAGACTGTTTGCCAAACACAGAGCACCGCTGCTTTAACTCATTTGCTGCAACAATGGTCGGGTATTTATTTTCTGCGACTCCCATAATTCCTCTATCATTTTCTCCTCTTTCCCTTTTTAGACCAGAGGCGGATAATAAGAAGAAGAGGAACACACAAAGCGACAGGAAGGTCTTAGGCTGAATTTCATTACAAGCAGACATTACCCAGTTGTGGGACTGCAGTTGAATGGCGATCCTGATGTCACAAGGCGTTACATGGGAGAAGAATAGGTACAAATCTGCTGTGAACTAGGATAAAAGGAGGATTCTGGGGTGCAATTCCAACTACTGTCATAGTTCACCCCCTGAGCTCTGGAAAAGTCTAGGTGCACATACACTTCAAGCAGACCTGAACTCAGAACTACCTCTCTGCTCTAGAAGATAAGCAACAGCATAATAACCGTCAAAGAAAAACATTTGCTTGTTAAAGGTTATAGAACTCCTGCAGGAATGCTAATGTGCTAACATTTTGTGCAGAGATTTACACAGTACATTAAAAAATTATATGTTACTTCCTCAGTGGCGCTCCTCACACTCTACTACCCCTACCATAATCCTATGGGGAAGAGGGTGCACACAACATACAAACTCCATGTAGTGGTGTTCTGGACATGTGAAGTGCAGCTATACTGGTTATTGGTTCTCTTTTTTGGTTCTGGCCATGTGAGCCCGGAGTTGCAAGACAAGAGTGCAAACCCCATAGGGATGGTTTTCATATGTGAGAAGTGTCTCAGGTACCATACTTACTTGGGGCTTCCTTAAAGAGAACCCGAGGTGGATCTTCGGGGGGCAGATGGGACACAGAGGCATGTTCTCTGCCTCATGACATGCCTCTGTGTCCCCCAACCACCGCGCTATAGCCCCCCGAGATTGGCAACAATATTTGTCGCTAACTCGGAGGTAAACACAGGAAAGAGAAATTCCCCGTTCGAAACGCCCACCAAGGTTGTTCCTACAGGGTTTCCAGAGCTGCCAATGGGCAGCTCTCTCTCTCCCCGGCCACGCCCCCTACCACTCCTCGGCCTCCCTGCAGGCTGCGAGAGACACACAGTCGCTCAGTGCAGCGTTGTGACCTATAGATCAGAAAGTGAAAGTGGGCCATTGCGGTCCACAGGAGTGGTGGTTTGTGCGGCTACCTGATCCGCTCAGCACCGCCTACTTTTTTCTCGTTTTTTTGAGCCCACCTCGGGTTCTCTTTAAGCCTCTTTCAGGCCGCTCATAACTCGCCGTCTTTTCCGGGTGGCTCCTGCACCTCGCAATTCAGCCCAAAAGCCTGACCGAGTCGCACATGCGTGGCCTGGCCAGGCGTGCTCCCGTTCCTGGAAGCGTTCTGCGCTTGAGCAGTACTACTTTACACATAAATCTGTACATTTTTGTCCCAGTCCAGTACTGTCCTGTCACTTTTCTATGAATTTTACCTGACTGGAAAGGAAATGTACACCTTTAATGTGTGGACACACCCACAGAAACACATACAAAACTGACCGGAGTGGACCGGGAATGTACCGATTTATGTGTGAACACAGCCATAGAAACACATGCAAAACTGATACAAAACTGACCGGACTGGACCAGGAATGTAACTATTTATTTGTAAACACCTACACAACTGATGCCAACTGCCAAAAACTGACAAGACTGGACACCTTTTTATGTGTGAACCAAGCTTTTTACAGCACACTGCACAGTCACTACCAGTCCCTTAGAGAGGCTGACCATCTAATGCCGGTCATATGTCCATCGTAGTCTCTATTGAAATGTGTGTCCACTGTGTGGAAGAATGTACACTGGAGTACTGCAATGCAGTACACAGAAACATAATAGACATCAATGCTTTGAGTATACGCTTAGATAAAACGCAACAGGCACCGCGCCTTTATTTGTAAAAATAACATCAATTCCAACATTTTCTTATGCCATTAGTAGAATGTTCAATGTCTGTGTCCCTCCTGGGGAGTTTTCACCTTATTGAAGGCTGGTGCACACCAAGAGCGCTTCTGAGCGCTTTTAAAAATGCCAACACCTTAAAAAAGCGCTTGGCTGATGTATTTGAATGGATGGATCACACCAGAGCGATGTGATTTTCTCCCAAACGCAAACGTGATTTTTTCCCAAAAGCATTTCTGCTGGTTTCTGAGGCGATTCAGCCTCAATGTTAAGTATAGGAAAGTGGAAAATCGCTCCGAAAAAAGTTAGATCAGAGCAATTTCCAAGCGGTTTTGTTACAGAAGCTGTTCAGTTCCATCTCTACTGTAACAAAAAATATAAAATGCTACACAAAAACAAGCTCCAAATATCGCTAAGCATACTTAGAAAATCGCTAGGCACATGCCTAGAATCCCTCTGAAAAATCACTTCAAAAAGCGTAGAGCATTTGTGATTATGCTAGCCCTTTTAGGTGTGCACTGGCCCTGACTGTTTACAGTAAGGCATCCACTCATGGGAATAGGGAAAGATGCGAGATTCCCCCAGATTATAAGCCTTTGGCAGGGCCCTCCCCCTCCTTGTGTATCCTACCTGATCATGCACTCTGCCCTCAGGAAAGTGTGAACTAGTATTATTGGGACTACTACTCCAGTGTATGAACAAGAAGAAAACAAGAGAGTGCTCCTATGGTGCATTAAAGGGATACTGTAGTGGGTCGGGGGAAAATGAGCTGAACTTACCCGGGGCTTCTAATGGTCCTCCGCAGACATCCTGTGTTGGCGCAGCCACTCACCGATGCTCCGGCCCCGCCTCCAGTTCATTTCTGGAATTTCAGACTTTAAAGTCAGAAAACCACTGCGCCTGCACGCCCGTGTCCTCGCTCCCGCTGATGTCACCAGGAGTGTACTGCGCAGACACAGACCATACTGGGCCTGCGCTGTGCGCTCTTGATGACATCAGCGGGAGTGAGGACATGGCAACGCAGGCGCAGTGGTTTTCAGACTTTAAATTCTGAAATTCCAGAAGTGAACTGGAGGCGGTGCCGGAGCATCGGTGAGTGGCTGCGCCAACACAGGATGTCTGCGGGGGACCGTTAGAAGCCCCGGGTAAGTTCAACTCATTTTCCCCCGACCCCCTACAGTATCCTTTTAACCTTATTTTCTTATTTCCACAAAAACAATATATTGCACTTACATTTAAAAGGTAGTTACAGCGCATATCAAAGGCCGCCCAAGATCCGTTCTCCTTCCCTTGGTCTGGCCAGGGCGTGAGATCGCTATAGCTAATTCCGCGTTCTTCTTGTGGTGGAGCAGGAGATGAGGGGGGCGTCGACTCGTCACAATGAATGCCTCTCTAAGTCTTTACCAATTTCGGCGTATGCCACGTCTTCCTTAGGTCCTGAGGAAGGCGTGGCATACGCCAAAACTGGTAGCGACGTAGAGAGGCATTCAGCGTGACGAGTCGACACCCCCCTCATCTCCGGCTCCACCGCAGGAAGAACGATTGTCCGACTTGTCCGATCTGATTTTCGATAGTTTTTCTTGTTGACTTGCATAGAAATGATAAGAAAATCGATCACAAAAACGATCTGTCAGAAATTATCTATCGATCCATCTATCTGATGGGAAATTGCATGGTGTGTACCAGGCATTAGATCAGGGATGCCAAACCGTTCCTACGAGGGCCGAGATCCTCACACATTTTTGACCCAGCTCTAATGAATTGATAGGTCTGAATCAGGAAAGGTGTGGTCCATCAGGTAGACCACATTCCTCTCTTTCTCAGTCCATCCTAAACACTGGCATGGATCTGGCCCTCCAGGCCTGGAGTTCAACACCTGTGCATTAGATAGATCCGGCTCTGATCTGTTCTTAGCAGCCCTCACACTGCACACAAATTTCAGCATGAAATCTATCCTACTGCCATCACCGCCTCCCAGGCCCACAGGTCTCCCCCCATGTAAGGTGTACTCTGTGCAGAGAGTTGTAGGCTCCCCTGTCTGCTGGTGCACTTCCTTCTGTGTTCTGTGTCAGGGACGCCTGTGCCATGTGACTGACACCAGTACATGCAATGGGGTCACGTGGCGATGAGGAGAAGACAGGGGACACAGGAGGAGACACACGAGCCTGCAACAACCTGCACAGCCGCTCATCAGCGAGTCCCAAAAAGCCCTTTCCACCGAGATCTTTCCAGCAAGCCAAATCAATTGTTTTGGAGAGAAATTAATCGAAACAATGATCGTGTGCTCATGTTGTGGCTTCGATCTCTGGCAGATTTGATCATTATGATCGAGTCTGTGGGATACCAATACCGCAAATAAAGTATGTATGGGCACCTCTATGCCTGGTACACAACATGCAATTTCCCGTCAGACAGATCAAACTGATTATTTCCGACAGGTGTGATCTGATTTCCAACTGTTTTTCTTATCGATTTTACGATCACTTTGATACAAAATCAGTCAGAAAAACAATTGAAAATCTGAGCGGACCTGTCGGAAATAATCGATTTGACCCGTCTATCTGACAGGAAATTGCATGGTGTGTACCAGGCAATAGAGAATTCTATTGTTGTAAGGTGTTCAGCCACAGATACTCTGATAAAAGTATTTATAAACAAAGGAAATCTCAACAGTGCATTCTTCCTTCTCCTCTACCACCGGGAATAAAAAACAAACACAAAATCAGCCATCCAGGTATCCCCAATGCAGCCTTTGTTTAGCCAGGAGTTGCAGCCGATATCTCGCAGCAACAACAGCTGGAGGGGCACTGCTGGGGCTACACGGCTGACAAAGGCACAAATGAAATTATTGGACTCAGTGCTATGTAAACACACAAAGTGGGATATGATTAATTCGGGGGGCAGCAATAAATCCGAGGCCTCCGAGGTATTGATCGCCTGGTGCTGAGCGGTGTCAGGTCTTCAGAGAAGACAAGGGATCAAAGTGACGTTAACCTGACGCCTGTTAAGCTGCCGGCCTTGTTTAAGCACACGGCGTGTCTGTGCGAGGAATAGAGAGCGCTCAAGCGTACAGTGCAATGGAGGACCCACTACCCACAGAACAGGAACACCACAAAAATGAGGCACAAAATCTGAGCTTTCAATATGTATGTAATCATGTCAAAGCCTGGAGTGCATAGTATCCGGCTACACAAATTATTATTAATGATTTATAAAGTGCCAACATATATTCCGTGGTGCTGTAGAAAGTGAATCACGCTTTACTTAAAAAAATGTGCTTTTTTGTGTCTGTTTTTAACATCCCTGGCGTTCTATTTCCCCAGGTTTTCTGTGCAAAAAGTGATCCAATTAATTTTCATAACTTTTTTCCTGTAAGTTGCCAAAATGTGTCAAGCAGGGGTCTAGTACTATACAGTGCAGGAGAGTATTGACGTCAACACTGATCACAGCATGTTTTGTATTGCGGTGTATAACCATCAATACTGCTAGGGAGGTTAAAGGACAAAAGAAAAAAAAAAATCAGACCTGCTGTCCAAGATCCATCTGTGAAATTTGTTCAGCTATTTCGAAAATTGTACGATTTCAAATACATACATATAAGATGTAGAGTTGTCTCAGTCAATAGCACTTTAACTTACTTTTTTCCAGTGTCCCTGTCACTTACCTTCGACATTATTAATCTAACAGCTCTGACAGGTTTAGGACTAATTAATCTACTCATGATGAATTCACGGGTACTACTTCAGTTTCAAAAGTACTTCCTGCTTGGCGATGGCACAGTCCAACTATCAGAACAGCCTTGTTCCAAATATGTAGGCTGGGCAATTTCTTTGTATGAAGTCCCTTACAGGGAGTGCTTTTGAAAAGAATAAAGGAAGACTCCCCTCCAAAACTCCTTGCCCCCCGCCCCCCCAATACATGCCCCTGCTTCTTTGGTGCGCACAGTCAGCCTGTTGCATTTTACAAGTCAGTTTCTGACAGCTTCCACTACCCATATTGTTATTGTGAACCTAGACTGCTAGACTAATCTTGAACTACTGCTTTTGTCGTTTATCCAGCGCGTCTGGCCACCCTTGCTCTTCTACTCATGACTTTGGCCTATAAAGTCAACGTCTCCTATCTGCCAGCACCGAACCCAGCTTGTGACCACAAAAAAGCCGTCAGTCTACCAGCACCGACGTTGCCCCATGACCTCAATTAAGATTGTAATCCACCAGATCCATATTCAAACATTAAAACAAAGAAATTCCAAGACAAATTAAGACTTGTGGAAAAGATAAAAAAGGGGACACAGAGAGCCCGATCCGATGTATTTTCATAGGTTTACCAAGTGAAAGTTATACTCACAAGGCTGGGTTGTAGGGGGGGCAACCACTCACAGAAGCATGTGGAGAAGTGCCGTCCCTACTCGGCCTTTTGCATGTGGTATGGCGGTCGTGGCTCCAAGAAAAGTTCACGCTTTTGAGATCTTCTCATAGAGTGAGTTCCCCTATCTAAGGGTTACTTAATGGTAATTATCTTAACTTTATTTTGCACTTGCATGACAACATAAAGGTTGTTTTGGTGCTTTGGAAGGAGGGCTGTTAAGTCAAGAGTCAGAGCAATTGTGGGTACCTGGAGTCAGTGGCTTCATGGGGTCAGAGTTGGATGATTTTTATACCCACTCCATAGTCTTGAAAGTAGTGGGATGTGGGTGTCAAAAACACCCTCTAGTGAAAAGATACAGGAGACAAAAGTGGGAGCCCAATGGTGTAGTATGTCTAAAACAATGGAGCGTAATAAAAGTTAAGCCCCATCTACACCATGGGACATTGAAGCGATCCGGCGGCTCGATTAGCCGCCGGATCGCCTCTTCCGCTTGCCCGCCGCGTCCCCGCTCGCCGCGCGTGCGCCGCATTCGATTCCCCGCTCGTGCCCGCTCGTCCCCGCCGGCGCCGCTTATCTCCCGCACGATTCCCTGCCATTGTCCCCTCGCGGGGATCGAGCAGGGAATCGGCGGTGAGAAGATCCGTCCTGTCGGCTCGATTGATAAGGAGCATCGCGGCCGCATCTACTCGTGTAGATGCGGCTTAAGACTACTCACAAAGGTGAGTTGCAGAGGGGCAACCGACCACAGGAAGCAGGTGGAGACAACAAACCCAACTCCACCCAGGGTGGTCCCTAGGGACCGGGATGTGGTCGCTCTCCTTAGTAAAACAAAGGGGACAGATGTCTTGAAAGGGCTGTGGAGTCGGAGCTAGTTTGGGTTTCTGGAATCGGTGGTTTCATAAACTGAGGAGTCGAAGTTGGATGATTTTTGTATCAACTCCACAGGACTGTTTGGAAGCCCCAATGCAATCTTCACGTTGCTCATGACATTGCGATAAGAAAAGTCAGCAGAAGTGTGGCCCCAGTGAAGGTAAACAAGAAAGGTTCGATACTCGACCTGAGGCAGCAGCTTACGCCGTAAAAAGCGTTGTCATACAAGTGCACAATAAAGTTAAGAATTTTTTTTTTTAAACTTGCATATACGTGAGAGCTAATCATTTAAAGGATGGGTCCAGGATTAAAAAACAAAACAAGATCTACATACCTGGGTCTTCCTCCAGCCCCTGGCAGCCTATCTGTCCCTCGCCGCAGCTCTGCTCCCAGCCGGTGTCCCGGGGTCCTCTCAGTTGCAGATACTGACCGTGCCAGGTGAGGTCCCTGGCGAGGTCGGCATCTACAATGGAGGGGACCCCGGGATACCGGCTGGGAGCAGAGCTGCGGCGAGGGACAGATAGGCTGCCAGGGGATGGAAGAAGCCTCAGGTAAGTAGAATTTGTTGTTGTTTTTTCAACCCCGGACCTGTCCTTTAAAGGGACACTTAAGCCAGAAAAAAAATTAGTTTTACTCACCTGGGGCTTCTACTAGCCCCCTGCAGCAGTCCTGTGCCCTCGCAGCCACTCACTAATCCTCTGGTCCCCCGCTGCCAGCTAGTTTCGTTTTTGCAGACAGGCCCGTCAGGACTGGCCACGCGTAGCTTTTTCCGCATTCCCGACTGTAATTAGCGCTATTGCGGGCCGCAATGCGTACAAAAATATGCGTTGCCGCGTTACAAACGCATAGATATGCGGTAACGCTTTTTTTGTACGCGTTGCGGCCCGCAATAGTGCTAATTACAGTCGGGAATGCGGGAAAAGCTACGCGTGGCCAGTCCTGACGGGCCTGTCGGCAAAAACGAAACTAGCTGGCAGCGGGGGACCAGAGGATTAGTGAGTGGCTGCGAGGGCACAGGACTGCTGCAGGGAGCTGGTAGAAGCCCCAGGTGAGTAAAACTCATTTCTTTTTCTGACTTAAGGTTCACTTTAAGGTAGGATCTCTTTACTACCAATTTCTATTATAGTCTGTATAGAGTACATACAATTTTTTTTTCTGGGTGCCTCCAATCATATCCTAATTAAGACTAACATATATTAACCCAAAGTCTGGCACTACTTGTAGCTTGTGATCAATGGCTCGAAGCTTTGCAAACATAAAGTGAAAAAGTAAATGGAAGGGGATCAGCTACTAAACTTTTCATATTTAAGGCCAGTTCATCATTATTACTACCATATTTTTTAATCAGATTATATATTAATGATATAATATATTTTAGATCACCTGTAGCACTGACCATAAAAAGTACAAACAAAGTTAATAGTGGGAAGCATAAATACATGAGCAATTCAACATACAGTACAAAGGAGGACATCCAAAAACACACACAACTGATGTGCGATTTGAAACCACAACAATACCGGCACATGTTAATTTGATAATGTACAACACAAAACTAGAAACACCAGGAGGACAGTGCTCTTACAAGCTTAAAATGTAGAGGGTAGTGGGGTGAAGGTACTAGGGGGGAGACAAAGTGGTTAGCAGATAAAACACTGAACCTCAACATCTAGCTATAATTTGGTGCAAGGGGGGTCCCAGGTGATAACATTTCCCCCATTGGAGCTTGAAACGACCCTGCTTACAATGCATGTTCAATACCTGTAATACAGCAGCACAATACTCTCAAAGTCACAAGGTCCTTTGAGGTCTGAAATTACCACAGATTGCCTAAACATTTGCCCAGCTACCATCATTTTCCTCTTAGCGGCATATATTCTGGACAACCAATCATTCTTGCTTATGGCGGCAAACTCTCACAAGAAATGTACAGCATTCTAGTCCAGGCAGGCAACTCTCCTAATTACACAGACTGTACCACTCTTCACTTCCATCCTTTAAAACTGAAAATCATTTGCAAAGAAATATTTCTTTGCTCCTCTGATGGCAAATAGATAATTCTATTTACTCTGACAGTAAGTACAATAAATTTGACAATATGCACAGATTCCTTATAAAGAAAATCACCTCTGCAATCGCACACAGCAGAAGAATCAGCGCGAAATGTGATTTATAACCAAAGCCAAATGTTTTTTAATGAAACGTTACAAGCTTTCACAAAATCTCTCTGCAAAGTCCAATCTGTAGGAGTTACATCAGAGCCAGTTATCTAATATTTCATACAGATTAGTCTGCAAGCCTTGCTCATTTAAAGGGCTATGCACAGTTCTAAAAACGTACAGCAGAATATTGATCTGATCTCCTATTCAATGTCCAAAAGCCAGAAATGAATTTTCTCCGTTAAAGCAAACTGGACCTCAATTTATAGGCCCTGTGCACACTACTGGCCGTGTTAAGCTATGATTTAAAATCGCATAGCCTGTATGGAAATAAAAAAAAAAAATCGCATCGCACCACTGTGTACAGGTCATCACAATTTTCATGGTTTTTCAAAAGACCTTGCGATTAAAAAATGTATGCGATTTAAAAAAATCAGCACAATGCAGCCCTAAAGGTGCCTTTACACTTATCCCTGCGATTTACAGACACATTTTTTCAATTCTGAGGGCTGGTTCACACTGGACGCTTTGGTAGCGTTTTGTTGATCGCCAGCGAATAGCGAAATGCTGCTGCTAATGTATCCCTATTGATATATTCTCAATGCACCGTTTGCGATTTGAATAAACCATGATTGCGCTGTGATTCTCATTCTATTTAGCGGGAATCACAATCGCAAATCACGGTGAAAACACTAAATTTTGATCCGCAAAATCGTGATAGCAAATTCAAATGAGATCTAACCCTCAGATTTGCAATTTCTCACATCCGATATTCCTTCTTTCTGTTTGCACTTTATTGCAAATTTTTGCATTTAAATTTTTCCATGCATATCGATGCAGTTTATTTGCATGAAACTTTTGCTTTTGCAATTTGCCATTGTCATTTCCACTGACTTGCATTGTACGCAATTTGCATGTCCGATGCAAAAAAGGCAAACATGTTGGCTGTTTTTTTCTTTATAAAATTCAGATGCGAAAATATGCACAAAAACACAAGTCAAATGCGGTCCCACTGACTTGCATTAAATGTGCGGCAAATACGAATGGCAAAAACTGCAATTCACACACAAATTGTCATTTGTGTAAGGTGCCTTAACCACTTGAGAACCACAATACTAAACCCCCCTAAAGACTAGGCCATTTTTTTGTTAATTGGGCCACTGCAGCTTTAAGGCCTCGCTGCAGGGCCGCACAACTCAGCACACAAGTAATTCCCCCCCTTTTGTCCCCACCAACAGAGCTCTCTGCTGGTGGGGTCAGATCCCCCCCGATGTTTGTTTGTTTATTAATATTTATTTGTGTATTTTTAAATAAATTTAACTTTTTTTTATTATTTACATATTCCTGTCTCCCTCCCTCCCCCCGCCAGCCAATCCCTGTGATCAGCTGTCATAGGCTCCAGTTTTTGACAGCCGATCACCCCGAGACTCAGGATGGGACAGCGCTGCTGTAGATCGCAGTGCTGTACATCCTAATTAGACGGCGGTTTGGCCGTCTAACAGTCTCCGAGCGGCGATCGCCGCTAGGAGACTGAAGGCGGAACTGAGCTCCACCTACCGAGCAGGAGATGCACGCGATCTCCTGCAGTAGCCGGCCCCAGGACTTGACGCCAATTGGGGCTGCCGCCGCAGTCACGCCCGTTGGCGTGACACAGTCTTCAGGTAGTTAAAGAGGCACTGTAACGACATATAGTAGACTGCAGTAAATGATTCAGGATACCCACTTTTACATTAATTATCCTGGTTTCAGCATCAGAACACACTTCCTATAACTATATATTGCTGTATATTGGTGTGTAGCCTCGCCCTTCCACTGAGGTTTAGCCTCGGCTGTTTACTATGTGGAATTCTCCCCAACCCAGAGCATTCTGGGAGAGCAGCTATGTTTTTGTACTGGTCTTAGAACGCTGAGTAAATGAACATTCCACAGAGATCACTTGGCAGTACTAAAGATGTCGCCTGTGTTAAATTTCAGAAAGAAAATCAAGGAGAGGAATATTTTACCATGGTGAAATACTAACTAAATGATTAATAAATATTGCAAAAAAATAAAAATAAAATAAACCATTTTATTAATTATTTTATTTTAGTTACAGTTCCTCTAGGACGACCAACGCAAGATGGATATAGAGGCTGCCATATTTGTTTCCTTTTAAGCAATACCAGTTGCCTGGCTGTCCTGCTAATCCTCTGCCTTTAGGGCACGATCCACACTTGCAATTAAGTGGCAAACGGATCAGTGAAAATCATCATGTCACATGTCACCTCGGTTGTCCTTTAAGACTTATTTCTTTCTTTGTCTTGTCCTAGGTCAATTGGGGGATTCTGAATGTGCGCAATACCTGTGTTTTTCAAGCCAACAATGTAAATGGGGTAATTTAGATGGTGAGAGATGCCAAGTTGATGAGCTCACTGCACTCATTTAAAGTGTACCTGAGACGACGGTAAATAAAAGTTTAATACATACCTGGGGCTTCCTCTAGCCCTGTCCATGCAGATCGCTCCCACACTGTGGTATAAAGCCTCTTAGATCCTCCGATAGCACACCCATTCTCCACAGCCAGTCGGCAGAGGTGCAGTGCCAATCTCCTTCTCGCTCCAGCGGCTGGGAGTATTCTGTGCCTGTGCAGTAGTAGGCCCGACTGGCCGCGGAAAACAAGACAGTACCGGAGGATCTACGAGGCTTTAGACTGCAGAGAGGGAGCGATCTGCGCAGAGAGGGCTAGAGGAAGCCCCAGGTGGAATGCATAAAACTTGTATTTACCCTTGTCTCAGGTACACTATAAGCACATATTGGGGTCTGTGCACAAGCGGTGGTAAAGGACTGGCCTGATAATGGCTGGGCTTTGGGGGTAGGGGTTGCTGCCATCCAGTGTAAGGAAGATGAAAGAGGGCTGCCAGTTTCTTTATTTTTATTCCAATTTTCCCCCTTGCCATGTTGCAGCTCTCCCTGGAGGTGCGGGTGATTGAATGAAATCTGACCCAGGGCTTTAATAAGTGTATTTCAATTACATGTGTCACCGTGTAACGATATAATGATATATCATGTGATATTAAATCCATACTAATCATATCAAGGCCTTTTTTAATAGTACTCTAACTGCATTACGGCATCCCAATAATTAGCTGAGAGAGGCCGGATTCTGTAGGTTCAGCAAGCGCGGCGCCCACAAAAACCACTGAAATTCTGCATTTTGGGAAAGCAACATTTTGGCTCAATATTTTTTAACGGCTCATCCACAAAAACAGCCGTCACAATTTTAAAATCTTCCAAATGTAAACATTTTTAGTTTGTGAGTTTTATATATACAGTAAAAATATTGGGGTAACTGAAGTACGCTAGGATTTTTGAAGATTTGTCCACCACTGTGATCACCCAGATAATAATAACAATATATCCAGTATTTGTATAGCGCCTTTCTCCTGTCAGGCTCAAAGCGCTTGCAAGGCAGCCACAAGAGTGCACTCAGTAGGCAGTAGCAGTGTTAGGGAGACTTGCCCAAGAAACTCCTTACTGAATAAGTGCTGGCTTACTGAACAGGCAGAGCTGAGATTCGAACCCAGGTCTTCTGTGTCAGAGGCAGAGCCCTTAACCAGTACACTATTCAGCCATGAAAAACAAATGGCGCCTTATGCACGGCGATATAGCCAGCAGAGATTGTGTGTACAGTATAAATTCCGGGACCCACTTACGATTGCAAACCACTCTCAAAAACCTATTTTTAACAGCAATTTTCTGAGCTATTTTGGGCCCTGCTTTCCCACTTTCAACAATGTGCTTTTAGAATTTTAACTATTTTCCTGCCATGTTTATTTTTTTTATGCTCGGAATTGCAAAGAAATCACGCTCTACACCTGACGGATCACAATCTGATTGTGGAAAAATCATAGTTTTAGTAGTAGTAGAAATAGCAAAAAAAAAACAAACAAAAAAAAAAAAACCCACAATCGCAGCACAGAGCGAATGTGATTCTTAGTGGAAAAGGGCCATGTGAACCAAAAACATTCAGGCTAAGTTTACAGTGGGACATTGCGTTGTGATGCGATGTTAACGGCTAAACACAAAATTACGATGCAACAAAAAAAAGTCCTAAAGCACATTAATGCTGTGTTATTGTCGCATACGGTAACTACAGTAAAGCATACAGGCAATTAAAAGTAGGCTTCCCTGCATCTGTTAACGTATGCATTTAGAGGTAACGCACTAAAGTAGTGCGTTACCATAACGCAACTAACTGAACATTTACACTGCAACGCTAATGTCGGGTTTGTGAACGCTGCATAGACTATTATCATTGCAGTGCGGTAAGCAGCGCTATAAGACTTTATAACGCGTGACCATAACGTCGCACTGTGAACCTAACCTCAGTGTACTTATTATTTCACATAACGGTATGCACTCAGGTAATGCCTGTATTACATTCTAGGACTGAGTCGAATGATATATGTGGTTGAATATACCTCACAGCTAAATTCCCCAGAAAGGACAAGAAGCCAGTGTGTGATTCGTACTTCTGCTATCCACTGATTCTAAGTACATGAAAAGTTGAAACACATATATTAGTTCGACGCTCTACAACTCTAGAATTACTGATTGTTTCGGCATGGTAGTTGTCGCTGAAGGTATGCTCTAATTATTAAGACTTAGTCTATTATTGCATCTTCAGCTTTAACTACCCAAGTTTGGAATAAGTTCTCTTACACACTGACTTCCAGCTATTTAGCGCCATTCTTGAATAATAACCAACCGGCTAAAGTCCCTATAGGGAGATTCGACCTTAATGAATTCAGAAGAATACGGTTCCCAGGCGTAAGAAACAAAGCAGACACCGTGCCACAAAATTCTGATCAGTCCAGGAGGCCGGAAACTCTTGACAATGGCTGAGGCATTGTCTGCGCCGGGTGCCAGCTCGACCCTCAGTGTCAGGCAATTTCCATGGTAAATTATATCCCGCGACAGAGCTTCATTATCCACCTGGAAGTTGCGCCTGAGCCGTTCACTTTTACAGGCAGCTTTTCGGAAATGTTCCACTGATCACTTCCCCAATTTATTTTGGCTGCCGTGTGAAGGTGAAGCAGTCGGGGGAGATTTTAGCATATTTACAGGCAGTTTGTCACAGCGCTGTCACGCAGGACGCACGGCTTACATCTTGTTAGTCCTCCTGGAAGAAAGTCATGGGTAGCGGCTGTCAAGGGCCCATCTAACAACCTCTGACACGCACGACGCTTTACCAGTGACAACAAACGTGCGCTTTAATTGAAAATAAAAATTATAGTTGTTGTGACAGGGAAACAAGGCGATTACCGCACAGTAGCCAGGCGATCGGCAGAGCTGATCACATGCCGGTAATTATATAACCCTTTGTGTCCCACCAAAGATCGAGCTTTGCCCTTATAGGGCTGGGGAATCCGAGAAAAAAACATTTTTGTTATCAAAGTGCGACAAATCACTTTGGTGTTTATATAATGAGGCAAGCAGCAAGGCGAAATATGCGGTTATTCCCAGGAACCAACTAGTAGTCCTATTTTGTTGTTGTGTTACCGGCAGACATTTCTATAACTTAAATAGTTGCTCTGGGTTACTGCACAGCTCTGCTTTTTACACTAGAACAGTAATTTGAGGTGCAACGGTGGCAAGTTATAAAACCGGCAAGAAGCAAGTTCTGTTCATTATATATCGTTTCTTCTTGTGGTCAAATAAACATGCAAAACCGCCAAATGAGCATGCAGAATAGCAGCTGAAGCACTGAGAGGGATATATATGGAGGCTGCCGTAATTATTTCCTTTTAAAAAATACCAGTTGCCCAGCATCCTGCTGATCTCTTTTGCTGCAGTGCCGTCTGAATCACACATCTGAAACAAGCATGTGGGTAATCCTGTCATACTTCAAACTAAAACATCGGATCTGCATGCTTGTTAAGGGTCTATGGCTAAAAGTATTAGAAGCAGGGGATCAGCAGGACACCCAGGTAATCTGCATTGTTTAAAAGGAAATATATATGCCAGCCGCCATATCCCTCTCAGTCCAGGTGTGCTTTAAAGTGGGATAATACCCTGACATAACATTCAAAAAAAGAAGTGTTTTCCTACTTTTTATTACCCCTTCAGTTACCATATTTGCTTTTTTGCACAACTAATATTGTGTGTCTACAAATTCCCAAAGTACAGTCTATCTGCTCTAAAAGCTGCCATTGCATATTATTGCATAGCTGCTGTATTTATACAGCAAAGTCCCCATTATCCGACACCCACGCGGATTGGCTGATGCCGGATAAGTGTGCTTTCTAATTGCTTAAGACTGAATGCTAAAAATAGACCTAGTTAATACAGTACAATCTCCGACTCTGTATATGTACCATGAACTCTGGATTAAATGTATTAAATGTTCAAATACAGTAATTAAAAGTATATTAACCTCACAAGGGCCACGGAATCCAGTCTTTAACCCTCTGGGGGATAATCCCGAGCTGAGCTCGGGGTAAGCCGCCACAGAGAATTTCTCAGGCCCTGGTGGGCCGATTTGCATCATTTTTTTTGTTGCACGCAGCTAGCAATTTGCTAGCTGCGTGTATATACCGATCGCCGCCGCTCCGCGCTGATTCGCCGCTATCCGCCGTGCCGCGCTGCTCCCCCCCCCCCAAGACCCTGTGCGCAGCCTGGCCAATCAGTGCCAGGCAGCGCTGAGGGGTGGGTCGGGACTCCCTCTGACGTCACAACGTCGTTGACGTCATCCCGATTGTCGCCATGGCGACGGGGGAAGCCAAACAGGAAATCCCGTTCTGAACGGGATTTCCTGTTTGCTTTGATTGCCGGAGGCGATCGGAGGGGGTGGGGGGATGCCGCTGCACAGCGGCTATCATGTAGCTAGCGCTAGGCTAGCTACATGATTAAAAAAAAAAAAAAAAAAAAAAATGTGCTGCGCCGCCCCCTGGCGATATTATTGTATCCCCCAGAGGTTAAGCACAGCAGAGCCCACAAAAAGACTGAAAAGTTGGCCTTCACCACTGCGAGTACTCTTGAAGATTTGTTCTGGTTGGTTGAGACTTCTGGTTAGTTGAGTTCTGGATAACTGGGACTCTGCTGTATATTCTATCTATCTAGTGATCACTTTGTGTCTCTTTCTGCTTCTTAACTCAGTGCAGCTCAGTTTCCAATGTTTACTAAATGTATCTGGCAAAGGAATGTAAACAAAAGATAATGTTATCACCTCTTCGGACTTGACCAGAAGCTGACCGCTGAAGCAAGGAGCTTTACACTGAAGAACAAAGTGCTGTGTTTAACTGTTTGAATGCTGTTCTGCTACATTTATTTTTGTGGTAGTAGATTTTATGCTGTAAATAATATTTTAGGGAAGAGGAAATGCTGCATTTCATACCACTTTAAGCACTAAACAGAGCGCACAAAGAAATAACTGTTATCTTTAATCTGCCCAGTGATGCTGGTTCAGACATGTATGCTTCGCTCGGCTATGCTTTTCCATGTAGGTGTAAGGGAGGAGAGGAGGCAGACTAAAGTACCAGAACAGCCTGGCACTCCCCAGGGTAACCACAAAAATAAAACCATCATGAACTATTCTATAAGCAGAGGCGCCAAGCAGAATAAAATTAGTTAAAATTGTTAAAAAGGGGGAAGTGGGTGGACTCACCTCCCTTCTGAAAAAAATGGCCGGACAATGGACAGGTTACTTACAGTCTAAAGTAACATTTATTAGTAACTCCAAAAGTGCAACGCGTTTCACGGGTAACAGTCCCGCTTCTTCAGGCAAACGATTATTTGGAGGGTGCTGGGGAAGGGAAACAAAAGGAAAAAAAAGGGGATTGCCAGAGGAACGCAAATACTAGGCACCCAAAGGTGCACCACAAGTCTACAGCAATAAAATGTGCAATATGCATTTAACAGCAAGATATGCATACAAAATAGACTGAGAACGTGTGCAAATAGCATGTATAAAGTGACAGTGCACATATCCATAATATAAAGGCAGAGTAAGAGTCACTCTTAGTAAAATGATAAGACAGTAAAAAAATGAATTTAAAACAGGGAGAAACAGAGAAAGGTTTAGTTTTTAAAGGAGTGAGTGCAGCAGTATATTATGATAAGGCAAAAAAGGCATAAAAAAAAAAAAAAAAAAAAAAAAAAAAAAGCAGTGTTTCAAGATGAGCAAATGTTCAACTTACTAGAGTTATGAGAAGCAGAGAAAGGTTTCATTTTATTGCTGTAGACTTGTGGTGCACCTTTGGGTGCCTGGTATTTGCGTTCCTCTGGCAATCCCCTTTTTTTTTCCTTTTGTTTCCCTTCCCCAGCACCCTCCAAATAATCGTTTGCCTGAAGAAGCGGGACTGTTACCCGTGAAACGCGTTGCACTTTTGGAGTTACTAATAAATGTTACTTTAGACTGTAAGTAACCTGTCCATTGTCCGGCCATTTTTTTCAGAAGGGAGGTGAGTCCACCCACTTCCCCCTTTTTAACAATTTTAACTAATTTTATTCTGCTTGGCGCCTCTGTTATCATATTTCAATATCATCTAGTCCACCCTTGGTGGAGGGGTGTATCGCCATTTTCTCCTATCTACAGAGAGCGACTTTTTAACCTGAGCGGGGTCAGGTTACAATTCTCCCCGCCGGCCTTTCCAGTGGTTGCCTTTGTGGCGACCCACCCTTGTGAGTATAATCATCTCATTTATTCACAACAGACCTCTCCATATTAACATACTGCACCATATTGGGCTCTCGGTTTCTCCCCCATTTTCAAGCTATTCTATAAGCAGAAGAGCTGCACAGAATGACGATGCCAGTGTAGATATCGGACTGCTCCACTAACCAAACAACGAGCTTCACTTTTGAGAATAGAGATCAAATATCCGCACAAGTCTTTATAGTTGGCATTTGTTTTAACTTGCGTATGGCTCTTTCATGCTATTTAGCCACGATCAGTGCAAAGTATGGAGAACCATAGCTCCATAGAGGAGGGGCATGGACAGTAATGAAACAGAATAATCAGGTGGAGAATAAAAAAAACAAGCGGGTTGTGATGAGGTTTATCATAAGGAACCCAAAAAGTCTTTCACTGTCCTACCTCGAGTGTGTAATAATTCTTTATATTTTGGATTGGTGATGAAAGTAATAGGATGTGCATAACTTTCATTTTAAGAAAGTGATGCTGCATTTCACTATAGCTAGTAGTGTTTTTATCTCCTTTTAGCCATTTTCACCAAAACCATTTGGGCTTTAGAACATAATTGGTTTATGTACTTTGCTGTTTCTTGTCTTGACTTGAGCACAGGGGGTGGTATTGTTTAATAAACAACTAAATCAGTGGCACAACTACAATTCACAGGGCCCCTAGCAAAACTTTGATATCACCCCCCCCCCCCCCTAATGTTCACAACCCTTCCTGTGCCTCCCCATGGTGTCCTTCACAGTCTTGGGGCCCATCTTACAAGGGTCATGAAACAAGTGTGGCCATCATGCTCTTCACACCCATAACAAGTGTAGCCACAGAAGCCCCTTATCTGAAGTATAGTCTCCTGCAGTGTTCTCGCCAGGCTCTTTTAGCCGGGTGCTCCACCCAGCTAGTTTTGGTGAGCACCTGGCTGTCATCGGCTCACCTCCTCCTATGCTTAAGCAGAGTTGCTCACAGAAACACCAGCCCGGCTGGAAAAAAATTCTGGGGAGAACACTACTCCTGTATCGGAAAAAGGGAAGGATAGTAGTTCGGGCCCCTAAGCGACGGCAGGGGCAGCTTCCCTCTAGTTAAACCACGCAACAAATCTATCATGAGCCATGCTCAAACTGGTCATTTCACGGAATCTGGTGCCACTGGGTTACTTCTGAGAACTCTAGCCACTGGCAAATATGTGAGACTTGCTTATGGTCGATATTATTTTAGTAAGGTCACTAAATATAACTTTTTAGCCAGTTCATTTTTTATTTTTACTATGTAATAACTGGGAAATTCAGTGTAAAACTGAAAATTCCCCCAAAAATAATGACTACGTTTCTTTGGAAGGGGAAAACAACATGTTCACACCGGGAGAGAATTGGGCTTCAGAAGAAGGAAACACAGGGAGGCAGGGAATATGACAGCAGACATAATAATAATGTGTCCTCTTCCTCGCTGTCTTTTGGTTTCCCATTTCAGATGCTATATGTGGCTGATGTTCGGGTGTCTCGGATCAGGTGCGACTGCCGTGGGATGCCTGGCAGATCTGAGAAGACGGGTTCGCCCCAGTGGGTAAGAGCTTGCAGCAGCCGCAATGTCGGAGTCAGTATCGTGTGCTCCCCATTTATCAAACTTGCCCAGCCCGCCAGTCGAGCGAGTCTTTCTATCATTACACCTCTCAAAATCCGATTCATGCCGCTAATCCTGCCTTCATTCCTGCAGATTAATAACATCTCTTTCAACCTTCACAGTGTGATAAATAGACAAAGAGAGAACAAAAGGAGAGGCACAAGTGAGAGGAGAGGCACCGCCACTCCACAATAATGAAGAGTAAAGAAGGATGAAAGGAGACGGAGGCGAGCCGCTATCATCTTGCCGACTAATGAAATCCTGCGCCGGGTCTAAAACAGACCGAGCTTCAAAGTCTGTCCCAGACAAAAGGCGAGAGCCGGGGGAAGGAGGACGCTCGGGTGCTGCGCGGGGCAAATTCCAGGGTACAGAACACAACGCTAAAAACTCAGCTCTCACAGGGGGTTAGTTACTAAGCAGTGATGGCCATTTACCGCTTATTCAGATCCTTCAAAGAGGCTCACAACATTGGCGAGCAAGCTCCTTCCATGTAGTAGCTTATTTCTTACTAGAAAACTTAGCAAAGCAAAGTCCCCACTGCAGCTCCAGCAAGATAAGCTCCGGCAAGATGTGTAGGTCTTCTTTTTGGAAATTTCAAACATACCTGGGAACAGGATGAACAATGAAGAGGGAAGAGGAAAATGATGTTCATAAACACAAAGCAAATCACTGCAGCTAAAATTAAGGCACCGCAAAGTGTTTTCAAGCACCTCTCCAGTATTACAAATCTTTCCCTGTGCAATGAGAATGCAGCTTTACCAGTATTTTGGTCTGCACTAATCAGAGGCCTTGACTTTTGACTCTGCCTTTTCCTGCTGGCCGAAAACTCTTCCAGGACATCTGCTACCAAGAACAGTTCTATTTGTACTAAGACTACAACTGTGTAGTTCTGTAGAACAAGTGTGTTTCAACCAAATATTTATGAACACCTTCTACACATGCCTGATCTCTAAATAACAACTGCAATTAAAGCTACACAGACACTCAATCATGGTTGTCAGAAACAAGGCCGGTTGTCCTTGACCTGGAAGCATCTACATACTCATGATCTAACTCCCTAGTAGTACACCTGTAATCTGATTAACCACTTCAGGACCCAACCAATTTTCACCTAGCAGCCCTATTCCCATTCAATCGCCAATAACTTTATTACTACTAATCCCATCTAGATGATCTGTATATTGGGTTTTTTCAGGACAAATTAAGCTTTTAGTGTGTTTAGTAATTACCTTATTCTCAATGCATTTTGAAGGGAAAAAATAAAAAAACACAATTTCTCCATTTACATCCATTATAGCTTTACAATAAACAGTGCTAACTATACGTTAAACACACAAATGCTATTTGCTTATCCATCCTGGTTATAACAACGTTTAGATTATGTTCCTAGCACAATTTATGGTGACAATATTGTATTTCATTTTTTGCTTTCTCATTGTACACTATTGATGATTATAAGACCTTATTTGCACAAATAGTAATATATCCTCATGGCATACATATTTAAAAAGCTAAGTTCTAATGTAACAATATACAGTATGTTGTTTCTTTCATATTCTGTCATATTGTTTTCATTTTACAAGTCTTTTATTTTGGTACAGAATATGCAAAAAATGAGTTGCCTTTGATTTAGTTTGGATAAACGTCCAGTTGTCATTAAGTGGTTAAGCAATGTTTGGGCAACCTTACCAACTTCTAGGGTGCTGGAGGGCCTATCCAAACGGTCTATAAATTTAGGGTCAATATGGTTGACACTCAAATTATAATCTACATTTGGTGTAATTGCTCAATTAGGTGTGTTTTGTGAGGCCATCCAAGCGTTCTCTTTGACCAAGTAAAAAATTTGGCGCAATACAATTCCTGCATATTTAACATATAGGATACGAAGAGTTTAAACTATATTCATATCAAACACTTTAAGCCACTCCAAAAAATCAATGTGCGGCTCTCTTTTAATGCGTGAGTGTTACAATGCCTTGCACACCTCCAGCCTATGTTCCCTCACTATTATACCCAAGGGCTGTCATAAGGGAACTATCCTTATTGACCTATATCTGTGTCCTGTTGGACAACTGCATCATATGATGCTCTGTGCACTTACATTTCTGTATATCCTTATTCAATTTATGCTGCAGGTTGGTACAATAAAATTACTCAATAATCCAGCAGAGAAACTGTGACCCCTCATAAAGGTTCTGACCTTAGAACTAAAGCACCACTGGAGCGTCACTGGAGCTACACCACATAAAGAAAAGCAAATATGAAACAGAAACAGCCCAGTACAATTCCTGATTGGTATCCTATTCTGGGAATATAGACTGAACACTGAACCATAACCCACCAATCAGATTCTCAGAAGAAATCTAACTTGGGATCTTTTTATGAATATATAGTCAGCGCAGGTCTATAGTAATACAGCTTTCGTCATTTTCTGGTATACAGGATCTTCGAACAAAAAGGCAAAGAAGCAAGGCTTACCAGATTCCAACAACCCACATTATAAGCTCTGGGAAGGCGACAGGCAGTACCATTTTATTTGAGGTATTCTATTGACCATTTTATGCGCGCAACTTTTTCGGGGTTCCCAGTGCACGGGTCCCGTATGTGAGTTTTCCTTTATCCTTGTTTTTAAATTGTTTTACTTATTATGTAATAAAGACGGTTTACACTTAGATGTGCCGTACATCTCTTTCATGTCACTATCCTACTGGACTCCCCTTTGGTGACCTCAGGATATCTACTATATTCCGGAGGAATCTGTGGTGTGCAACATCACTGGTGAAACGACACCATTTGAAAGTTCTGCGGACCATCTATCCAACTCGTTTACAACCTTATAATGTGGGTTGTTGGAATCTGGTAAGCCTTGCTTCTTTGCCTTTTTGTTCGAAGATCCTGTATACCAGAAAATGACGAAAGCTGTATTACTATAGACCTGCGCTGACTTTATATATTCATTGCTTGTGTGGACTTTTGGACATTGTCCTTCTCGGCTGCGGTCGCCTTCTGCCTTGGCGCTGACACTTGTTGTTTATATAGGGATCTATTTATACTTCTGCTGAAGGCCCTTTTCCACTACACAGCTGAATCGCAAAATCGCACATCGCTAGTGATTTTTAAATCGCTAGGGTTGCTACTTTATCATAGAAATCATGAGAAGTATTTTCCACTATAGTGATTCGATTTGTAAATCGCAATCCCTTTCTGGAGCGATTTTCAGAGGAATAATGCAATGCAAATGAAAAATCGCAATCGTTTGTGATTTGTGATTGCTAGTGGAAAAGGGCCCTAGTGCTGATTTTTAACTGCCCAGTACAAAGCTGCCACTAAGTAGCTGATTGACCATTGTTCTGCTGTTTTCAGTCGCTTTATCCCCAACTGAACTTTGTCAAATATTTTCATAGGAAGATTACAGAGGGGTAAAAGGATAACCATCCCCTAATAACAGAGTGTCAGTTCTGCTTGGATGGACACTGCAGGGTAATGCTGGCTCTAATATAAGACATGGTGTGCCCCCAGAGGACACAAACCCAGCGCTATACAACCCAGTGTCCTCTCATCTGGCCACTGACCCCTGGGTCACAAAGAAGAATGCTCTGTCTATAGAAAGCAGCTCTCATACGGCATGACAAGAATATGAAAATCTCACTTATCTCAATGGTTCATCGATTGGAACTTGCCAAGCATTTCCTCAATCAATCAATGGATTGATTACCAGCTGGCTGAAAAGTACTACCACAGGCAAGATCCCCACGTCATTCTGCAGGAACCAGTGATATGAAATTGTCAGACTTTCATGTGTCATCGCCGTGATGTCCCTTAAAGAGTGGACACTTCACCTCAATTCCGATTATTTTACAAACCCCAAAATGGAGACTGCCGTTTGCAGTCCTACAGACACAGTGTATACTTTTGATCCTTGATAAGGCGCTATAGGGCAGAATAATCAACACCCCGTGGGGAAAGCTAGAGCAGCACTGCTACTGATGACTCTCTGTCATTTTTTAAAGACCATGTAACTATAAAAATAATAGTAATAAGTATTGTTCAAAATATTCACATAGCCGACATTTTCCACATTGTTTTACAGAGTACACTAAATAAATTGTCTCACTGTCTGTAAAAAAAACAACTCATCAAAGGAAATGTTCTGGTATTAAAGCGGACCTGAACGCAGAACTCTCTGCTCTAAAAGATACACAACAGCATAATAACATTTAAACAAAAAACATTTCTTTGTTACAGCTGATAAACAAAAGTTTGCTTTCTTAAAACAGAAAGAATTTGCAATAATTCAGGTTGGAGTGCGCTCCGAGATGTCTCCCACAATGCATCACTGCTGAATATATGCAAATTACAGCTGATACAAATCCTAAAATAAATCTGCAGTGTTTCTACTTCCTGCTTTCATGGAAGCAGACATTGTTTACAGCCTGTGCTTTCAAATGAGCTCATCAGCGGTGGCAGTCATAAAACACAGGGGAGAGATCAAATTACAATTTGTGATTAGAAACAGATGAGGTGGAATTACACAGGCTAAACTCTCTAAAAACATACAAGGTGCATTTTTCTGTTTTCCTTCTGTCCTGTGCAAGAGTTCAGGTCCACTTTAAAAATTCTCATACTAAAAACCACTGCCCAATACACCACACCAAAGCCACAGTAGTCAAATCAACAATTCAAACTAACTAACTTGCATTCCTCACATCTATACTGAATTTAGGGCACTCCCTCCTCGCACCTCCACTGCTCCTCTCTGTTTTAGGCTCTGCACTGTGTGTCCATTCCTAACTATATAACCTAAAAAGCTCTCCACAACCTTTATACCCCAAACATCTCCTTACTACTTTCCAGATATCACTTCTGGGGATGGGCCTGCCCAGGACTGCCCTGCACTGAGAAGCATGTGATCAGTTTGATCAGCTGATAGATTTGTAAGGTTCTGATTTGCTGTGATTAACCACTTCTGTGCCAGGGGTATTTTTGCTGATCGGTGCTGCGTGGGCTCTCCAGCCCGCAGCACTGATCAGCTAGCAGCCAGGGCGATCAGACTTCCCCCCCTTTTTCCCCACTAGGGGGATGTCCTGCTGGGGGGGTCTGTTCGCCGCCAGCTGCTTGCGCTTGCGGGGGGGGCTCTTCAAAGTCCCCCTCCGCAGCGCTTCCTGGCCTCCTTCCCCTTCCCTCCCCCTGTGAGCGGCGCAGGACGGATTTCCGTCCTGCGCCTGATGGGATAGGCTTCAGCCTATCAGATGCCGGCGATCCCCGGCCAATCAGAGGCCAGGGATCGACGATCTCCTCTACGACGCTGCTGCGCAGCAGCGCCGTATACATGTAAACACCGGGGAAGATCTTCCCCGTGTGTTTACATTTACCCTGCGTGCCGCGATCGGCGGCTCGCAGGGTGTTCACGGAGACACCCTCCGTGAACTGACATGGAACGTTTCCATGCAATCCACTTCAGGATTCAGGGGCGTACTTAAGCGTACGCAGAATCCTAAAGTGGTTAAAGCTACGTACACACAACTAGAGTCGGCTGAGGTGACCCATGATGACCGCCTCAGATAATAATCAGGCGTGTGGACAGCAGCTCCTGACCACCACCCCACAGGCGATGCGCGCCAGGCAGATCCACTTGGCAGACAGACAGTCGAGTCTATGATACTTATTGCTCCCCCACACACTGTGTGACATCACCCACACTCCAATCCGCCGATCCACTGCCCCCGCATAGCAACAGAGTGCTTGGTTAGCTGTTCAGCTGACTTCTCATCTGTTCAGCCAAGCCCAGTGATGCCTCCCGAGGGAACGGATCCTGATCCCAGATGGGCAACATCAATCATAGGTGTGTGCGCATCTTAATATATGATCATGACCAGCCAAACAGAGCCTTACAAATCTATCAGCTGATCAAACTGATCACATGCTTCTTCGTGAGTCCTCCTAGGCAGGGCCATACCTAATCACTTCTGAAATCTCCGCTTGGACTGCTTCCAAGCCTCATCCCTGCTTTGGAATTCCCTTCCAAAATACATCCATCACTCTCCAACCCTTAAGAGGACCTTTAAACTCACATTTTCAGACACGTATACAGTGCAACCTAGGCTGTTCCTCTTCAGTCCATTACCAAGCTCTGCTTGTTGCTAAATATAAGCTAAAAATAAACCACTTCAGGACACACACCGCCTGTATTGCCCCATCAATTATTTGCACGCTATATCTTTAGATTGTAAGCTCACAAGGGCAGGATTCTCTCCCTTTCGTTTCTGTACATTTTGTTAATCACAATATATCGGTCACTGTAATTATGAACCAATGTCTGCATTTTTATGATCCCAGGTTTGTTGCTTTGTACAGCTCCACGGAATATGATGGTGCTACATATTTCATTATTATTAATGAGTCTCAACCTTGAGAGCCAATATATATTATATAGGTACATCTGCTGCTTTTCCAGAGGTTACAAGCAATCCACTAGCACCATTACAAAAAAAGCAAAACTTTTAATTCTCTGATACTGAAATGTCTGGCCAACATTTGATGTCAATCTATTTTGAACCAGTTTTTTGCCCCCTTTTATGTTTTGAGGACTCTGGGAAAAGAAGAGTTAAACAGTCTGGATTACTAGACAATTGTAGGCTTGGAAAATTAAAACAAAAGAGAGAGGGGGGAAAAGAATAACAATAATAAAAACAGGAGGAAAGGCTCTCTTTCCCGGGATAATGAGCCATTTTTTCCTCTTTTTATGACACAGACCACAGGCTGCTGGTATAATTACACCACAATAAAAGCATAATGTGCAGCAATCCTCGTAAAGTAACACTTGTGATAATTAGGCAGAACAAACATCATCTTGTGTTTTTTTTTTCTCAGGCTATATATTTTATCAGGAACGTGAACTGTATGGAACCTGCGAGGAGCGCAGCGGCTCTCTGGGTGGAAGTACAGCTGCAGGCCGATAATAAAGTCATTTATACAGATTATTACATCTTTACATGCACACAAACCAAGAAACTCGCAGGTGTATTAAAATAATTAAAAATAAAAAATTTGGAGAAGCCAGGGTGATTGTAAAGTGTAAGGATGGATCATTTAGGTAAAAAAAAAAACCCTAAATTTGTCATTTTCCTTTTTTGTAATTAGAGAGCATTTAACCTCCTTGGCGGTAACCCCGTGTGTGACACGGGGTAAGCCGCCGGAGGGTGCCGCTCAGGCCCTGCTGGGCCGATTTTCATAATTTTTGTTTTGCTGGACGCAGCTAGCACTTTGCTAGCTGCGCCAGCACTCTGATCGCCGCCGGCCCCTGCCCGATCGCCGCTATCTGCTGCGGCGCGGGCCCCCCCCCCCCCTCCAGACCCCAGCGCTGCCTGGCCAATCAGTGCCAGGCAGCGCCGAGGGGTGGCCCGGGACTCCCAATGACGTCCCGACGTCAGTGACGTCATCCCGCCCCGTCGCCATGGCGACGGGGGAAGCCCTCCAGGAAATCCCGTTCTATGAACGGGATTTCCTGATCGGAGATCGCCGAAGGCGATCGAAGCGGGCGGGGGGATGCCGCTCAGCAGCGGCTATCATGTAGCGAGCCCTCGGCTCGCTACATGATTAAAAAAAAATTTTTTTTTAAAAAACTGCTGCGCTCCCTCCTGGCGGTATTTTTCATACCGCCAAGGAGGTTAATAATGCAGTTCCCTCTCATCATAACGTCTTTCTTCTGTGTCCCATCTTAGCGTGGTCAGTGGAAGCCTATGGGGTGATTAAAGTGAACCCGAGGTGAAAATAAACTGATGAGATAAACAATTATATTTTTCCTCCTACTCCTATAAATTAGGTTTTTAAGTATTCCAGTGTTTTCTGTATATATTTAAACATTTACAAAGTAGGTTTAATGTTTTACTGTCTCTATGGCAGTCTATTAAGTGTCAGCCTATTAAGTGTCCCAGAGTTAGAAAAAGGTCAATAGTTCATGTATTTTATTTCTCCCTGTCCTCCGAAGCTGTTTTCTGCCAGGAAAACTTTTAAGGCTGTAATTTGCTTATCAGTGATGACTACTATATTCCCAACAAGGTACCAACAAGACAGAAGTCATTACCATGCCTAGAAATAAACTTTTTAAGGCAGCAAAATAAAACAAGTAAAACAGCCTAGTTATTAATATGTTTGGCACCGTACATACACGTTTACCTCATCATGTCACATATCGCCTCGGGTACACTTTAAGGCAGGGTTCACACTTGACGGTTTACCTGCATGCAAATTCACATTTGAACTTAAAAGCAATGTAAATCAATCTAAATCAATTGGCTCATTAACATCTAATGCATTTTTACACATGCAGGATAAATATACTAACTGAAGCATAATTTTGCAGTTTTCTCATTAGCAATCATTCGCTACTATGGTAAAACACACAGCTGTAATACCGGCGAATGACTGTTATGTACAAAAATACGCACACATTTCCGCAAATACAAGTGCGAACCCTGCCTAATTTTTTTATTTCACAGTCTAAAGGTGGCCACACACGATGCAATAAAATGATCCCATTTTACGGAAATTCGATAAAAACAATTCGATTTCCTGAAAGATTTAAAACTTTTTTTCTTATCAAATGATAAATCTGATCAAATATCCAATTTATTTTCAAGATAAGTCGATTGGGAGTAGTAGATTTTTCTGATCAATTTTTATGAAAATTGGATGGTGTAGGGTAGATTGTCAATTTCTTAAAGAGAACCCAAGGTGAGAGAGTGATATGGAGGCTGCCTTATTTAGTTCCTTTTCTGAAATGCCAGTTGTCTGGTTGTCCTGCTGATCCTCTTCCTCTAATACTTTTAGCCATAGACCCTGAACCAGCATATGCAGATTGAGTACTCTGACTCAGCTGTCTCAGGTTTTATTGGATTAGCCATATGCCTGTTCCAGGGTTTTGACTCAGACATTCCCTATGCCAGAAGATCAACAGGACTGCCAGGCAACTGGTATTGTTTACAAGAAAATAAATATGGCAGCCACCATATAACTCACCTCCGGTTCCCTTTAACGTATACGCCTAAGCAATTTAGAGGTTTCAATCATTTTATTTCATAATTGAGAAAAAACATTGGTCAGATTTTTCAAATGTTACAATCAATCAAAATTGATTGTAATCCTTGAATTGAAAAGAAATGTAAAAAAAAATATCATGCACATGAATTTGGAAGCAGCCTATTGTTTTCAATAGGCTAAGATTCCGGATCCGTGTTCCTGTGCGTGAAATCGGGCACTATCAGCCCTAGTGGAAACGGGGCCATACATAATGGAAGCTGGCCATGCATAATTCAATTATCACTCAACTTTGTTTTTGATTGAAAGTAAAATCAATATAACGATCGATTATCTCACAACTAACTAAAGACCAACATTGTGGATTCATTTTTGAATCGATTTTAGCCTCTTATATATATCGTAATAACAATCACAAATGTTTAAATCCACTTCAATTTACTATTGATTAGACATTTTGTCTAATCGAACGCAAAATTGTACAGTGTGTTGCTATCTTATGTAGACTAAAGAAAAGTGAGAGCCTTTAGGATGTGCAATCAGAATCTGACTTTGAACACCTACAGTCAAGGAATTATGGAGATCCTATCAGTAGGACTGTTCAGATCAGCCAAAGATCTTACTAGTTGCTATGGAGAAGAAAAAAAAAGTGCAATCACACAGGCATGCGGGGAGTACAACAGAAATCTACAGGAAAATCCAACCTGAAAAATTGCATTGCTCCTGAGCAGAGGCGGGCAAGGAGCTATGGGGATGGTAGAAAATAGACCATTGCCCCATGCAACCTGGTCACTGCATCTAAACCAATCTGCTCCTGACTGACATTCATTGCATAGAGTTGCAGATGCAACCAGGGCTGTGGAGTCGGTATAAACATCATTCTACTCCGACTCCTCAGTTTATGAAACCACCGACTCCGACTCTAGGTACCCAAAATTGCTCCGACTCCACTGCCCTGGACGCAACTGCACTCATTACAGCTGAGACAGGTGCTACACACCTAATGGAGGATGTTCACTTCCAAAATAATTTGCATGCAAAGGATATCATACTAGACCCTTTCACTGCGATGAGGTCATCCTACCGGAAGGGACCCTAACCACTATTTCAAATGACCCAAAAACTGACATGCAAACATGAGTGTTAACCTGGGAGCAGTTAGCCATTAAAACGGAAGAAAAGGGTTCAGCCAGCCTTCCAGTTCAGAGGAGGTGTCATTTCAATACCTTACTCTCTAATAGGAAAGCCACCCAGTGCAGGGTCTTTGCATCTGTGTGGATAAATACACAGCTGCAGGCAAGCACAGCTATAAAACAGATTTCAGATTTTGAAAACGCACGGCCCAAAGGATTGGTTACAATTTACTCTAAACAACATCTGTGCTTTTAGAATTTAACGTCTTCAATTTAGGGATTAGATGGGCTTTAAAATGGCAGGAGAAAGTCCTGGTTTAGAAGCACCTGGTCAAGGCTTTAACTAAACTGTAAATCTGTACGGAGCTCCTCCAGCATCTGGTGTGGCTGTCGCTGTACAGTTTACAGCAGAGGTGCCCATACTTCCCCAGCTTGGAAACTACCTTGAAAATGATGATTTAAAAATTAAATACCAAGTAGAATTTACTTACAGATTCAAGCCAATTAGTCAATTAATGCATATCATTGAGTCCTCCGCAGCCAAACTGAACAGTACTTGACCATGCAAAGTCCCCTTTATCCAGAACGTGGAATTCTCAACTAATCGGCATGCCTAAGGAGGATAATGGGGCTGAGCTTTTGGGGGGTTTGAGAGCAGGAAGTACTCACCTATCCTTCAGCACATCCTGCACCTCCCAGCAGATTTCTGGCGTCCATGCACAGCTCCCGGCGTGCCGTCTGACCCGATGCGGGTAACACGCCGGTAGCCGTACACTGAGGATGCTGGAAAGCCGCTGGGAGGTGCAGGATGCGTTGCAGAATGCGGCAAGATGATCAGTGAGTATTTCCTGCTGCTCCAGGGGGAGGGGGGAAAGCACATGTATCCGGGATCAGACAACCCCTGCCTGCGCCAGATGCTACAGGGTTGTTGTATCATACTTACAATATCATGCTCAGTGGCAAAACTGTAATCAGCCATAGCACATAATGCTTATAAATATATGGCTCCCCACCTTGCAACATCATCATAATCCTCTACACTGCTGTGCAAAACTTAGATGAGCACTAAACTCATCCAATTACAGTATATACTCGCGTATAAGCCTAATTGTTCAGGACAAAAAATGTGCTGAAAGGTTACCCCCTTGGCTTATATGCGAGTCAGTGGAGCAGAATGGATGGTGGAGCAGGTTTTGTTAATGGCAGAGGAGCCTAAGAATTGTGCACTAGTAATTCAGCTCTTGCCAGCTGGCTCCTTGCTGTGTTGATGCCCATATTCCCTGCAACATGGTGTGGAGAGTGCGCTGCTCAAGCCTGTGTTCCCTGGCTTGTGGAGCGGAGCATGCAAGCAACGTGTCAGCAGTGCAATGATTGGGGATTCTTTCTGTGTGGCATTCACTGTCTCATATATATGACCCCATCTAGTGGCGTCTTGAGACACAACTATCATCACAACACATCTGGCTACTGTGGAGTGGGCTATACTGGGGAGGGGGCTAATACGCGAGTCAATCACTTTTCCCTGGTTTCTGAGGGAAAAGTGGTTACCTCGACTTATACACGGGTCAGCTTATATGTATATACGGGTAATAAAGAGAGTACAATGCATGGTGTGGGATCTACCCAGAAATCCTTTGCAATCTACTAGTAGATCACAATCTACCTTATGGACACCCCTGGTCTAGAGTGCACTGCTCTGTGCAGGTAATCAGCATGGCTGTAACAATACCTGCTTGGACCCCATAGTACTATGAGGAGTTATCATACATCTCTTTATTCAGCTCAACATATACAAGAGCCTACAATTCAAGACAACAAAATGTTTTAGTTTCCAGACAGAGAAGGGAAGAGCTCTCGGCGGCTGAACACATGCCATACAACACTCATATATTTTTCATCCTGCCATAAAATGTACAAATGAAGTGCTTGAAGCCAAAAGACAAGTGTCAGATTTGACGAGGGAGAGAATTACAATGGCAGCAGGCGGTTCACATCGAGCGGCAGTCGGGACTATGTTAAGTACGGCGAGATTAAATATGACACTGAAAATAAAGCAAGAAAGGGAAATAAATATGTCTTGATATCAGCGCGCTCTCGGCTCACTTCACAGTGCGCTACATATGTGGATCGCACAAAGGAGGGCAGTAAATTGCAGCACTTTGATGTGACACCATTACAGACTGAATGGTTATGATTGAGGCATCAATAAAACGCACGTTTTCTTGCAACGTCCTTCATATCGTGCAGCCAGGACGTCTGGGCGCTCCTAGCAAGCCCTGGAGGTAATCAGAGTACAGACAGCATAAATAAAATAGTTACTGTAACATTAATATCTGCAGGAGTAACCCAGGACCCTAATGTATCTCTATAGGAGGAGGTGGAGGACCAGCAAACAGAGTCACAGCTCAGTACTGACAACAGTACAGTATTCACTAACAGACAAGTCTCGCCTTATCAGAGAAAAAAAACAGTTCTTAACCTCCCTGGTGGAGCATTTCTGTCTGGAATTCTGAGTCAAAAGCGGTACTTTTTTTTCAAGATTTTTAGGCCTCCAATTCTTAAGTCATAACTCACCAAAATATATCAGAATAAAAGCCTGGTAGACATTCTGCATATAAATAAAAGACGAACACAAAATTGTTGAAATAATTACATTTATGAATACATTTAAAAATTGTGAAACTGTACAAATAAGGCAGGCTGAGAGTAGTCAAAATCCAGGCAGAGGTTGGTGCAGAGTAGTCAAAATCCAAGCATAGATCGGTGCAGGCGGCAGGCAGAGTAGTCAAAATAAAGGCATAGGTCGGTGTAGGCGGCAGGCAGAGAGTAGTCAAAATCGGGGCAGATGTCAGTACTGGCGGCAGGCAGAGAGTAGTCAAAACCCAGGCAGAGGTCGGTGCAGGCGGCAGGTAGAGGGTAGTCAAAATCCAGGCAGACGGTGCAGGCAGGTGTGTGTGTGTGTGTGTGTGTGTGTGTGTGTGTGTGTGTGTGTGTGTGTGTGTGTGTGTGTGTGTGTATCGTATATACTCGCATATAAGCCGACCCCCCAACTTTTCCCTGAAAAACCAGGGAAAAATGATTGACCCCCATATAGGCCGGGGTAGGAAATGCTGGATTGGTGCAGCCCCCCAGTGTGTCCCAGTATAGCTAGTATAGTGCCCAGTATGGGTAGGTAGTGCCTCAATATAGCTAGTATAGTGCCCAGTATAGCCAGTATAGTGCCTAGTATAGGTAGGTAGTGTCCAGTATAGCTAGTATAGTACCCAGTATTGGTAGGTAGTGCTCCAGTATAGCTAGTATAGTGCCCAGTATAGCCAGTATCGTGCCCAGTATAGGTAGGTAGTGTCCAGTATAGCTAGTATAGTGCCCAGTATAGCTAGCAAAGTGCCCAGTTTAGCTAGTATAGTGCCCAGTATAGCCAGTATAGTGCCCAGTATTGGTAGGTAGTGCTCCAGTATAGCTAGTATAGTGCCCAGTATAGCCAGTATAGTGCCCAGTATAGGTAGCTAGTGTCCAGTATAGCTAGTATAGTGCCCAGTATAGCTAGTAAAGTGCCCAGTATAGCTAGTAAAGTTCCCAGTTTAGCTAGTATAGTGCCCAGTATAGCCAGTATAGTGCCCAGTATAGGTAGGTAGTGTCCAGTATAGCTAGTATAGTGCCCAGTATAGCTAGTAAAGTGCCCAGTGTAGCTAGTATAGTGCCCAGTATAGCCAGTATAGTGCCCAGTATAGGTAGGTAGTGTCCAGTATAGCTAGTATAGTGCCCAGTTTAGCTAGTATAGTGCACCAGTATGGCTAGTATAGTGCCCCAGTATGGCTAGTATAGTGCCCCAGTATGGCTAGTATAGTGCCCAGTATAGCCAGTATACTGCCCAGTATAGCCAGTATAGTGCCCAGTATAGCTAGTATAGTGCCCAGTTTAGCTAGTATAGTGCCCCAGTATGGCTAGTATAGTGCCCCAGTATGGCTAGTATAGTGCCCAGTTTAGCCAGTATAGCCAGTATAGTGCCCAGTATAGCTAGTATAGTGCCCAGTATAGCTAGTATAGTGCCCAGTACAGCCAGTATAGTGCCCAGTACAGCCAGTATAGTGCCCAGTATAGCTAGTAAAATGCCCAGTATAGCTAGTATAGTGCCCAGTATAGCTAGTAAAATGCCCAGTATAGCTAGTAAAATGCCCAGTATAGGTAGGTAGTGCCCCAGTATAGCGCTCCCCCCCTCCACGCTCCCCCTCCCCGCTCCCCCCCGCGGCCGCCGCTGCTATTACCTGCTTAGGCAGCTGCAGCTTCCTAATCCGCGTTCCCCTTCTCATGTTCAGTTGCAGAAGGTATCACAGCAGCGCGCCCGGCGCTGCTGCTGTGACGATGCAGGGGGCAGGAAAGAGCGCGGCTCCCTGTAGCGGCGATCTGTATCGCCGTTACCAGGGGAACCGCTCTTTCCTGCCCCCCTGCATCGTCACAGCAGCAGTGCCGGGCGCGCTGCTGTGATACACTCTGCAACTGAACATGAGAAGGGGAACGCGGATTAGGAAGCGGACACTGCCTAAGCAGGTAATAGCAGTGGCGGCCACGGGGGCAGCGGGGAGCGGACCACCCGACCACTAGACCACCAGGAAAGACTCGCATACAAGCCGACCCCCCAACTTTTGACCCCCTTTTTGGGGGTCAAAAATTCGGCTTGTATGCGAGTATATACGTTATATATATATATATATATATATACACAGTGGGTTGCAAAAGTATTCGGTCCCCTTGAAGTTTACCACATTTTGTCACATTACTGCCACAAACATGCATCAATTTTATTGGAATTCCATGTAAAAGACCAATACAAAGTGGTGTACATGTGAGAAGTGAATTGAAAATCATACATCATTCCAGACATTTTTTACAAATAAATAACTGCAAAGTGGGGTGTGCGTAATTATTTGGCCCTCTGAGTCAATACTTTGTAGAACCACCTTTTGCTGCAATTACAGCTGCCAGTCTTTTAGGGTATGTCTCTACTAGCTTTGCACTTCTAGAGACTGAAATCCTTGCCCATTCTTCTTTGCAAAACAGGTCCAGCTCAGTCAGATTAGATGGACAGCGTTTGTGAACAGCAGTTTTCAGATCTTGCCACAGATTCTCGATTGGATTTAGATCTGGACTTTGACTGGGCCATTCTAACACATAGGTATGTTTTGTTTTAAACCATTCCATTGTTGCCCTGGCTTTATGTTTAGAGTCATTGTCCTCCTGGAAGGTGAACCTCCGCCCCAGTCTTAAGTCTTTTGCAGACTCCAAGAGGTTTTCTTCCAAGTTTGCCCTGTATTTGGCTCCATCCATCTTCCCATCAACTTTGACCAGCTTCCCTGTCCCTGCTGAAGAGAAGCACCCCCAGTGTATGATACTGCCACCACCATATTTGACAGTGCGGATGGTGTGTTCAGAGTGACGTGCAGTGTTAGTTTTCCATCACACATAGCGTTTTGCATTTTGGCCTAAAAGTTCCATTTTGGTCTCATCTGACCAGAGCACCTTCTTCCACATGGTTGCTGTGTCCCCCAAATGGCTTGTGGCAAACTGCAAACGGGACTTCTTATGCTTTCTGTTAACAATGGCTTTCTTCTTGTCACTCTTCCATAAAGGCCAACTTTGTACAGTGCATGACTAATAGTTGTCCTATGGACAGATTCCCCCACCTGAGCTGTAGATCTCTGCAGCTCGTCCAGAGTCACCATGGGCCTCTTGACTGCATTTCTGATCAGCGCTCTCCTTGTTCAGCCTGTGAGTTTAGGTGGATGGCCTCGTCTTGCTAGGTTTACAGTTGTGCCATACTCCTTCCATTTCTGAATGATTGCTTGAACAGTGCTCTGTGGGATGTTCAAGGCTTTGGAAATCTTTTTGTAGCCTAAGCCTGCTTTAAATGTCTAAATAACTTGATCCCTGACCTGTCTTGTGTGTTCTTTGGACTTCACGGTGTTGTTGCTCCCAATATTCTCTTAGACAACCTCTGAGGCCCTCACAGAACAGCTGTATTTGTACTGACATTAGATTACACACAGGTGCACTCTATTTGGTCATTAGCACTCATCAGACAATGTCTATAGGCAACTGACTGCACTCAGACCAAAGGGGGCCGAATAATTATGCACACACCACTTTGCAGTTATTTATTTGTAAAAAATGTTTGGAATCATGTATGATTTTCGTTCCCCTTCTCATGTGTACACCACTTTGTGTTGGTCTTTCATGTGGAATTCCAATAAAATTGATTCATGTTTGTGGCAGTAATATGACAAAATGTGGAAAACTTCAAGGGGGCCAGATACTTTTGCAACCCACTGTGTATGTATATATATATATATATATATGTATATGTATATATATATATATATATATATATATATATATATATATATATATATATATATATATACACACAAACACACACACACTGTATATACACACACATATATATATACACACACACTGTATATACACATATATACACACACATATATATATATATTTATATACGTGTGTGTGTGTGTGTGTGTGTGTGTGTGCGTGCGTGCGTGCGTGCGTGCGTGTGTGCGTCCATGTGTTTCTCTTTTTCTCTGAACAAAAAAATAAGTTGAGGGGCAGTTTAAAAATATGTTCAGCCCCCTGTTCCTGATGACTCACCTCGCTCCTCCGCTGTCATTGGCCGCTGGGTCCCGGACGGAAGAAGAGTGGACATGGGGATCCCGGCGGCATAGAGGACACTGATAGCTGGGGGTAGATGGGAGAAGCCTGGCCGCCGGGTCCCCGCAATCAGAGCGTGGGAATGGGGATCCTGGCGGCCCGAAGATGATGCAGGTAGCGGGGGGAGAAGCCTGGCCGCCGGGTCCCCGCAATCAGAGCGGGGACATGGGGATCCCAGCGGCCAGAAAGGATTAGAAACAGCTTGGAAGGAAGCCTGGGTCCCGCTGCACAGTGCTGATCACGCCCGGG
Source organism: Hyperolius riggenbachi (assembly GCF_040937935.1). Lineage (NCBI taxonomy): Eukaryota > Metazoa > Chordata > Amphibia > Anura > Hyperoliidae > Hyperolius > Hyperolius riggenbachi. The sequence goes on along the minus strand of NC_090651.1, from coordinate 75,843,459 downwards.
ACCCAAGCAGAAAATAGGAGTGGCGGATTTGGCCAGCCCGACCTGAGCTCGGGCTTACCGCTTCCAGCTCCTAAAACTGAGCACGAGCTCAGGTCGGGATTACCGCCAGGGAGGTTAAAGAGACTCTGTAACAAATTTTTTCAGCCTAATTTCTTCTATCCTATAAGTTCCTATACCTGCTCTAATGTGGTCTGGATTACTGCAGCCTTTCTAGTTGCACTGTCTCTGTAATATATCTAATCTTCTTTTCTTTGTCAAGCTTTGTCGACCCAGAGAGGAATGCACTGCCTCTGCTGTGATACGGAGAAGTTATACACGTCCCCTCCACGCCCCCTGCAGGCTCTGTGAGAGTGCTTTGTTTATCCCTCACAGACAGGTCTCTGCTCTCAATTTCAGCTTCACTGAGGGGGAAGTGAGCTGCCCATGCTGAGAAACTGTGAGAACCCATGACTGGAGTGCAGAAAATTCACTATGTAATAAAAACTTGTAGTATACTGTAACATGATAAATATACATATACATCACTTCCGTTAGCGGCCATGTTTTTTGTTTGTAAAAACTGCTTAAAAATGGCAATTAAAAGCCAGGATCACGGCGGGAAACGGCGAAACGGCAAAGAGGGATCCAGGAGATCACAGTGACTCGATTGGTATGTTTTTTATTGTACAAATCGGACAGTACAGATTCTCTTTAAAGCAAACCTGAAATGGAAAAAAAACTGATGAGATTATGAATTGTTTGTATAGTAAAGCTAAGAACATTAGCAGAAAAGAAAAGTCTATTGTTTTCTAGTACAGAAAGAATTAAAAAACGTCAGTTCTCTATGCAAAAGAGCTTCTCTGAGCTATTTGACCTAACTTGGATCGAAGACGGTCCTGTTTTCTGAAGCACTGAAACAGCCAAGAAACAGTGAAAGACAGGTTGAGATAAGGTTTTACTGCAGGTAAGTTCAAAGGGTCATTATTTCTGCTTTGGTTTTATAGCTCAAAAGATAGTGTGTGGTTTTAAAACTGCAACTGTGACAGTATGATGCAATGTTAAAAAAAATATATATATAACAAACAAAAAATTTGAAAATCTTTTCTTTGCTGCTTATATTCTAGTTACTATCTGTACTACACATACCATATTGTAAGTTATTTTTTTCACTTCAGGTTTGCTTTAACTTGGAATATACCATTTCCCTGCACATGGTGATTTCAAACTAATAATTAAGCTGAAAAACATGGTAGGTCCTTGGTGCACCTCTCCAACAAAAGGAGATGTATTTCATCTTGCCACAGCAAACTATATTTATTTCCTGTTAAGCAATACCAGTTGCCTGTCAGCCCTGCTGATCACTCTGGCACCAGAAACAAGCTTACAGCTAATCTTGTCAGATTTTTGTCAGAAACATTTGTTCTGCATGCTTGTTCAGGGTCTATGGATAAAAGTATTAGAGGCAGAGGATCAGCAGGACAGCCGAGCCTTGCCGGAGAATGTTTAGGTAAAGAATAAAGGAAATACTGAGAATCCCCCATGAGGAGATGGTCTAGTCCAAAACCTGTCAAATCTGTCAGTTTTTTACAACCTACTGTAAGCAACAGCAATATATAAGAAAATATATTTATAGCATATTTCACTCTGGGTGAAATATACGTCTTATAAGTATGCATACACATGTATTTTAACAACTTAAGGACGACGCTAACTGAAATCTATGCCCTGTTTTGATGCTGATCTGGCTGGTAGGGTGTAGACACCGACACCACACGTTCTCGCCGCTCCCGATGATCACGCCACTGTCTGCCTGCCGCAGCTCACTCGCTCTGCCGTCTCTATGAGGGCAGAGCCCTGTGAGCCAGTCAGGAACCGATTTCATTGGCTCCTGACCCTGCCTATCAATGTAAGCAACTCCTATTGGCTTACATTGATAGACATGGTCAGGAGCCAATGAAAGCTGCTCCTGACCGGCTCACAGGAACTCTGCCGTCAGAGACGGCAGACTGGGTGGGTGAGGTTCCGGGCATGTGGCATGGACAGCGGTTGCAGTGAGTATGTGCGGCGATTTGTCGGTATTCATCTCTGTCCCGCCGTTTCTTTACATGTAAACTGGAGTCAGCACTTCTCCAGGATATTTTAAACTGGTACTTAAGTGGTTACAAGTTACAATTTTTGGCGATAGTGGTCCTTTAAAATAAATTGGAGAAGTGCTGTCTCCAGTTTACATGTAAAGGGCACAATAGACCTGTGTAATAACACACCAGACAAGGAGGAGGAGAGCTGTATGCCATTCTACATATTCCAGCTCGATCATCTCTAGGCAGCACATCTTTCTTGCTTCTTTAAAGGGTGGAGATTTGTGTAATCAGCAATGTGTGAACAGACTGGTGTCCAGCATCCCTTCTTGTTTTCAGTCTCTAGCTCTTCTGCACTCACTGATGTCGCTGTCCATGGTACTATTCATTATACTGCGCAGACATCACTGCAAAGAGGAGCATTCTGCAAGTTCTATGATCATTCAACAAAGCTGAAGATACAATCCAACTGTGCCATTATAGCTCAAAACAAATACAGATTTCAGAGGTAAGCTTTAGTCTAAGTGACTACATAAGAATCAAAACACTTTTATAGAAAGCTGCAGAAAACAAAGCCCTTTACTAGTTTCTAACGGCCCAGCAGTTCAGGTCTGTAAGAAAAACGTGACAGGAATAGGACAGTACGTATCTTTCCAGCACGAGAATCACCAATAGTCAAGAAATCAGTAATGGGCATATCGATATTACATATTGTAGTACATCTGCTGTATTCATGTTAATGAATGTGGAGCTTTCCCCCATTGCTTATCCTAGTCTATCTCCTTATGAGTACATCACCTTTCCGATGCCTAAACCTAACCTTACTCCCAGTGTTAATCCCTTCCTGATGCCTTGTTCCCCTAACATTAACCCTGTTAATATCAACCCTTTCTTGACATCTAACTCAATCTGCCTCTTCCCCAAGCTTTAAAGTAGACCTGAACTCGTGCACAGGACAGAAGGAAAACATAGAGAAATGCACCCTGTATGTATTTAGAGAGTTTAGCCTCCTAATTTGTGATAATCACAAGTTGTAATTTGATCTCTCCCGTCTCACCTGACTGCCATGGCAGATAAGCTAACTTGAAAGTACGGGATGTTAACAATATGTCTGCTTCCATAAAAGCAGGAAGTAGAAACACTGCAGATTTATTAGGATTTTTATCAGATATAACAAATAAATGGTTTTCTTTAAAGGATATGATGCTGTTGCATACCTTTTAGAGCAGAGAGTAAGTTCTCAGTTCAGGTCCATTTTAATCATTTCCTGATGCCTAGTCCTAACTTCCTCTTTGTTAATCTCTTCCTGATGCCTCATCATACCTCCATCCATGACATTAACCTTTTCCTGATTCACATTAACCCAATCTTGACACTCAACTCTCCCCCCCCCCCCAATTAAAAACTTCCTGATGCCACCCCCAGAATGCTATGCCCTTTTTTATAGGTAATGCTGAATACACACGTTGAGATTTCCCGTTCGATTCCCGGGATCGAACGGATCGAGTCGATTATTTCCAACATGCTCGATTTGGATTTCGATCGTTTCTGCCGTCGATTTGGCATACTTAACATGCAAATCGACGGCAGAAACTATCAAAAACCTGAATCGAGCATGTTGAAAATTATCGATTCGATCCGTTCGATCCCGGGAATCGAACGGAAAATCTCAACGTGTGTATTCAGCATTACACTAACAACTAAAACTATCCTCAATTCTCCGACTCACTAAAATCTTAGTTTAACCCTAACCCACACTCACCTACCACTGTCCTCAGTGAATAAGGTTTCAACTATATAATAACTAAGCATTAGCATCAAAATTAAGAGCACCACCACCAATAACCTGGCTGTATAACAGCTGACTGCCAGAGCAGATGATGAAGCTCTGTTTTAGCCTCCCATATTTTCAATGCCTATGATAGTTACTTTGCATTACTTAGCAATGCACAAGATTTGTTGCATTACAGCTCTTTTTGCAATATATTTCAAATACAGTACACTACTAAGCTGGCTGACTCCTACATTGGTCATCTGTCCCCTGTTGGCAGTAGAGTTGGAATTCCCTACCCAGCACAGCACTAAAGCATTGTTAATTATAATTTGTTAATAATATTAATAATAATAATAATAGATTGCAACATTAATGGTTTGATTTTCAAAAAACAGAAAAGATCGGATAATAAAAATCTTGCAGGGCAGATTAACTAACCAAGCAAATACAATTGACTATATAAATGTTTTTAAAGGGATACTGTGTACTGTCAAGAGCGCACAGCGCAGGCCCAGTATGGTCTGTGTCTGCGCAGTACACTCCTGGTGACATCAGCAGGAGCGAGGACACGGCAACGCAGGCACAGTGGTTTTCTGACTTTAAAGTCAGAAATTCCAGAAGTGAACCGGAGGCGGGGCCGGAGCATTGGGGAGTGGCTGCGCCAACACAGGATGTCTGCGGGGGACCATTAGAAGCCCCGGGTAAGTTCAGCTCATTTTCCCCCGACCCTCCTACAGTATCCCTTTAAGCTACTGTGAGCAAATTATTTTTTATATACCTTTAATTTTTTTAGAAGAGAGGATAGGAGGGTGTGGGTCACGTGATCTGTGGACACAGGAAATAAGTGTGGGGGATAGTGGGATAGGAGGACTAGTTTGGACTGTTATCTCACAAATAACATTGCACTTTCACCTCAACATTGGATCAGGGCAAGCCAGGTACTGTAAATAGTATGGATGGGTTTTCCTCAAAAAATTGAGCATTGTTAACAGATACAAATTTACTGTTACACACACCGCGGTGGCTATCCTAGCTTTTGAACACGCCAACAAAAATCCCTGTGCTGAAATGATCTGCTCTGTGATGATAACTCCTTGTTAATGGTCACATAAGACATCAGCACTCAAGCTGAAAGCTCAAATAACTAAAATGCTAAAGAGAAAGGAGAAACTGTTAGGTGGGTCACTATCCAGAAACTACAAAAAAAATTAAAAAATTAAAAAAAAGAAAACGGTTTTGAATACAAAAAAGTGTAGCTTGCATCAGAGGGATTCTTCAATCAACTAAGCTCGTACTTTATGAGTGACATCTCCCTACAAGTAAAGCAGCAAATATTCTTGTGACGGGCAGCTGTTTTGAGATCACTGTGCAGTTCCTCAGATCATAGCATGTATTAACACCATCCATTATGGTCTTCCTTAACAGTACACTAACTACAATTTTCAGCTCCAAGCATTACGAAAAATGCGATCAGAAAAAAAAAAACAAGGGGGTAATACTTTGATCATTTCATCATCAACAAACCAATCTGTACTTCCTATCCATTACAGAAAATTATACAAAAATATTTTTTCCAATCACCTAATTGCTGTCAAACAATCACCTTTAGAATTGTTCACAGAGAATTTGGGACATCAACGAGGTTCATTTTCTGCCAATTCGATCACATTCATCTGATCGTTTGGGCGATAATTTGCTGAAAATGTTGACGTTAGTGGGTACCTTTATAAACACAAAACCAACCAATCGGCATCAGGGCTGTGGAGTCGGCACAAAAATCATCTGACTCAAACTCTGACTCCTCAGTTTATGAAAACACTGACTCCAGTTACCCAAACTTGCTCCGACTCCTTGATTCCGACTACACACCCCTTGCAGCGCTATGGAGTGGGTGCAAAAATCATCTGACTCCAACTCGGACTCCAGTAACCCAAAAATGATTCTGGCTCCTTGACTCCGACTCCACAGCCCTGACCACTGACCTGGTACATAAGCACCCAATCCCCATGCAGAGTTTGAGCTTGCTATGGCTTTGGGAAGATCCCTGTCCAGCTCATAACAGCTGTGTATTGTAATATATCCCACGTTATTTGTATGGAGATTTAACTGATAAAGGAAGAGTTCACTTGATTGAAGAATACTTGGTGCAATGCTCTGATGGCCATCTTCTGCCCAGGCTGGAGTAGAATTGCACGGGAGTGCAGAGAAGTACCTCCAACCTATGGGAGTCTGATATTAGCTTGGGTTGGTGAGGCACTAGCACTTTTATAACTAGTAACTCAGTGATTCTACAGAGAGACAAAGGAACACAGAGATCTGTATAAAGGTACAATGTGATACAAGTACAAATCCAACAAGTCAGAATTTATTTCCTAAGTCCTGTTACAGCAAGAATAGGGAATGCAAAATTCATCTCCCAGACAATTAATAATAGAATGGAGATGGACAGAGAATTTATAGCTCATTCCAGTGTTCAATAAAGAATATTCCTGTGCACTCTCCTCTTAAGACTTCAACACAGATTTCTTTGTTAGGAAGGGCTGATAATCCAATGCTTGTCAGCTTATAATAATTCACCAACTCTTGCAGCACCTGGAAATAGTAATCAATCTCCCACAGGAAACAGCCGCTTATAGATGACGTCACGCTTTTGTTCCACTGGCATTAATGCATGCATTGAGAACAATGGCCAGTCAGGCAGGACCGTCCAGGCTGTTATGCAGAAACACTGTATGATACGACACAGAGAACAGCAAACTTATCAAAAGCCACTGTCTGAGGTTTTCCTCATTTGCTACCGTCATGGCTTACCAGGTTCAGATTCAGAAACCTGAATATTTTCTTCCTTTTATTGTTCAATAAAAAAGGTGTGTGTGTGGGGGGGGGCAGTACTTTATTAGAGTAAGTGTGTCAGGCTCCAAACTCAATAACTGTCTGTTTTCTCTCAGTTCAACACGCCACAGGAAAAAGTGCCGATGAGGCGTAGTTTCGACTAAGCGTATCAAGTACCATCACAGGAGGTACAATAATGCATACAAATACTGAAAACTGAGCCTGTTTCAGTGCCACAATGTCACAGCCAAAACAAGCAAGCAAGCCAAATTCATGCAATTATGCCAACCGCCAGATCAGTGCCATGTTGGCAGAACTGGATCAGCTTAATGGGTAAAAAACAGGATATCCAAGAAACCCAGAAATGACAAAAGAAGGCAACCATGAGCGAACTGTTAAGATGGCCACGCACCATACAATAAAATGAACCAAATTTTACGGCACTTTTACGGCAATTCAATAAAAGCGGTTTCCCGGAAAAATTGAATTTTTTTTTCTATTCAAGCAAGAAATCCGATTTCTTGCGGTTTTTGATGTTTTTTATTTTTATATGGGTCTATTGGGATTGGTGAATTTTTCTGATCAATTTTACAGTGAATGGGTCAGTGTTGCGCTTTGGTGAAAAATGCATGCAGCAGTGCGATAGCGTATCACACTGCTGCGCAGCGCATATAGTCATGCAGTCTATGCACTTTTGATGTTCTTGCTGATCGCACCCCATACGCATTGCCAAAATGCGCATGGCATTGAGTGTAGTGTGCATGGCGACGAGTGTAGCGCGCATGGCAACGCGTATAGTGTGAAGGCCTTCAGCAGCGCCTTATGTTTCAAGGTTAGGGGAGATTACCCACACTTTTTGGGTTACTCTGAAACGCAGCCACTTAAAAGCCTATGGGAGAATCCCACTCAGGTTGGGGTAGCTGCCCCTTGTGGTTGCTCTCTGGCTCTCTGGAATATAGACTCCAAAATTGGGGGAGATTACCATGAAGGCTGAATAGTCAAAACCTTACTCTTATTCTTTTAAGTTAGCCAATAACGACTAAGGCTTTGTCAACAAATGTTTAAGCAAGTCTTTATTATTATTCTCTTGAACCGAGCGGAATGCTAAGCTTTGGAAGTTTCTGAAGAATCAAATCAGGCCCAGAGAGGATGATGTGAGATCCACAAAACAGAACGAAGCTGATGTTGACCCCCAAAAGGCAAATGTGATAATGGCAACTTCCGCATCCCTGGTAATACGAGAGCGTCTGCCCTATCACGACAGATAAACATTAGTCCCGGCCCGGGAAGAGAAATGAGCAGCAAGAATAAGTGAAATGTAGCATGCTTAAACCATTTTAAGAGCTCTTTATGCTGCAGGGGCACATTAAATCATCTTAATGTTAATTACAGATCAATGGCTATTTATCTAAGATTATTATAATTAAACAAAATGTGTTGTGGGTTCCATGGATCACAGGGTCCCCGGAGCGGAGACATCCAAGCGAGAGGGAGATTTACAAGGTGCCGATACATGCTGTGCTACATATCATCGCTGCAGATCATCACAATAAATACAATCCTATCTCTGGGCACATAGGAGACACTGCAAGAATACAAAGTGTGATTGTAGCTTATTACACTGCATGGGATTCCTGTGCATCCATGATCCCTGTGCTCACTATACTCAGGAACTGCAGCACATATGGGGTTCCTGTGCATCCATGATCCCTGTGCTCACTATACGCAGGAACTGCAGCACATATGGGATTCCTGTGCATCCATGATCCCTGTGCTCACTATACGCAGGAACTGCAGCACATTTGGGATTCCTGTGCATCCATGATCCCTGTGCTCACTATACGCAGGAACTGCAGCACATATGGGATTCCTGTGCATCCATGATCCCTGTGCTCACTATACGCAGGAACTGCAGCACATTTGGGATTCCTGTGCATCCATGATCCCTGTGCTCACTATACGCAGGAACTGCAGCACATATGGGGTTCCTGTGCATCCATGATCCCTGTGCTCACTATACGCAGGAACTGCAGCACATATGGGGTTCCTGTGCATCCATGATCCCTGTGCTCACTATACGCAGGAACTGCAGCACATACGGGGTTCCTGTGCATCCATGATCCCTGTGCTCACTATACGCAGGAACTGCAGCACATTTGGGGCTCCTGTGCATCCATGATCCCTGTGCTCACTATACGCAGGAACTGCAGCACATATGGGGTTCCTGTGCATCCATGATCCCTATGCTCACTATACGCAGGAACTGCAGCACATACGGGGTTCCTGTGCATCCATGATCCCTGTGCTCACTATACGCAGGAACTGCAGCACATATGGGGTTCCTGTGCATCCATAATCCCTGTGCTCACTATACGCAGGAACTGCAGCACATATGGGATTCCTGTGCATCCATGATCCCTGTGCTCACTATACACAGGAACTGCAGCACATATGGGGTTCCTGTGCATCCATGATCCCTGTGCTCACTATACGCAGGAACTGCAGCACATACGGGGTTCCTGTGCATCCATGATCTCTGTGCTCACTATACGCAGGAACTGCAGCACATACGGGGTTCCTGTGCATCCATGATCCCTGTGCTCACTATACGCAGGAACTGCAGCACATACGGGGTTCCTGTGCATCCATGATCCCTGTGCTCACTATACGCAGGAACTGCAGCACATTTGGGGTACCTGTGCATCCATGATCCCTATGCTCACTATACGCAGGAACTGCAGCACATATGGGGTTCCTGTGCATCCATGATCCCTGTGCTCACTATACGCAGGAACTGCAGCACATACGGGGTTCCTGTGCATCCATGATCCCTGTGCTCACTATACACAGGAACTGCAGCACATATGGGGTTCCTGTGCATCCATAATCCCTGTGCTCACTATACGCAGGAACTGCAGCACATATGGGATTCCTGTGCATCCATGATCCCTGTCCTCACTATACACAGGAACTGCAGCACATATGGTGTTCCTGTGCATCCATGATCCCTATGCTCACTATACGCAGGAACTGCAGCACATATGGGGTTCCTGTGCATCCATGATCCCTGTGCTCACTATACGCAGGAACTGCAGCACATACGGGGTTCCTGTGCATCCATGATCCCTGTGCTCACTATACACAGGAACTGCAGCACATATGGGGTTCCTGTGCATCCATAATCCCTGTGCTCACTATACGCAGGAACTGCAGCACATATGGGATTCCTGTGCATCCATGATCCCTGTCCTCACTATACACAGGAACTGCAGCACATATGGTGTTCCTGTGCATCCATGATCCCTATGCTCACTATACGCAGGAACTGCAGCACATATGGGGTTCCTGTGCATCCATGATCCCTGTGCTCACTATACGCAGGAACTGCAGCACATACGGGGTTCCTGTGCATCCATGATCCCTGTGCTCACTATACACAGGAACTGCAGCACATATGGGGTTCCTGTGCATCCATAATCCCTGTGCTCACTATACGCAGGAACTGCAGCACATATGGGATTCCTGTGCATCCATGATCCCTGTCCTCACTATACACAGGAACTGCAGCACATATGGTGTTCCTGTGCATCCATGATCCCTGTGCTCACTATACGCAGGAACTGCAGCACATACGGGGTTCCTGTGCATCCATGATCCCTGTGCTCACTATACGCAGGAACTGCAGCACATTTGGGGTTCCTGTGCATCCATGATCCCTGTGCTCACTATACACAGGAACTGCAGCACATACGGGGTTCCTGTGCATCCATGATCCCTGTGCTCACTATACGCAGGAACTGCAGCACATATGGGATTCCTGTGCATCCATGATCCCTGTGCTCACTATACACAGGAACTGCAGCACATATGGGGTTCCTGTGCATCCATGATCCCTGTGCTCACTATACGCAGGAACTGCAGCACATATGGGGTTCCTGTGCATCCATGATCCCTGTGCTCACTATACGCAGGAACTGCAGCAGATATGGGGTTCCTGTGCATCCATGATCCCTGTGCTCACTATACGCAGGAACTGCAGCACATACGGGGTTCCTGTGCATCCATGATCCCTGTGCTCACTATACTCAGGAACTGCAGCACATATGGGGTTCCTGTGCATCCATGATCCCTGTGCTCACTATATGCGGGAACTGCAGCACATATGGGATTCTTGTGCATCCATGATCCCTGTGCTCACTATACGCAGGAACTGCAGCACATTTGGGATTCCTGTGCATCCATGATCCCTGTGCTCACTATACGCAGGAACTGCAGCACATATGGGATTCCTGTGCATCCATGATCCCTGTGCTCACTATACACAGGAACTGCAGCACATATGGGGTTCCTGTGCATCCATGATCCCTGTGCTCACTATACGCAGGAACTGCAGCACATATGGGGTTCCTGTGCATCCATGATCCCTGTGCTCACTATACGCAGGAACTGCAGCACATATGGGGTTCCTGTGCATCCATGATCCCTGTCCTCACTATACGCAGGAACTGCAGCACATACGGGGTTCCTGTGCATCCATGATCCCTGTGCTCACTATACGCAGGAACTGCAGCACATTTGGGGCTCCTGTGCATCCATGATCCCTATGCTCACTATACGCAGGAACTGCAGCACATATGGGGTTCCTGTGCATCCATGATCCCTGTGCTCACTATACGCAGGAACTGCAGCACATACGGGGTTCCTGTGCATCCATGATCCCTGTGCTCACTATACGCAGGAACTGCAGCACATACGGGGTTCCTGTGCATCCATGATCCCTGTGCTCACTATACGCAGGAACTGCAGCACATACGGGGTTCCTGTGCATCCATGATCCCTGTGCTCACTATACGCAGGAACTGCAGCACATACGGGGTTCCTGTGCATTCATGATCCCTGTGCTCACTATACGCAGGAACTGCAGCACATACGGGGTTCCTGTGCATCCATGATCCCTGTGCTCACTATACGCAGGAACTGCAGCACATACGGGGTTCCTGTGCATCCATGATCCCTGTGCTCACTATACGCAGGAACTGCAGCACATACGGGGTTCCTGTGCATCCATGATCCCTGTGTTCACTATACGCAGGAACTGCAGCACATTTGGGGTACCTGTGCATCCATGATCCCTATGCTCACTATACGCAGGAACTGCAGCACATATGGGGTTCCTGTGCATCCATGATCCCTGTGCTCACTATACGCAGGAACTGCAGCACATACGGGGTTCCTGTGCATCCATGATCCCTGTGCTCACTATACACAGGAACTGCAGCACATATGGGGTTCCTGTGCATCCATAATCCCTGTGCTCACTATACGCAGGAACTGCAGCACATATGGGATTCCTGTGCATCCATGATCCCTGTGCTCACTATACACAGGAACTGCAGCACATATGGGGTTCCTGTGCATCCATGATCCCTGTGCTCACTATACGCAGGAACTGCAGCACATACGGGGTTCCTGTGCATCCATGATCCCTGTGCTCACTATACGCAGGAACTGCAGCACATTTGGGGTTCCTGTGCATCCATGATCCCTGTGCTCACTATACGCAGGAACTGCAGCACATATGGGATTCCTGTGCATCCATGATCCGTGTGCTCACTATACACAGGAACTGCAGCACATATGGGGTTCCTGTGCATCCATGATCCCTGTGCTCACTATACGCAGGAACTGCAGCACATACGGGGTTCCTGTGCATCCATGATCCCTGTGCTCACTATACACAGGAACTGCAGCACATACGGGGTTCCTGTGCATCCATAATCCCTGTGCTCACTATACGCAGGAACTGCAGCACATATGGGATTCCTGTGCATCCATGATCCCTGTGCTCACTATACACAGGAACTGCAGCACATATGGGGTTCCTGTGCATCCATGATCCCTGTGCTCACTATACGCAGGAACTGCAGCACATACGGGGTTCCTGTGCATCCATGATCCCTGTGCTCACTATACGCAGGAACTGCAGCACATACGGGGTTCCTGTGCATCCATGATCCCTGTGCTCACTATACGCAGGAACTGCAGCACATTTGGGGTTCCTGTGCATCCATGATCCCTGTGCTCACTATACGCAGGAACTGCAGCACATATGGGATTCCTGTGCATCCATGATCCCTGTGCTCACTATACACAGGAACTGCAGCACATATGGGGTTCCTGTGCATCCATGATCCCTGTGCTCACTATACGCAGGAACTGCAGCACATATGGGGTTCCTGTGCATCCATGATCCCTGCCCTCACTATACGCAGGAACTGCAGCAGATATGGGGTTCCTGTGCATCCATGATCCCTGTGCTCACTATACGCAGGAACTGCAGCACATATGGGATTCCTGTGCATCCATGATCCCTGTGCTCACTATACGCAGGAACTGCAGCACATTTGGGGTTCCTGTGCATCCATGATCCCTATGCTCACTATACGCAGGAACTGCAGCACATATGGGATTCCTGTGCGTCCATGATCCCTGTGCTCACTATACACAGGAACTGCAGCACATATGGGGTTCCTGTGCATCCATGATCCCTGTGCTCACTATACGCAGGAACTGCAGCACATACGGGGTTCCTGTGCATCCATGATCCCTGTGCTCACTATACACAGTAACTGCAGCACATATGGGGTTCCTGTGCATCCATGATCCCTGTGCTCACTATACGCAGGAACTGCAGCACATACGGGGTTCCTGTGCATCCATGATCCCTGTGCTCACTATACGCAGGAACTGCAGCACATACGGGGTTCCTGTGCATCCATGATCCCTGTGCTCACTATACACAGGAACTGCAGCACATATGGGGTTCCTGTGCATCCATGATCCCTGTGCTCACTATACGCAGGAACTGCAGCACATATGGGATTCCTGTGCATCCATGATCCCTGTGCTCACTATACACAGGAACTGCAGCACATATGGGGTTCCTGTGCATCCATGATCCCTGTGCTCACTATACGCAGGAACTGCAGCACATACGGGGTTCCTGTGCATCCATGATCCCTGTGCTCACTATACGCAGGAACTGCAGCACATTTGGGGTTCCTGTGCATCCATGATCCCTGTGCTCACTATACGCAGGAACTGCAGCACATATGGGGTTCCTGTGCATCCATGATCCCTGTGCTCACTATACGCAGGAACTGCAGCACATTTGGGGTTCCTGTGCATCCATGATCCCTGTGCTCACTATACGCAGGAACTGCAGCACATATGGGATTCCTGTGCATCCATGATCCCTGTGCTCACTATACACAGGAACTGCAGCACATATGGGGTTCCTGTGCATCCATGATCCCTGTGCTCACTATACGCAGGAACTGCAGCACATATGGGGTTCCTGTGCATCCATAATCCCTGTGCTCACTATACGCAGGAACTGCAGCACATTTGGGGTTCCTGTGCATCCATGATCCCTGTGCTCACTATACGCAGGAACTGCAGCACATATGGGGTTCCTGTGCATCCATGATCCCTGTGCTCACTATACGCAGGAACTGCAGCACATTTGGGGTTCCTGTGCATCCATGATCCCTATGCTCACTATAGGCGGGAAATGCAGCACATATGGGATTCCTGTGCATCCATGATCCCTGTGCTCACTATACGCAGGAACTGCAGCACATATGGGATTCCTGTGCATCCATGATCCCTGTGCTCACTATAGGCGGGAACTGCAGCACATACAGGATTCCTGTGCATCCATGATTCCTGTGCATTTATGATCCCTGTGCTCACTATACACAGGAACTGCAGCACATATGGGATTCCTGTGCATCCATGATCCCTGTGCTCACTATACGCAGGAACTGCAGCACATATGGGGTTCCTGTGCATCCATGATCCCTGTGCTCACTATACGCAGGAACTGCAGCACACACAAGATTCCTGTGCATCCATGATTCCTGTGCATTTATGATCCCTGTGCTCACTATACACAGGAACTGCAGCACATATGGGATTCCTGTGCATCCATGACCCCTGTGCTCACTATACGCAGGAACTGCAGCACATATGGGGTTCCTGTGCATCCATGATCCCTGTGCTCACTATACGCAGGAACTGCAGCACATATGGGGTTCCTGTGCATCCATGATTCCTGTGCATTTATGATCCCTGTGCTCACTATATGTGGGAACTGCAGCACATACATGTGGACTTCTTTAGGCATTCTCAGAGATTTATGACTCAGATAAGATGTGTCTCTTTGCAGCTGCAGCACCCAGTAAGGCTAGGTTGACACTATGCTCATTTACAGACCGTTTTCTGCAATGGACCGCAACATTCAAACAGACATGTCGACTATGATATCTACAGGATCTATACCAGGGGTGGGCAAATTTCTACCGCTGAAGGCCACATTCCTCTATTCCTCTAGCGGCCACCTTCCTCTAGCAGCCCACATTCCTCCCCTCCCTCCCTGCAGAATTGTGAGCAGTGCGTATTAATAGGTTTAACTCATTTCGCAGCCGACAGTGCCGATCAATCGCAGCCGACAGTGCCGATCTCCATGGCCCCATCAGCGTCATGTGACACGCTGGTACGTACGGACGGTGGGTCATATGACACTGCTGTGGCCATGGAGATCGGTGCTGGAGACTGCGATTGGGTAAGTTAAACTTATCATCACGCACTGCATGCAATTCTGGAGGGATGCGATGCTCTATCGGCGGGCCGGATCAAAAACACTAGCGGGTCGGATATGGCCTGCGGACCGTAGTTTGCCCAGCCCTGATCTATACACGTCTGTTCTGCAGTAGGGGAAGGCAAACTCTGGTCTTGCACAACTTCTCCGGATACTGCTTGGCACATGGATAATTCATAGATAGCATAGCACACACACCTTAACATTCCACATGTTCAGTATTCCCCCTCATCCCCCTTCAGCATTTCTTTACCATTCAACTCAATTCAAGCAGCACCCTACCACCCATCAAAAGCCCATCAAATTGCACCCCCCATGCATCCCTCCTCTATGTGAAACACATGCTGTGTACAAACCCATGTAGCTCTTCTGTCTACAAACAGCCTCCCAATAGCTATAAATCCCGTCCTGCATCCAGCATGCCTCCCTGTGAATGGCCCTGCTTTGTGAATCCCACAGCTCTATAAAGCTAACCACATATGTGTATCCACCACCCTCCTGTTACCACACTGCATCCTTCTCTGTGGGTAGCACTACCCACCAAGTAGACACCAATGCTGTTTACCGCTCTTTCTAGGTATCCCATCCACGATGGCTCCCTTTTAAGTTTCCCTTCACATACAATGCCTATTCCCTCCAATGCATACCAAGCATCTTCCCCAGCTTATCTCCTTGTCTTTGACTTCATATTCTCAGAAAAGGCTAATTAAAGTGGATATGTTTGGACAACATATGGTAAGTCCTATAATTGTGTAAAGCAACTACAGCATTCCACAGTGAGAAGTGTGGTTGTTTAACCCTGCTTGGCACCACCTACAATGTATCCTAGGCAACCGCCGTCCAGTAAACAGAGTGCCAGCAGCCAGCAGAATCATCTGAGGAAGGCGGAGTCACGCCAAAACGCATAATGACGCTGCTGGCACGCATTGGCTAGCCTCTGCCCATAGGTCCCGCCGCATCTTCCGTGTTCCACGATCATCTGGATGCTCACATCGCTGGCTAGAGAAAGAAAGGAAGTACGTAAGAGGCCCAGGGGAGCCTGCCAGTATTATTACATGCTTGTGAATACTCCATATCTTGTGAGTTATATTTTTTATACCGCAGTGAATAAATTAGCTTTTAATGCACTACAGAGCGCTCCTTCTTTTACAGTGGTTGCTACGCTCTTGTCCTGAAGAATTGTTGGAGCTGCTCTGGCATACTGTTTTTTATCATTGGTGCTCGGTTTGCTTGTGCGTTGGACATCAGATTTTCTGGTCGTTACGTCAAAGCAATAGCCAGGTATGGTTGTGGTGAAAGTCGGGGATTATTTGCTTACACAGGACCTGGAAATTGCAATTATGGTAAGAAACCATGGTCTGTTGACTGTACCAAAAATAATAATAATTTATGAAAAATATTTGGCCATCTTTCCAAGAGCTAATATATAACCAAGACAATGAACCAAGAAGCTGAATTAAAAGTTTTTAGTTTTTTTTCTCAGTGGTGGTTTGAAACATTGAAATCAAATATTAGGGAAGTGTTTTTTTTTTTTGTTTTTTTTTGTTTTTTTGGGGGGGGGGGGGGGGGGGGGGTATTTCAAAACCGTTTTATGTGTTTATTCAGGTTGAATTTATCCAATATACAGTAAGATTAGTAACTACTCACAGCTCATAATATCCAGGAGAAGATAAAAGACATGGGAAAATACTTTCTCACACCACTGTAAGTACATGTGAATGTTACTATTCTGCTGGCTGTAGTGAGACCACATAAATGAAATGCCACAGCTACTCCTTTTTTTAACCACTTGAGCCCCAGATGTTTAACACCCCCCCCCCCTAGTGACCAGGCCATTTTTTACAATGTAGAGCTTCACAAATTTAACGGTTTATTGCTCGGTCATACAACCTAGCGCCCAAATTAATTTTACCTCCTTTTCTTCTCACTAATAGAGCTTTCTTTTGGTGGTATTTTGATGAGGTTTTTTTATTAATTAAAAAAGACCTACATTTTTTTTTTCAATCTCCTCCCTCCCTCCCCCCAAATTGGTCCTATAAATGGCTATGGCAGGGATTGGATTGTGAGCCCATCAGAGGGACAGTTCTTGACAAGACAATACACTCTCTAGAGCGCTGTGCAAGATGTCCTGTCAGCGCTATATAAATATTTATATTTTTAGTAAATACAAAACACAACCTGCTGCTGCCGTCTGATTACAGTTACGGGAGCTCGCGCAAGCTCCCTTCTAATCTCACTTCTCACGAGATGACGCCATATGGCATCGTGGAGGAACAACGGAGCCACTCTGCGGCTGCCCATCGGCGTTAGGCGGTCGCAGAGAGATTAAAGCAAACCTGAAGCAAAAAAAACAACTCATGATATAATGAATTGTATGTGTGGTACAGCTGAGAAATAGAACATAAGTAGCAAAGAAAAGAGTCTCATGTTTTCTCATGTCTTGTTTTCCAGTACAGGAAGAGTTAAATAACGTCAGTTATCTATGCAAAAGAATTTCTCTGAGCTATTCGACCCAAGTTGGGTCAAATACAGTCCTGTTTTCTGAAGCACTTAAACAGCCAAGAAACTGTGAGAGACAGCTTGAGATAAGGCTCTACTGCAGGAATGTTCAAGGGGTCATTATGTCTGCTCTGTTTTATAGCTGGAAAAATAAAGCATGATTTTAAAACTGCAACTGTGACAGTATGATGCAATGTTATTAAAAAAAAATAAAAAGCTATATAACTGAAAAATAAAAGAGAGACTTTTCCATGCTGCTAATATACTATTAATACATTTTTGCTTCTGGTTTGCTTTAAAGGCCTGTAGATTTGATAGAAGCACGCATTGCCTTCTTTTGCACATTATGACTGCCTGTGAATCTGACAGCATCCTTTTGCTAGTAAGTAATAAATAAGATGGCTGCAGCAAGGTGGAGGAAGAAGCCTTGACTTCCCGGTGGAATAACGTGTTACGTCGCCTCTAGCAGGTGAATATGGCGGTGTAAGAGGCGCGGTATTTATTTCACCTTGTCAGAACGCCTCACCGGATCCCCGGGATATACAGCCAGAGCCGCTATTCATATTCCCAAGTCGGAGAGTAAGTAAAAGAAATCACAGTAGAAAAAGGAAAAGTCTTGTAAGTAGACGGCGCGGCCTTATCCGCGGGCTGCGGTCGCCCTGGCGTTTTGATTTAACGCTTCCTATTGCGGTGGTGACAGTTAGGTATTCCTGGCCCACACATTATAAGTGACTGTGGGCTATTACTCAACTGCCGAGCCCTGGCCTGCTGCATCCGTCCCAAACATAATATCCCTCATGCATATATTACCCGGCTGCCTATTATGTGGAATCATTTCGGAATTAAATTTCAGCCCAGCAATATTGGCTGCAAGCGTGGCTCACTTTATGCGATAGTCAAAGGTTAGAATACCAATCAAACTAACAGTGGCGATGTGCAAAGACATTTTAATATTCGGGAACCTGGTAATTGTGAAAGGACATAATATTTTTTCCCTGATTACCCCAAAGGCAACACATGTTAACAAGACGAAAGGAGGGGATGAAAAGAAATTCAGAGTTCACATTTTCTCTGAGGCGTATTTAAAAGGAGGAAAGAGGCCCGGTCTCATTTCATCTCACGGAGAAAAAGGATAAAAAGGAGAAAGCCTTCAAGAAAGAAAAAAAAAGTGCTCTCTAATTCATCTCGACCTTTAGAGCGTGTTTTCTCCGGTGTTTCCCTTTGCCGACCGCGGTGTATTGTTCTGGGTCACTACTGTGAGGTGAAGGTTTTATGTCTAATTGAAAATTAGCTGGATTTGTAACACATCCCCATCTGCCAGCGAAGACGGCGACAAATTCCGCCTGGGCTCCTTATTACCTCGTAGCTGCGCAGTAGACGCAGCTCTCCCATCGCCACTTACTTAGGCACTCATTACCTGTAATTATGTTTACGCTGCAATTATATATTAATTAAATCATTTGCTCTGTTACATAATTTTATCTGGAAAGCGCTCACCCTTATAATTGTGTATTAATTTCGCTCTGATTATGTTTACCGGAGGTGTTATTCAACATTGTCTTATTAATTAGCACATCTGACCCGCGCGCTAATAAACATTGGTAATTAAGAGCGTCTTGCTCGGAAGTGAATGAAGAGCGGATCTCTTACTGTAGATCTGTCTGCCGCTTCTCTGACATCCAACGGGGGCTCCTCTCTGATACACGTATAAATCACAGAGCGACTATACGGGACTGTAAACTGAAAACGTAAATGCCGTACGGAGGGTTTCCACTAATCCATTCCGTTTAGCACCATCGCCATATCCTGTCTGCGGAGACTGGGATCCACAAACCTGAGTGTACACATAGCTAAATCTCATAATCAATGAATGAAAGCAGCACCAGCCTGCAGCTTATTAACAGGGGGCAGAATCAGAAATTCCAGAAAAACGTATTAATACTGTATAATTGATGTCTATAATTAAAGGGAAGGTCCAAGCAAAATAAAAAAATGAGTTTCACTTACCTGGGGCTTCTACCAGCCCCATGCAGCCATCCTGTGCCCTCGTAGTCACTCACTTTTGCTCCAGTCCCCCGCTGGCAGCTTGCCGACCTCGGAGGACGGCGGGACGCATTGCGTACATTTTTACGCATTCCCGCTAGTGCAGGAACATTAACACATACACTTTTACGCGTAACTGGTTCAATGCGTACATTTTTACGCATTAAACCAGCAATGCGTAAAAATGTATGTGTTAATGTTCCTGCACTAGCGGGAATGCGTAAAAATGTACGCAATGCGTCCCGCCGACCTCCGAGGTCGGCAAGCTGCCAGCGGGGGACTGGAGCAAAAGTGAGTGACTACGAGGGCACAGGATGGCTGCATGGGGCTGGTAGAAGCCCCAGGTAAGTGAAACTCATTTTTTTATTTTGCTTGGACCTTCCCTTTAAGGGACAAGTTGAGGAGTGAAAATTGTCAGCCATTTTGTCTGAGTGAAGTAGGTGTGTTGTAATGTGAACTTTAGATACTAAACTTTAAAACAGGCGGGGATTGCCTGATACATCTGCTTGCCGGTTGCTTGAACAACTGGCCAAAAGTAGCACCAACCTCTCACCATGCAGCAGGAACTGCTTACCGATTCTCCAGGGGGCGTCTCCTAGGCATCCTGTAGCTTCCAGTGGCTATCCGACGTCCTCTGTGTATGACTCCCGATGTGTCACCTGACCCGCTGGGACCTGTGCATGGACGCTGAAAAGCCACTAGGAGCTGCAAGATGCATAGAAACTGGCCCAGAGGATTAGTAAGTATTTTATGCTCTGCAAACTCCTAAGGCCGGGGTCACACTTGTTGGCTTTCGTGTGCATTTTCTGCATAGAAAACTCCATTTCAACTGAGAACTCATGTTAATCAGTGGGCAAGGTCACACTTGAATGCAGATTTTGCACGCAGAAAAAAACTGAAATCTTGCTCAATTTGCCAGTTTTCTCTATAAATTACAATAGCTGCTGTAAGGCAGGAATCACACTTGTCTTTCAGTTTTTTGAACAGCATGAAAGACAAGTGTCACCCCTGGGTAAAAGTTCTGTCCCAGTTTTCTCCCTCAGGTATGCCGGTTGAGACTTCCAGTTGCCAAAGTTCTGGATAATGGGGACTTGCTGTATAATTAAGAGCTGTCTGGAAAGACACATTTTCCTACATTCAAGAATTAACACGGGATTCTTTCTTTTCTTTTAAGATTTCAGGTATGCTTTAACATACCATATGTCTTCTTAGTTTCCTTACAGGAGATGCTTTCACACTTTATCAATAAATTATATTTTAAGCAAGCAAGGAAATACTCTGAATAAGTTTGTGTTTGATATTACTTTTCTACTGACTTTTTAATTACAAGGTGCTGAAAAGTTATTTTGTAAGTAATATAAAATATCTTCTTGGACAAAACTCAGGAGAAAAGTTAATTACATATGGGGCCTTGGATTCAAAGTACAGTGAGAAAAAAAGAAAAAGCAGCACAGATTAGTTCTATGTAGGCTTGGGACTGCACATACTCATTTGTCTCATGTCACAAGTTCAGGTACCCAGGCGGCCTGGCTTCTAAGTAACAAAAAGGACACAGTGTGAATGTAACAGAAGCGGTCTTGGTGCAGATAGATAGTAATTATAGCCCTGTTGGGATAGCTAAGATGACAGGTGATGAGGAATTTTAGCCAGATAACAAGTGGTATTGAGCCTACAGTACTCACCATGGCCAAAGATAAAGATTTAGACACCAGCAATGAAGAGCAAAAAGGGGGTCATTTATGACCGCATTTCAGGTTCCATCTTCTTTCACTTGGCTTCATATTGGAGGGAATTATTTCAGTATTAATACTTTGTTGAGCTCATATGGGTATGCAAAGAAAAATTACTACTACTTTTACTAAGATATCCACAAAGTCATTTTTGACCCCTTACAGGTTTTTCATGAATCCTTTGAAGGTTATAATTACTATGTGATGTCTAGTATGTCGATTCACCACCACACTATACATTTATGCTCATACAGTCACTCATATAGCAAACGGTGAGACTTTTGTGTATTTTCCCCGGCCCCCAAGCCACCATCACCCACAGCAAAGCCTTTCCATGTTAGTACAGCTTCTAACGGCGGCTCACACTTGTATTCCCATATTCTTTGTTGTTGCACTTTGAGGGCCAGTTGGTTATTGCGGGTTTTTAGCTGACAGAAACTTATGTTTGATTCTTTCATAAGTACAAACTTTTACTTATTGACCTTGTATGACAGTATCAAAAACAGCCACTAGATGGCTGCAAATTGGACTCAAAAACTATAAAGAGAATTAAAAAAAAAGAGTCACGCTTGTATGCAACAGTTGAGCTGCTCTGAGAAAGCTGTTGATGAGTGAGCAAAAGGGAACAAAACATCAATTACCAGTAAATGCAATGTACTTATCAAGTATAATCTGACATCCTACTCAGTCCATCTTCTTTTTACATTACAGGTGTATCGTAAGTACTGCTCCTTGCAGCTTGGTGTTCTTTCTTACTAGGTGTCACCAAAGATCTGCACAAAATATTTAAATCCGCACCATCTGTATATAATATCAGTATTTTATTTAATCTGCCCACTCAGTCATAATTCAAGCTGGCACATTACTAAAGTAAAGATTTGTCGTAATTTTTAGAAATATTGAATTTGAAGTAATTATCAATAAAATATTCTGACGCTTAACTAGGATACTTTCGTTTGTTATATATGTTACGGCCAGAACCCGAAGTGTGGCCACTTCTAGTTCTGGCCAGCCACTTCGGGTTCTGGCCGGCCAATGTGCAAAGTGGCCGCAGCACAGCGGCCAATGTTAGAAATGGAAAGTTTACATTTATTTTACAGCCGTCTCGCTGCGGCCAAATGTATTAAAAGTTGCTTAATTTAATTAAATATAGCCGGCGGCGATGTGATAGATGAAGCCGCCGGCTTTCGCACTGCCTCCTCCTCCTCTCCTCCTCCCCCCCCCGCCTCTCTCCTCTCCCCTGCCTCCTATACGACATACGGAGCAGCCGGGCGGGGACACGCGTGTCCCCCGAGAGTCGTTCGTCGCGGCAGGGGAATCCTGCCGTTCCTGCAGAGCGGGCGCTGGCAGAAGCAATGTCTGCAGCCTCCCCGCTCTGCTTCCCCTGCCGCGACGAACGACTCTCCCGGCGGCTCCGTATTGTATGGAAGGCGGGGACAAGGAGAGAGGCGGGGGGGGGGGGGGGGGAGAGAATCGGGGGGGGGGGGGGGGGAGGCAGTGCGAAAGCCGGCGGCTTCATCTATCACATCGCCGCCGGCTATATTTAATTAAATTTAAGCAACTTTTAATACATTTGGCCGCAGCGAGACGGCCGTAAAATAAGTGTAGCTTTGCATTTCTAACATTGGCCGCTGCGCTGCGGCCACTTCGCAAATTGGCCGGCCAGAACCCGAAGTGGCCGGCCAGAACTAGAAGTGGCCACACTTCGGGTTCTGGCCGTAACATATATAACAACCATAGCATAAACATGCTTCAAACATACCCATTGGCATAGCCATCAGGAGGCCTTCTTCCCATCCGCTGATAAAAACGACACCAGTATCCAGTGTCAGCCCTCCACCCTATGCAGAGTATCCGCTGTTATTCCTGTGCTGGTCTTCTCATATGCTACAGAAGGACTGACAGGGGGTATCTGTATGGAAGAGTACTGACTGGACCCCTACACTGGACCTAGTAATATGCTTACCATACCATTGTAATTATCTGCATGGGAGGGGGGGTCCAGGTGGAAATATATGCTTTTCTCTTTTCTTTTCTGCGGAGGCACCTTTTTTGTGGGGGAATAGGTATCATGATAGCTGCATTTGCCATATGACCCCAGGGATTGGAGAGTTGAAGGTTGAAGGTCATGGGGTCATAGAGAATGGAGAAATCAATGCCCTTGAAAAAGTACCAAGGGTAGTGTTTGACTCTATGATGATCTCTGGGTGTGGGCCGCCACTAGGCATCCAGGGTATTAAGGTGTGTGTCAGCCCTGAATTTTATGTAGCTATGAGACACCAGGACACACCCACTTGTATGTCATTACCACTGATGCATTTTAAGGCACATAGTCGTTCTGAAACTAGAATGAGAGTGCTTTGTGTGTTTGATTCCTGAATCCTCAGAAATATTTCTAAATACAAGAGAAGACTTCATTATGATGATTACAAATTATTTTGTTTTATCTAAAGAAATAAAAATGTCAATGACTCTGCCGATAGTAGTTGAACTCGTGGCATACAGTTAAATAGATCAGTAATATACAGGATAAGTAAAAAGTCTTACCTGAGACCTTACTGAGGCCTAACAAAATACAGGCAGTTAGGCCAGCAGAACAAGCGCTGTGCTAACCCCAACCCAAACCCTTTTCACCTCTGGAACTGAGCAACACAATCCTAATATTGTCCCTCCCCAGCCTGCTCACTGGGCAATTGTATTAGCAGCACACAAATGAGTCATAATTCTGCTATCCCCTCCTGTAATTTGGCTTGTGCTGTTAGATTGGCAGGTCTTTGGCATGTAGAAGAGTATAGTTACCTAACGGTGGGCCCTTCAAGTGAAAGTTTAGAGCAAGCAGGCAATTACAAGTCCTGATACGGAGGCAAAAACATCTTCCTATATATATTTTTCTTGGAATTGATTTTCTAAAAACTACAAGACTTTTAAAAAAAAAATGTCTCCACTTGTTCTCACAGAATCAATATTCACATTTGCAGGCCACTCGTAAGTAGGAGTGTTTGTAAGTTGGGGAATACCTGCACTGATTGATTTTAAAGTGAAATTCAACTTACAAAAAAGAAAAAATGTATGTTATTAAAAATGTTCTTCCCGTTTCAAATTGCAGCAAGAATTGAAATCTTAAAACTGACAGTAATAATTTGCTTTTCTTTGAAAACATGAATCCCTCTCATTGGCGGCTTTAAATAGATTAAATTAGCGAGAAGTGCTACAAGAATTCTAAACAACACAATTGATCATGTATTGTACAGCAAGTGTAATCACCAGCATTTCTTCCATCGGAAGTGGACCAGAGTTTTAGGTGTTTAGTGACTCCATTAGAGTATAGAGGAATTGTTGTTCTCCATATGACAGTAAATAAATGGCTTGGGACTCAGCCTGTCATCTGTCAGTGCTTGTCACGTCACATTAGACTAATCACAGGATCCCGGTGACTGCCAGCAGCTTTGGACCAGAGCAGGGTGGGCATGAATTGGCCCTCCAGGAAGAGGAGGGAAAGGTGGGAGGAGGCTTGGCGCCTATGTCTTCGTTATACAAGTCGCAGGCCAGGTTACTTGCTCTACCAGCTCCGAGCTGCTACCCGCGCAGCAAAAGTTTAGTGAACTTCAAATGGCGATGAGTAATGGTCAGTGAACTGCACAATGCCTGTGTGTGCCGTCACTTCCCATTTACTAACAGTCAGCAATCAGCACTAAAATGTGTTCTGACAGCACATGATGGGCAAGGCTGCTGAACGCAAGGCAAGCAAGGAACTGCAGCACACATCTCCGCTCTATTATTATTATTGCTTATATACTTATAACAGGATTTTTTTTTTGTACTCCAACTACAGTATATTGTCTTCTAGGAATTATTTGTTTTTAGATACACATAAAGGCTAATTGAGGGTAATGTGTGCATTTGTGTTCATTTTATACAAGCTTTATATGTAGCGTTTCTAAATCTATCTGTAAAATGAAGCGGATCAGTTTGACCATTACATATGTGGGATCTGCTTTCTGATTATAAAACAAACAGACCAGTTTAGCAGTACAATACTGCTTAGTACCCGACCATGCAATTTTCCATCAGATTGACGGTCTAATTAATTATTTCCAACAAGTCTAATTCACAATCGTTTTTCTGATCAATTTTGCATAGAAGTGATAAAAAACAAAATCGATCACAAAAATGATCAGGAATCGGATCAGATCTGTTGGAAATAATCGATTCGACCATCAATCTGACAGAAAATTGCGTTGTGTGTACTAAGCATAAGATGAATCAAACATCAAGATCTTCCCTAGAGGGATGTAAAACAGCTTCATTATTGCATACAGAGACTTATCAGTTTGTTGCAATGGGGCTTATTGTGTCTCAAGAAAATGGGAGAAAGTGACTAAGGCCTCTTTCACAGTAGGATGCTGCGTTCTGATGCGACGTTAAAGTCGCGACGCAAATTACAACGCAACGCCCCCCAAAAAGTCGCAACGCAACTTAACACCCCATTATCGTCGCATACAGTAGAGCATACAGGTCATGAAAAGTATGCTTCTAAGTCATTACTGAGCATGTGCAAACAGTCCAACACTGCTAATAACGTGTATAACGCACAGCATGCAGCACTTTCTAACAACGCTACACGTTACACACAAACGCAACGTGTGCACTGTGAATGTCGCACAGACTTAGTATTGCTGTGCGCTGAAGCATTTTCTAACGTTCGACGTACACCATATTTACTAGACAACCATTACCCACTATAGTCTCTTACATCTGGCACATCACTTGTACGGATCTACAGGAAACAGAAATTAGATTAACATTTTGTGCATGATTTACATACTGCAATGTTTGTCTAATAATTAGACAAACATTGCAGTATGTAAATCATGCACAAAATATTACAAGTGCTCCTCCCTTGCTGCCAGTGAGTTTAGCTGGGTACGGGTAGATACCAGGGCCATGTATTCATCAGCCTGCTGACAATGTAACTAAAGCTGGCCACTAACGGTCCAATTTCTAGCGAAAAATCGTTCGAGCGATCAGAAATTCTGATCGGATTGGTTGTAAATAATCTCCATTGGTGGACACAATCGATTATGAATGAGTGAAAAAAATGTCGCCCGAATGAATTTCCGTCGAACGAAAATTTGGATTTTCTTGGTGGTCGTGATAGATAGGAAGCAAAGATTGGTTTAGTTGATGGTGTAGTGAACGATTTTTCGTCCAATCAGAATTTCTGATCGCTCAAACGTTTTTGCGCCAGAAATTGGACAGTTAGTGGCCACCTTAAGTTCCCTGCCTGGTTTGTGCATCGGCAGATCTCTCATCAACCAATGTTCTTGCCAGTTTGCAGATGCCTCGCGTAATACTGTAGTATGAGTAAAGATGGCCACCCACGATACAATAAATTGATCCCAGTTTACAGCAATTCGATTAAAAAGATCGGATTTCCCGAAGATCCGAAAGCCTTTTTTTTTTTTTTTTTTAATTCGAGCAAAAAATCCGATCACATTTCCCGTTTTTTCTCAAAAGTTGATCAGGAATGGTGGATTTTTCTGATCAATTTTAATGAAAATTGAATGGTGTGTGGTAGATTGTCAATGTATTAATATATATATATATATATACCCACGCAATTTTTGCAGAGAGTGTCCAATCGGTTTTATCATGAGGAAAAATTAAACATACAGTATGTGTGTAGTACATTGTCAGATTTTTGAAATGTTACAATCAGTCAAAAAAATGTGATTGCTATTCTTGAATTGAACAGATATTTTTAAAAAATGGTATGCTGTGTGGTCACTGATCTTCTCTTTCTCAGTAGTAGACTATCATTCTGTTCTGAGTGACTAAGCAACCAAATCACTGTTGGCCCAACTGAGCTCATCTTCAAAGTCCCTAATGGTTCCCCGCACATATGCTCAAGTTGCCCATCATTTGTGTCGCCCACCAGGAGCAAACTTGATACAGCAGGTGAGGCAGCAGGACCTCAATGCTGCGCAGATGCTTTGCTAGACAGAAGGCATATTGAGATGCAAATATCTCATGCAAAACTGTGTATATTTGTATGCAAATTTATGCAGCTTGAAAATGGACCAATCAAGTCCCAGCCAGGTTTAAATTGATCGGTCCATTTTCAAGCTGCATAAATTTACATAATCCTGAATAAACTAAGAAATAGTTGCATCTCCTTGATTATACCTACTAGGCAGCAGCTGAGCAGCACATTCTGTGTATATGAAGAAGGGAGTAAGGGCGACGGCACAGAGAATGATGGAGCTGCTTCTGTGTAAGGAGCGGTGGACTCGGCAGATCTTGGGGACGCTTGTGCGCATGTTGCATTCTCGCCTCGGAGAAGACCAGTCTACAATGGCTGAGGTTACATCTGACCATAGTGAGAGTTGCTCAAAGGTGTTTAAGTTATTACCACTGTATGTACAGTATGCCTCATAGAAGGAATTTTCTTTTATAATCAAGTCAGCCCAGATCATACATGTCACACACTGGCATACAGGCCAAATCTGGCCCACAGTACCATCAAATTTGTCCCACGTGTGGTTTCCCCAATTTGCATTATATTTGTCCTTGGAGCACCTGTGTGCTAAGCCTATATGGCTAAGCACTGAAGCAGTATGAAACCACATGGTGAAGGGAGAGGGGCAACTAGACACCAGGTAACTGTATAGGAGAGGGAGGGGGCAACTAGACACCAGGAAACTGTATAAGGGAGGGGGCATTAGACACCAGGGACCTGTATAATGGAGTGAGGGGAGCACTAGACAGCAGGAAACGTTATAGGGAAGGGGGACCATTAGGGCTCTTTCACACTACAGGCAGCGGTAAAAGGCTAAACCGCTGCGTTTTGGCTGCAGGTGGTTTCAATGTGTTTTCACGCCAACACATTGCTATCAATTGTAAAGAGAAACGCTGCGGTCAGCCCTAAAAAAGCTCCTGGGAGCGTTGAAACGCAACGCTCCAAAACGCGGAGTTGGATGTGAAAGGTAAAATGAAAGTCTATGGACTTTCATCTTACCTTGGAAAATGCCAACTTTGGCCGTGGCGTTAAAACGCCGAAAAAGCCCTCTAGTGTGAAAGGGCCCTAAGAAACCAGGGACCTTTATAATGGAGTGAGGGGAGCACTAGACACCAGGAAATTGTATAGGGGAGGGGGACCATTAGACACCAGGGAACTGTATAATGGAGTGAGGAGAGCACTAGACTCCAGGAAGGGGGGAAGGGGGCATTGGACACCAGGCACCTGTATAAGGGAAGGAGGGAGCCTGCTTGATACCAAGGATCTGTATAATGGAGTGGGGGGAGGTGGCACTAGGCACCAGGGAACTGAATAGATTTATTTTATTTTTTTAAATGGGAGGTGTATGCATTTGACTGTAGTAGTAATAGATGAAGCTTTCTGCAGTATCCTCTGTGGTTCATAATGATCCAGATCATCAGCCCAGAAGAACCTCAGTAAGTCCAGTCCAATGTTACTAATTACAGTGGAGCAGAGCAAACACCAGTGACACGGAGGGGGCAGCCATGACTGTGCAGTTGCTTTATTCTCCTCTTGGATAGTCTGGTATGGGCAGCTTCAATTAAACAGACAATGCTGAACCTATACACAGCTGATACTTTGTATTGTTACCAGGAGCGACTGCTCTCTGCCTGTGTGTTACCAGTAGTGGCGTCTCACTAGCATGAGGATAACGCTCACACATGTTACTACCTCCGGCATGCTGAACCATTAAGCATAGTCAGACTCCCATTAGCATTGCACAATAACAGGACGATAGGAAACCTGTCGGAGCCCCAGGAGAGATGGGAGGAAAAAAAAAAAATCACACTTCATTTCCATGCAAATGAGGCGGCATGTGAACACCTCCCCCAGGAGTCAGACATTTACAGGAAAAGGGGATTTGCTGGAGAAAGTACCTTTTTCAGATTAATCCACTGCTTGAAGTAATCTGCGACCTGCAGTCCTAAATATTCACACTGTCCCGGCAGCCTGCGGATACAAAACAGACAAACGCACATATTAGTCTTCTCTGGATTAGCAGCAGGCATTCCATTAACCCATTATGTCATGGAAGGCGCTATGTTATCCACGATTCCTCCAATACAGCAACACACACACTACATACAATGATACTACTGATCATGTACCTCTGTCTGTAAGGGCGCGATTCCACGTGAGTGGCACGACTATGAGAT
This sequence comes from Hyperolius riggenbachi, assembly GCF_040937935.1. Classification (NCBI taxonomy): domain Eukaryota; kingdom Metazoa; phylum Chordata; class Amphibia; order Anura; family Hyperoliidae; genus Hyperolius; species Hyperolius riggenbachi. Next base: position 75,813,666 of record NC_090651.1, on the reverse strand, counting down.
CCGCAGCCTCCCGCTCCGATTCGGATGGAAAAGCCGGCCGAATCACTAGCGGTAGCGATTCGGCCGGTGTTACCATTGCACCCTATGGCAGAGTTTCCCCGCACTATTCGCCTGCGGGGAAACTCTGCAGATTCGCGGCGGTTTCCGCTCAAGTGGAAACGCGCCCTAAGTACCTCTGTTAAACTTCAAATCCTTAGTAGGAAGGAATGGCTGGCATTGGGGGAAATCTTACGGTTGGCTGAAAGCTCCGTTCCCAAAACTAACGCTGTCAAGCTGTCAGCGTACAGATTAACACTCAAGACAGTCAATGGGATGTTTATAATTCAGTGCAAATTTTGTATGTTACCTTTATGCACATTTATGCAGATGGGAATTGGACCAATGAAAGAGTAGGTGATAATTTTGAAAAATACAGTTGCAAGAAGGAGATAGGGAGGATACCCTTCCCCTACAGGGAGGATACCCTTCCCCTACCCCCCCCCCCCCCCTCTTCTAAGACCCCCATGTTAAAATCCATTTTGGTTTGCATTGCTCATGGCAAATCTCTAACAACATATCGAATAATGAATGAAGAAGGTTTAACAGAACTCAAATCAGAGGCATTGGCCTCAATTCACTGAGTTTATCTCCTGTCTTTGATAACGTTTCTATAGTTATCACCATGGTAACGAGGCATGTAGTATTCAGGAAACATTTTACCTCAGGCAAACCTAAAGTTAACTCTTCTGTCTTTAAGTTAACTCTTCAATCCTTAAAATAACTCCAGAGTTAAAGACAGGCTGTTAATTAACTGCGTGTGAAAATAACTGCAGAGGAGGTAAATGAACTACAGAGATTGTGACTGCACAGTTGTCACTCATTTATTTGATAACGGATGACCACCGGGGATTTTGCTGCATTATGCATGGATGCGCACAGGCTCTAAGGCCTAGTGCACACCAGAGCGATTCGGCTGCGGTTTGCGATCCGCTTGCGGGTGCGGATCCGCTAGGGTAATGTATTTCAATGGGCTGGTGCACACCAGAGCGGGAGGCATTTTGCAGAAACGCATACTCCCGGGCAGCTGCAGATTTTGGATTGCGTTTCTGCCTCAATGTTAAGTATAGGAAAAACGCAAACCGCTCTGAAAAACGGCACTTCAGAGCGGTTTTCCAGGCGTTTTTTGTTACAGTAGCTGTTCAGTAACAGCTTTACTGTAACAATACATTAAATCTACTACACCAAAAACGCTTCACAAAACCGCAAAATGCTAGCTGAAACGCTACAGAAAAAGAAGAAAAAGCGTTTCAGGCAGGGAACACACTTGACTGCTTTCGTACGCGTTTTCTGCACAGAAAAACTGAGAACCCATGTTAATCAATGTGCTAGTACACACTTGCTGTGTTGTTCGTGCGCAGAAAAAAAACTGACATTCTGCATTCTGATTCTGCAGATTTTGGCAGTTTTCTGTATCAATTACATCAGCTGCTGTGAAAAAACGCGCGCATGGAAACACACTTAGTGTGCAGAAAAAGTATGCAGAAAAACGCGCGCGGAAAACTGAAAGTCAAGTGTGTTCCCTGCCTCAAAATCTGCTAGAATTTTGCGGATCTGCTAGCGGTTTTTGGTGTGCACCAGGCCTAAATGATTGCCAATGGAGCAAAGTACTATACATGAGGCGGCAGTCATGGTTCCTGATATGCAGGAGATTGCAATAGATAGTGGATGCTATACATCACGGTTGCACATTTGCAGAAAGTATACAGGCAGGAATGCTGAAAACATCAGCATAACAGGAATACAATCATTTTTCCAAAACAAAGCCAGCTATGGCTTCTGCAGCTAAAGTTTTCCATATAAATGACTTAAGGTGGCTATACACTTATAGATTTGCAGCAGATTTGACCAGCAGATAGATTCCTGTCAGATGCCTGTCAGGTCGAATCTGACAGGAATCTATCTGATGTGTGCCACACATTAGAAATGGAACTGGTGCATGACATGTTATATCAGCTCTTTGTATCACTGCTGTTGGAATGAAGATCAATAATCAGCAATATCTGTATGTTCAAAAAGCCAATAACATAACATGACTAATGTAAGATCAGCTATGAACTGAACAGATCCTATGTGCCATTCATGTAATCATCAATGGCAATTGTATTACCCCTTTCATTAGATGTTTTCATTTGAAAATAAATTCAGCCTAACTGAACCCAAAACAGAAAAAGACAAATTCTAATGAAATCAGGATGAAAACTGAATATAAACTTAAGTATAGAAGCAAAGTAGTGGACAGAATTCCTGTTTCGTGTGCTTAGAATGAAAGCACTGGTGAAATACAGCCTTTTCAGGAATTCAGCTGGTGTGCAGGTCAGTCTGGAGTGATCATGTGACACTCAAAGTAGGAAGAATAATAGAAGCCAGACTACATCATGCCAGAGGCAGTTACAATAGTGGGGCATGCAAACAGCCTAAGGCCACATACACACATCAGACCATAGTCTTTTGAAAATGAAAGATCACAGACCAATCTTACCACCCTTCCTGTAGTATAAGAGCCATACTCTACACAGTCTTTTCTATGGAGCTGAGACACAAAAGATCAGTATCTGCAAAAGATCTGTTCCTGCCAAAAATCCATTCCTGCAAATTGCAATGATAGTCTATGAGATCTGCAGATCATCATACACACATGATTTAACTGACATTCATCTGCAGATCAGATCCACCAGGATGGATTTTCAGATCTGCAGATGACTGCTTGATCTGCAGATGAATGTCAGTTAAATCATGTGTGTATGATAATCTTCAGATCTCATAGACTATCATTGCAATTTGCAGGAATGGATTTCTGGCAGGAACAGATCTTTTGCAGATACTGATCTTTTGTGTCTGTACAGGATCTGTGTGTTCAGCATCTTGCCAAGATTTTTTTCTGATGGGGAGTTCAGCTCCATAGAAAAGACTGTGTAGAGTATGGCTCTTATACTACAGGAAGGGTGGAAAGATTGGTCTGTGATCTTTCATTTTCCAAAGACTATGGTCTGATGTGTGTATGTGGCCTAAGTGTCCTGCGTTCCCTGCCCGTCATGTGTTTCTGGATCTTGCTAGAGAGGGGAGCACACTTTTCATGTGTACCTGTCATTTTTTTGCCCCCTAATGCAAATTACAAGCTCATCAATATGCAGTAACTGCATCTGAGATGTGGGAAAGGGGGATGGACTTAGGGCTGGTTCATTCCAGGAGCGCTGCTGAGTGCTTTTAAAAGCGCTAGAGTTTTGAAAAGTACTTGGCTAATGTCTTTCTATGGGTTAGTTCACACCAGAGCAATGTGATTTTTTCCCAAAAGCAAACACGGATCCTATAGCATTTTGGAGGTGATTACATCTCAATGTAAAGTATAGGAAAACTGTAAAATAGCTTGAAAAATCGTTAAACAGAGCAATTTTCAAATCGTCTTTCTGTCGTGCCACAAAGACTGCAAAATTGGTAAACCCAATTGCTCCAAAAATAAATAGAAAATCACTAGGTACATACCAGCTACAAAAAAAGTGTTTGCGATTACGCTTAGCGATTTTCGGTGTGAACTAGGCCTTAGACATAACAGTGGCAATCGGCATACAGGGCAATTATGAGTCTATTTTCTACATCGGGAACTCTGCACATATTCTGGTTTACCTGCACTGATCGCCACCCACCTTTTCCACATTCAGTTTGATATGCAAGAGATGGAGGGGAGCTTGTGCAGGTCACTATGCTGGCACAGCCTGCTGCAAGGGGTTAATCTTAAAGTGTAACTGTCGAGCATAAAATCAAAAATCAATTCTTTATTTTTATCTGGTAAACAAGTAATAAGGATGCTAACCAGGCAATCCAAGAGTTAAAATCTCTATTACTTTTCTTGTTTATAAATGATCATTCCCCAGTGTACCTGACTCTTATTTGGCACGTTGCCATACAAAGGAAGTTGCATGCCATGCTGGGTTGTCTTTTTTTCTTCTTTATTTCCCCTCAGACTTAACTAATGTACAGAAGCAAAAAATGACAACCCAGCATGCCCTGCAACTTCCTTTTTGCGTACCAAATTTCGTGTGTACTTAATAAGAGTAAGGTAAACTGGGGAATGATCATTTATAAACAAGAAAAGTAATAGAGATTTTAACTTTTGGATTGCCTAGTTAGCATCCTAATTACTTGTTTAATAGATAAGATAAAAATAAAGAATTGATTTTTGATTTTATGCCCAACAGTTACACTTTAAGAGATTGTATTGCTGTCTGGGTCGCATGGGGGGACGGAATGGGGAAAATCTCTTCAAAAGACACAGAGATCACAACAAGAAAAAAAAAATTATGAACTAGGCTAACATTTATCTCTGTCAAGTTTTCATTGCTGTTTGTCACTTCCTGTCCCTGAAAACATCAGGGTTCCCAGTGGAAATCCCATGGAGAAAAGTAAAGCATGGAAAACAGACAGCTCTAAAATACCAAGAGAAGTTCCAATATCTTGCCATACTATCCAGAACTGAAACAATTCTGTCCTGGAGATCTGCTCTAATTATTTCTGCGCAAAGACATCATAATTAGACTTACACTGAATCCCACATGTCCATTTTTCTACTTTGCCTTTTTAGCTAGCTTAAAGGATAAGTGAACTTAGAACATATTAATGCTAATTAATCCCCCAAATTCCCTTTGTTCAATAATATAATTCATTAGACTTGGTTCACAAGACCGCATAGGCAGCAGTGTACAGTCTCACTTGCCAGCTGCACCACTGAACCAAAGGGCCTCTGCAGGCGGCCGTAGCGTTCACTTCTGACAGTGCAATATTATTATTATTATTATTTAGTATTCATATAGATATAGCACCGACATCTTCCGCAGGGCTGTACAGAGTATATTGTATTGTCACTAACTGCCCCTCAGAGGGGCTCACAATCTAATCCCTACCATAGTCATATGTCTATGTATGTATCGTGTAGTGTATGTATTGTAGTCTAGGGCCAATTTAGGGGGAAGCAAATTAACTCGTCTGTGTGTTTTAGGGATGTGGGAGGAAACTTACGCAGACACCAGGAGAACATACAAACTCTGTGCAAAATTGCTCTGGCTGGGATTTGAATCAAGGAGGGAGTGCTAACCACTACTCCACTGTGCTGCCCTAGGAATATGTTCATTTGTGCCTGACCGCCCATCAGGTGCTATATGCAGAATTCCTCACCTGTTTCTGGACTGCAGGGCAAACACAGAAACAATCATCACCTGTTGGTTGCATTATGGAAACAAAATGGAGACTAAGGAACGCATCTGCCTGCCCGGGATTACGGCGAACTGCACAGTAGTGTGGTCTGCTTACTGCCACAGATCTTGGGGATCCATTGCAGAATGAGAAGCATGAACAGCTCCTATTAATAAAATGGGAACCGTTAACTGTCCGTTTAGCAATGAGCAAAGAATGGACAAGAAAATGTCCGTTCTCCGCTCAAGTGGGAACCGAGCCTAAGGCTAGGTTCACACATAAATCTGTACATTTCCAGTCCAGTCCTTTCAGTTTTTCATCCGTTTTCTATCAATCAGTGAAGTCAGCTAAAGTGATCCGCCAGGCGCATCGCTGCCCAAGCAGCAGAGAGGAGTGGGGGCTGCTGTACAAACGCTGGATTCTCAGCAGAGGCAATCGTTATTCAGAGGAGTATCATCTAACGTGTGTGATGGGCTTAAAGAGACACTGAAGCGAAAAAATAAATTATGATATAATTATTTGTATGTGTAGTACAGCTAAGAAATAAAACATTAGGAACAGAGACCTAATGCTTCATACACACTTGAGATAAAAGTCTTTGGAAAAGGCAAGATCACAGACCAATCTTACCACCCTTCATGTAGTATGAGAGCCATACTCTACACAGTCTATTCTATGGAGCTGCACTCCCCATCAGATAAAATCTTTGCAGGATGCTGCACACAAAGATGCTGTACACACTCAAAAGATCATTATCTGCAAAAGATCTGTTCCTGCAAAATATCCATTCCTGCAAAATGCATTCATAGTCTATGAGATCTGCAGATCATCATACACACTTGGTTTAACAGACAATCATCTGCAGATCATCTGCAGATCAGATCCACCAGTATGGATTTTCAGATCTGCAGATGATTGCCAGATATGCAGATGAAGTCTGTTAAACCAGGTGTGTATGAGGATCTGCAGATCTCATAGACTATGAATGCATTTTGCAGCAATGGATATTTTGCAGGAACAGATCTTTTGCAGATAATGATCTTTTGAGTGTGTACAGCATCTTTGTGTGCAGCATCCTGCAAAGATTTTATCTGATGGGGAGTGCAGCTCCATAGAATAGACTGTGTAGAGTATGGCTCTCATACTACATGAAGGGTGGTAAGATTGGTCTGTGATCTTGCCTTTTCCAAAGACTTTTATCTCAAGTGTGTATGAAGCATAAGTCTAATATTGTTTCCAGTACAGGAAGAGTTAAGAAACTCCAGTTATCTATGCAAAAGAGCCATTGAGCTCAACAACTTTCCACAAGTCGCAGAGAGCTGTCTTCTGAAGCTTGTTATCTCAACTGTCAGTCACTGTATTTTCTTTTTCTCTCCAGACGACAGGTCAATAGTTCACTGGCCTGCTCTGTAAAATCATTTAGGCCATGTTCACATCATGAGACGCAGATGGCAGTGCGTTCGGAACGCAATGCGTACGTACACACGCTATCTGTGTTTCTATGCGTTGCGTGGCTGATCCCATTCACTGAAAGTGAATGGGTCAGCCGCGTGTTTTGGTAAACAATGCATGCAACATGCGTTCCCTGACCGCACTGGTCCGGAACGCATGCAGTGTGAACATCAGACGGTGCTGTCTATGCACTTTCTGATGGTCGTGCGTGTCTGCCTCCTGCACACGTTGCCGAAATCCAGACGGCAACGCATGCAGTGTGAAAGGGGCCTTAGAATGCATAGTAGTGTGCAAACTGCAAATATTAGAGAATGATGTAATGTTATAAAAAACACTACATAACTGAAAATAAAAATATGAGAACATTTTCTTTGCTACTAATGTTCTAGTAATTATCCATAGTACACAACCAATTCATTATATCATAATTTTTTTTTTCGCTTTAGTGTCTCTAACTGTGACCGATTTAGCATATGTATGTTGGGTTCTTATATTAAAGGAGGAGTATACATCTATCTTCTTAGCTTTAGTAGCTGCACACTGACATCGTTCACTCCTGTATTACATCAAATATATTTTCTCTAAATTTTGTATAAAAGTGAAAGCTAAATACACTAAACAGGCAAAAAAATGGGAAAGGAGAGCCTGGGGTCTTGGAACAGGAAATAAAACCCAGTAATATATGTCCCTCTTCTTATCTCTGGCCTCATGTGAGCCGGGTGCTGTTACTGTGATGGATGTGCCTGCATTGTGCACAGAGCTATCCCGCTGTCCTATCTGGGCTCACACTTAGCAGGGCATCATTAACAGGAGATGGCACAAAGTGAAATACAGCAGTGGGTAGCTGTGAGGGAGGGGAGCTATAGAGGAAACTAATTGAACAACAATAGGAAAAGAACACTGAGTGTTATCTAAATTGTAACACCTTTATCTGTTCCCAGAGAGTGACAGCAGAGCAGGAATTGCTGCCTCGTCTCTGTATTGTATCTGCCAGTGCAAACACAAGGCGCTAAAACGTGTCAGCGAGGTGATAGCTTATCAGTTTAACCCTAATTATCTGGGGGGTCAGCCCTGGAAAAAAGGGGCTTTGAATTTCAACAGGTTTTGCAGCTGATCTACAATATGAGGAGAGGTGAGCGGGAGACGGGAGGCGGAGGGAAGAAACAGTAATTGAATTCCATTTCTCAGGTGGTCCCAGAGTATCAAAAATTAATGCTGCAGTCTTGCAACTAATCAAAGCAGGTTAATGTCCATCTGGTACCAGGTGGGGTAGGGAAGGAGGGTGATAGGGATGGGGGGCTTGGCATGGGGGGGGGGGTAAAATACACAGGAAGGAGTAGATACAAATTGCTAACATATTTAGATAACAAATTTCAACCTGACTGACCTCCCAATCCCCAGAGAGAAAGACTGAGCGCAACGTCAGAACTGGCGGATTTCTATACATATTTATTATGCAGAATTCAGCTCTCCAAATCACAGCTTTAGCTCGTCTCCATGAAAAGGGTCTTAAAGGGAACCTGAACCACGTAAAATTATTTAAAATAAACACATGATGTACCTGCAAATGAATATTACATACTGCCCCCTTTTACACTTAATCAGTTGGTATGCGTTAGTGCGCATTGGTACGCGTTTTTTCTATAGCAGTGCATTGGGAAGAAGATTTCAGTTAAAACGCGTTAAGTGTGAAAGGTGCCATAGGAAAACGTGCATTACATTGAAAATCCGTTTTCTTTCAGTTATAACTTAGAGTGACTGATTAAAGGGGACCTGAAGCGAGGAATATTATTTAAAACAAACACATGACGTAGCTGCAAATGAATATTACATACTTACCTCACCGTCAGTTCCTCTCAGAAGCTCACCATTTTCTTCTTACAGTGAATCCTTCCAGTTCTGACAATATTTTGTCAGAACTGAAATATACCAGTTGCTGTCAGTTATATATCAGTTGCTGTCAGTTACAACTGAATGTGCAAGGTAATGTCCATGTTTCCCTATGGCTCAAGTTGGTGATATTACAGTTTAACTGTGTGCTGACCAGGAAGCTGGTAGGGGTAATGGCCATTTTTAAAATGGAGGACGGAGAAATCCATTGATCACAGTGGACAAAACAGGACGCAGGAGAGGAGAAAGAGATTGAGTAGTAGACTATACAGGAGGTAAGTATGGCCTGTGTATGGTTATTTTGACCTTTTATTTTCAGTTCCGGTTCTCTTTAAGTGTAAAAGGGCTCTTTTCCACTATGTCAGTTATAACCGAAAGGACAACTGATACACAGTTTTTTCTACTAAATGATCTTTGGCGGTTTGCAATGGAGGCAACAATCACCTAATAAGTTGAAGGTAAGACTGTGGCATCTATATATCTACATCATGCAGGAGTATACTGAACATGTAGCCTGCCATTTTTGACAGGTAAACATTCATTAAAACATGCCTGCAATGTTTATTTACTTTTTTAAAAAATATTGTAAATACAATTTAATATTTTTTTTTAAAGATAGTAAAGGAGTAGGGTCCAAAGTTATTTTTTACATTGGAGGAAGACCAATATCTGGCAATGCTCCTTTATGGGGAACAAAGCTTTAATCAGAAATTTTTTAAATCTATTTTTATCAGAAATAACGCCTTGTTTCATCTCAATAACATAAGGTATGCGTGTGCACAGTGCTGAGAGGAGTGACATCACAATGCAAAGTCACCTCAACATTATTGGATAACTGTGTAGATGAGTTGCCATTTTTAACTAGAAATGATGAGGGAACAGAGCACCACATACACTGCAGGCAGCAGCGACACAACACAGAGCCTCTGCCGCTTTGTACTGTATCAAGCAGTACACAGCTATCAGAGGGGAGAGGGATATTACATTGAGGTACACACTGACCTAGCAATGTTCTTATGAGCTTTGTCACCCAAGCGATGTAATACAAATCTCTGCCGGGCAACAGGGAAGCCACGACATGTATGGAGATGTAGGGATGAAGAGCAAGTGCAATGGAGGAGTTTCCAGCTGTGAAAGCAGTGGCGCTGTGCGGTGCTCGGGCATCGATAAAGATATGGCATGGTGGATCTTTAACCATTGCCGCACGCTGACTGTACACACCCACTGAGACCTGCCATCCATTGTTCGTTTCCAGCGTTTACATCATTCTGCAGATATGGGTCTTTAGGATTCTGCTTGGATCTGAACTAATAACCAGTGGGCCATTGTAACTAGGTGGTAAATGATCAACATCAGATAGATATCAATTGTTTAACACATCCCATACACACTCTGATTGAATCATATGGGAATCAGTTCCTTTGTTCAAACAATCAATTTTGACCAAAATCAACAAAAGTATCCATTGGACAGGACAGAAAATCGAGGTCACCCGGGGACAGGGCAGGAGCACCGGTATATTAACGGTCCATAGTGTTACACTGCATGGAGTGCAGCACTGTGCTGGAATCTATTAAAGATGGATGTGCCACTTGTGGTAGGAATAGTTTCCTTGTTTACAGTGGCAGTGAGGCATACTTTCATGGCGCTGTATGCTTCACAGTATGGTTGCACTGTACTGTTAGCATGCAATGTGGCTTTCTGAAACGATGTGATGGGATTGAAGAATAATTACATCGCAACGTCTTCTTGAAAGGAGCCTAAAGGTGCATACACACATCAGACTATAGTCTTCGGAAAATGAAAGATCACAGACCAATCTTACCACCCTTCATGTAGTATGAGAGCCATACTCTACACAGTCTATTCTATGGAGCTGAACTCCCCATCAGACAGAAATCTTTGCAAGATGCTGCACACACAGATGCTGTACAGACACAAAAGATCAGTATCTGCAAAAGATCTGTTCCTGCCAAAAATCCATTCCTGCAAATTGCAATGATAGTCTATGAGATCTGCAGATCATCATACACACGATTTAATTGACATTCATCTGCAGATCAGATCCACCGGGATGGATTTTCAGATCTGCAGATGACTGCTTGATCTGCAGATGAATGTCAGTTAAATCATGTGTGTATGATAATCTTCAGATCTCATAGACTATCATTGCAATTTGCAGGAATGGATTTTTGGCAGGAACAGATCTTTTGCAGATACTGATCTTTTGTGTCTGTGCAGCATCTGTGTGTGCAGCATCTTGCAAAGATTTTTTCTGATGTGGAGTTCAGCTCCATAGAATAGACTGTGTAGAGTATGGCTCTCATACTACATGAAGGGTGGTAAGATTGGTCTGTGATCTTTCAGTTTCCAAAGACTATAGTCTGATGTGTGTATGAGCCTTAAAAAGTGTATGCCCAGCAGAGATGTCCAGTAGTACAGAGAGTTTCAGGAAAATGTTATACATTCATACTACATATTTTATTACATTAATATCACATATAGCCAATCTATCCATGTTCAGCATAATTTAAAGTGGACCTGAACACAGAACTTCCTCTCTGTTCTAAAAGATAAGCAACAGCATAATAACATTTAGGGCTGGTTCACACTACAAGAGCTTTTCTAAGAGCTTTGTGATTTAAAAAGCTCCTGCTAATGTTATCCTATGCGTATGTTCTCAATGGAGTCATGTGATTATGTAAAAATCCCCCATAGCATTGCATTAGCAAGAGCTTTTCAAAATCACTAGCGCTTAAAAACCTCATGAAGTGGGCACCGGCCCTAAAATAAAATATCTTTGTTACAGCTGATACAAATCCTGCAATAAATCTGCAGTGTGTCTACGTCCTGCTTTCATGGAAGCAGACATAGGGTTAAAATACTGTGTTTACAAATTAGCTGCTTTTCCGAGGACTGTCGGGATTCCTGTGCTGACACAGCTGAGAGATCAAATTGCAGTTGTGATTAGTCACAGATGAGGGGGAGGAAGGCCTTGTTCACATTATAAATCGCTAGTGTTACCACAAGCGCTGATCGATTTATTGAGGTTTTTTTAAAGCGGAATATAACCCTGCATTTCAACTTTGCTCTAAAACATTATTTACAGCATATTATATGCAACCAGCATTTTTTTTTACTAGACCAGCATTGGAAGGGTTAAACACAGAGGTTTAAAGTTCAGTGGAGAGATATGCAGAAGTTCATTTAGATACATTTAACTAAATAGAATGTAACCAGTGATAAATGTTACACACTCTTTGGCTGTCCTCCAGCTCCTTCTCAGTTAGAGAGATGAGTCACATTACACACTTAGATACATCTATGTCAGCTTCGGATGCGTCTGCAGTTCTGTCCAGGAACTTGAAAGCCCTGTGTAACCCTTCCAATGCTGGTCTAAAAAAAAAAATGCTGGTTGCATATAATATACTGTAAATAATGTTTTAGAGCAAAGTTGAAATGCAGGGTTATATTCCGCTGTAAGCGCCTTTTCCCTGCGCTTTGCACTTAGAAAAGTGCTTTTGTAAGCGCTTTTCTAAGCAATTAATTTTGTTTACTTCCTAACATCAGGAAGTGAACTCTTTGACCCAGAAATGAATAATACAATGTATTTTTTCATAAAACTGCTCAGGAAAATCGCTATACAAAGGGCTTTTTCAAGCAATTTGCGATTTCCCTGTACCTTCCACTGAGCCAAAGCGCTCAGAAAATGGTACATGTAGTGCATTTGCGATTTCAAAGAAAAGGAAATGCTCACATGTGTACACTCTCACAGGAAAACATTGCACAAGCACTTTTAGGGCGATTTCTAAAATCGCCAGCGCTTTAAAAAATCCGCAAACGCTCATAGTGTGAACGAGGCCTTAGACAGGCTAAACTCTCTAAATACATACAGGGTGCATTTCTCTCTGTTTTCCTTCTGTCCTGTGCAAGAGTTCAGGTCCACTTTAACCTAAATGGAATTTTAAAGGCATCTATTGCACAAAAGCCTTTCTCCGAACAAATCTCTGAAACTTCTCTGGGTATTTCATTACTGAAAGAAGCTATAGAAATAAGTTAGAACCGTGAGCTTGCTACTGCTGATTGAGCTGTACACATGTATAGGAATTTTTGGATGGGAGATGAGGATTTCCATATACAGCCTCCATCACGGGAGAGAAGCGGTCCGAGGGGGATATACGGAAGACACACAAGTAACACTCATCTACCGGTTGAGATTATTAGAGAACAATCAGCTGTTGATCAATGCCTGGGTGGTGACAGAGCAGCCGCACAAGTTTCCTGCTCAGTTTGCTGTCAAACCAGCTGTATGTTTGGATTGAATTATTTTACTATTTTTACCCGGAATTTGGCGATTGTTCTATCGGCTTACATGTGTTTACCGTCTCCAGTGACAGGACGTTATCAAACAAATAATTAGCACAACACATGCATAATAAGGAAAGCTTATTACAGTGCCGGGTGACAGGAGCGGCGGATGCTCTGACAGAAGGGCCCCGCGCTCTCCCGATTTATTTATTTTAACTTGTCACCCTACAACAAGTCTATAAGCAGCGTGTCAGCTCTGAATATCAGCCGGTGTGAAGGGGGAACATGACAGCCGGGAGTCAGCTGACGGGAGCCCATCTCAATCTGCTGTCAGTCCGCACTAATGAATCTCAGCTGCCTGCTTTCTGCAGGAATGACGAGGCCCTGGCGACCGTCCTCATAGTAAACAGTCACTATGGGATAATACTTCACTCCTGACATAAAGGCTGAAATGGCCAAATAATGTTTAGTAATGAACAGTATTGGTAAAGTATTGGTTGGTATTCTACCTTTGAAACTATTTGGTGCTATGCAGGATTACTGCTACAACTCTACACTCATAGAGTCTGCATGTTCTTCCTTATGTCTTCAAAAGGGGTGATGATCTCATACCTAGGGGTATCCATAGACTGTTCTGCTTGCTACTGGTATCGCCTAAGAAAATGGTTACTGCTCTCTTTCTGCTACTTAGGCTCTGTTTCCACTATAACTAGGCAAATCTGCATAGACAAAAACGCTAGTAGATCAGCGCTGCGTAACATGCCAGCGCTGCGTAATATGTTGGCGCTTTATAAATACAATAAATAAATAAATAAATATGCAAATTTGCGTGAGTTTGCTTTTTTTATTTTATTTTTTTTCAATTTTCTGGTCAACATTCATTACTATTGACTTCCACACATGTGAACGTGTATACTTTAACGCAAAAACTGCAAAACAAAGACGGCCTATTTTTTTCGCCTACAAGGGGAAGCATATTTAGCCTATAATGGAAACAGGCCCATTGAAATACATTGCTATGCGAATTCGCATCCAGATAATGCATGCAAATTCGCCATAGTGGAAACGAGCCCTTACACCCCCAACTTAATTTACATATACTTGAAGAGTCAGCTGAGTTTAAGGCCCCGTTAACCATTTAGTAGCTGGCTGCAGGGCCGAATTTCCCTGCTACTGGGAAAGTGTGCCTTCCCCAGCCTGGCAGTGGGCGGCAGGGAGCTTTTATAGCTATCTGCCCGGACAGCTGATTGGCTGCTTCTTGCTCTAACACGGCAGTTGCGACGTAACCCCAACATGTCTCTTTGGTTCTAGGGATCCAGGAGACCGTGTCATCATTACAGCACCACCCGATGGTGGAAAAGGGCTGATGGAGGAGTCCCCTGGTGGTGGAAGAGGGCTGATGGAAGAGTCCCCTGGTGGTGGAAGAGGGCTGATGGAAGAGTCCCCTGGTGGTGGAAGAGGGCTGATGGAAAAGTCCCCTGGTGGTGGAAGAGGGCTGATGGAAGAGTCCCCTGGTGGTGGAAGAGGGCTGATGGAAGAGTCCCCTGGTGGTGGAAGAGGGCTGATGGAAGAGTCCCCTGGTGGTGGAAGAGGGCCGACGGAAAAGTCCCCCGGTGGAGGAAGAGGGCTGATGGAAAAGTCCCCCGGTGGTGGAAGAGGGCTGATGGAAAAGTCCCCTGGTGGTGGAAGAGGGCTTAGGGAAGAGTGACCTGGCATGGAAGAGGGCTGATGGAAAAGTCCCCTGGTGGTGGAAGACGGCTGATGGAAAAGTCCCCTAATGGTGGAAGAGTGCAAAACAAAGACGGCCTATTTTTTTCGCCTACAAGGGGAAGCATATTTAGCCTATAATGGAAACAGGCCCATTGAAATACATTGCTATGCGAATTCGCATCCAGATAATGCATGCAAATTCGCCATAGTGGAAACGAGCCCTTACACCCCAACTTAATTTACATATACTTGAAGAGTCAGCTGAGTTTAAGGCCCCGTTAACCATTTAGTAGCTGGCTGCAGGGCCGAATTTCCCTGCTACTGGGAAAGTGTGCCTTCCCCAGCCTGGCAGTGGGCGGCAGGGAGCTTTTATAGCTATCTGCCCGGACAGCTGATTGGCTGCTTCTTGCTCTAAAGCGGCAGTTGCGACGTAACCCCAACATGTCTCTTTGGTTCTAGGGATCCAGGAGACCGTGTCATCATTACAGCACCACCCGATGGTGGAAAAGGGCTGATGGAGGAGTCCCCTGGTGGTGGAAGAGGGCTGATGGAAGAGTCCCCTGGTGGTGGAAGAGGGCTGATGGAAGAGTCCCCTGGTGGTGGAAGAGGGCTGATGGAAAAGTCCCCTGGTGGTGGAAGAGGGCTGATGGAAGAGTCCCCTGGTGGTGGAAGAGGGCTGATGGAAGAGTCCCCTGGTGGTGGAAGAGGGCTGATGGAAGAGTCCCCTGGTGGTGGAAGAGGGCCGATGGAAAAGTCCCCCGGTGGAGGAAGAGGGCTGATGGAAAAGTCCCCCGGTGGTGGAAGAGGGCTGATGGAAAAGTCCCCTGGTGGTGGAAGAGGGCTGAGGGAAGAGTGACCTGGCATGGAAGAGGGCTGATGGAAAAGTCCCCTGGTGGTGGAAGACGGCTGATGGAAAAGTCCCCTAATGGTGGAAGAGGGCTAATGGAAAAGTCCCCTGGTGGTGGAAGAGGGCTGATGGAAAAGTCCCCTGGTGGTGGAAGAGGGCTGATGGAAAAGTCCCCTGGTGGTGGAAGAGGGCTGATGGAAAAGCCCCCTGGTGGTGGAAGAGAGCTGATGGAAAAGTCCCCTGGTGGTGGAAGAGGGCTGATGGAAGAGTCCCCTGGTGGCAGAAGAGGCCTGATGAAAGAGTCCCATGGTGGTAGAAGAGGGCTGATGGAAGAGTCCCCTAGTGGTGAAAGAGGGCTGATGGAAGAGTCACCCGGTGGTGGAAGAAGGCTGATGGAAGTGTCACCCGGTGGTGGAAGAGGGCTGATGGAAAAGTCCTCTGGTGGTGGAAGAGGGCTGATGGAAAAGTCCTCTGGTGGTGGAAGAGGGCTGATGGAAAAGTCCTCTGGTGGTGGAAGAGGGGTGATGGAAAAGTCCTCTGGTGGTGGAAGAGGGGTGATGGAAGAGTCCTCTGGTGGTGGAAGAGAGCTGATAGAAGAGTCCTCTGGTGGTGGAAGAGGGCTGATGGAAGAGTCCCCTGGTGGTGGAAGAGGCCTGATGGAAGGGTCACCCGGAGGTGAAAGAGGGCTGATGGAAGAGTCACCTGGTGGTGGAAGAGGGCTGATGGAAGAGTCCCCTGGTGGTGGAAGAGGGCTGATGGAAGAGTCCCCTGGTGGTGGAAGAGGGCTGAAGGAAGAGTCACTCGGTGGTGGAAGAGGGCTGATGGAAGAGTCACCTGGTGGTGGAAGAGTCACCCGGTGGTGGAAGAGGACTGATGGAAGAGTCACATGGTGGTGGAAGAGGGCTGATGGAAGAGTCCCCGGTGGTGGAAGAAGGCTGATGGAAGAGTCACCCGGTGGTGGAAGAGGGCTGATGGAAGAGTCCCCTGCTGGTGGAAGAGTCTACCCTGGTGGTGGAAGAGGGCTGATGGAAGAGTCCCCTTGTGGTGGAAGAGGGCTGATGGAAGAGTCACCCAGTGGTAGAAGAGGGCTGATGGAAGAGTCCCCCGGTGGTGGAAGAGGGCTGATGGAAGAGCCCCCCGGTGGTGGAAGAGGGCTGATGGAAGAGGGCTGATGGAAGAGTCACCTGATAATGGAAGAGGGCTGATGGAAGAGGGCTAATGGAAGTCACCTGGTGATGGAAGAGTCACCTGGTGGTGGAAGAGGGCTGATGGAAGATTCACCTGGTGATGGAAGAGTCACCTGGTGGTGGAAGAGGCCTGATGAAAGAGTCCCATGGTGGTAGAAGAGGGCTGATGGAAGAGTCCCCTAGTGGTGAAAGAGGGCTGATGGAAGAGTCACCCGGTGGTGGAAGAAGGCTGATGGAAGTGTCACCCGGTGGTGGAAGAGGGCAGATGGAAAAGTCCTCTGGTGGTGGAAGAGGGCTGATGGAAGAGTCCCCTAGTGGTGAAAGAGGGTTGATGGAAGAGTCACCCGGTGGTGGAAGAAGGCTGATGGAAAAGTCCTCTGGTGGTGGAAGAGGGGTGATGGAAAAGTCCTCTGGTGGTGGAAGAGGGGTGATGGAAGAGTCCTCTGGTGGTGGAAGAGGGGTGATGGAAAAGTCCTCTGGTGGTGGAAGAGGGGTGATGGAAGAGTCCTCTGGTTGTGGAAGAGGGCTGATGGAAGAGTCCTCTGGTGGTGGAAGAGGGCTGATGGAAGAGTCCTCTGGTGGTGGAAGAGGGCTGATGGAAGAGTCCCCTGGTGGTGGAAGAGGCCTGATGGAAGGGTCACCCAGAGGTGGAAGAGGGCTGATGGAAGAGTCACCTGGTTGTGGAAGAGGGCTGATGGAAGAGTCACCTGGTGGTGGAAGAGGGCCGATGGAAGAGTCACCTGGTGGTGGAAGAGGGCCAATGGAAGAGTCACCCGGTGGTGGAAGAGGGCTGATGGAAGAGTCACCTGGTGGTGGAAGAGGGCTGATGAAAGGGTCACCCGGTGGTGGAAGAGGGCTGATGGAAGAGTCCCCTGGTGGTGGAAGAGGGCTGAAGGAAGAGTCACTCGGTGGTGGAAGAGGGCTGATGGAAGAGTCACCCGGTGGTGGAAGAGGACTGATGGAAGAGTCACATGGTGGTGGAAGAGGGCTGATGGAAGAGTCCCCGGTGGTGGAAGAAGGCTGATGGAAGAGTCCCCGGTGGTGGAAGAGGGCTGATGGAAGAGTCCCCTGCTGGTGGAAGAGTCTCCCCTGTTGGTGGAAGAGGGCTGATGGAAGAGTCCCCTTGTGGTGGAAGAGGGCTGATGGAAAAGTCCCCGGTGGTGGAAGAAGGCTGATGGAAGAGTCACCCAGTGGTAGAAGAGGGCTGACGGAAGAGTCCCCCGGTGGTGGAAGAGGGCTGATGGAAGAGTCCCCCGGTGGTGGAAGAGGGCTGATGGAAGAGTCCCCCGGTGGTGGAAGAGGGCTGATGGAAGAGCCCCCGGTGGTGGAAGAGGCCTGATGGAAGGGTCACCCGGAGGTGGAAGAGGGCTGATGGAAGAGTCACCTGGTTGTGGAAGAGGGCTGATGGAAGAGTCACCTGGTGGTGGAAGAGGGCCGATGGAAGAGTCACCTGGTGGTGGAAGAGGGCCAATGGAAGAGTCACCCGGTGGTGGAAGAGGGCTGATGGAAGAGTCCCCTGGTGGTGGAAGAGGGCTGATGAAAGGGTCACCCGGTGGTGGAAGAGGGCTGATGGAAGAGTCCCCTGGTGGTGGAAGAGGGCTGAAGGAAGAGTCACTCGGTGGTGGAAGAGGGCTGATGGAAGAGTCACCTGGTGGTGGAAGAGTCACCCGGTGGTGGAAGAGGACTGATGGAAGAGTCACATGGTGGTGGAAGAGGGCTGATGGAAGAGTCCCCGGTGGTGGAAGAAGGCTGATGGAAGAGACCCCGGTGGTGGAAGAAGGCTGATGGAAGAGTCACCCGGTGGTGGAAGAGGGCTGATGGAAGAGTCCCCTGCTGGTGGAAGAGTCTCCCCTGTTGGTGGAAGAGGGCTGATGGAAGAGTCCCCTTGTGGTGGAAGAGGGCTGATGGAAAAGTCCCCGGTGGTGGAAGAAGGCTGATGGAAGAGTCACCCAGTGGTAGAAGAGGGCTGACGGAAGAGTCCCCCGGTGGTGGAAGAGGGCTGATGGAAGAGTCCCCCGGTGGTGGAAGAGGGCTGATGGAAGAGCCCCCGGTGGTGGAAGAGGGCTGATGGAAGAGTCACCTGATGGTGGAAGAGGGCTGATGGAAGTCACCTGGTGATGGAAGAGTCACCTGGTGGTGGAAGAGGGCTGATGGAAGATTCACCTGGTGATGGAAGAGTCACCTGGTGGTGGAAGAGGGCTGATGGACGATTAACCTGGTGATGGAAGAGTCACATGGTGGTGGAAGAGGGCTGATGGAAGAACCTGAATCAAATGCAGAGGCTCCATTTCCAAGCTGCATAAACGTGCACAACATTACCATCAGATTTGCATCAACTTGAAAACCTTCACATCTCATTTGTTTTTTACCTATATGAAAATACTATGAAGCCAAAAAAAGAGGTCTAAAGTTCACCCCTAGCCCGACCCAAAAAAAGGGACTGAACAATCCTGCTAAGCAGTCCTGGTTTCTTTATAACCCAAACAAAGCACAAATGTCCCCCTAGTCCTCTAAGGGAAGAATTGAAAAAAAAAATACTTGAACAGGGGCTTTTTTTTTTTTTAGCAGCTACTTCCTGCAAACTGGACTTTCTGAGCTGCAGGCTGCAATTTTCTAAGGAAGCTCTCTGTCTTAGTGTGATGATGCTACACCAAGCAGCAGCTCCGTGATCACAGCCTGCAGAAGGGTCCTTTAAGGTGTACCAGAGCTGAATGCTTGTAACAGTTTTATACATACCTGGGGCTTCCTCCAGCCCAGTGCGCTCAGGTCACTCCCACGCTGCCGTCCTCAGTCTTCTGTACCTGTAGCTGATGGAGAGATACGTAGAGGCCGCACTTCTCTTGCGCAGACTGGCCACAACTGGAGGAAGTAACGGGACCCTGCACATGAGTTGAGAAAGACTGGGGACGGCGGTGTGGGAGTGATACCGAGCGCATGAGGCTGGAGGAAGCCCCAGGTATGTATAAAACAGTTACAAGAATTCAGCTCTGGTTTCCCTTTAACTTCCCGACATTTAATTTCGGCTTTATATTGTAAGCATTTTTGTGGACCGCTTGCAAGTTGCAGTCTTGCAAGCTGTGCGCTGGCATGCATACAATATAAAAAAAGTACTTTTTTTTTACTTATATTAAAAAAAACAAAAGAAACATTATTATTTGCTGCTATGGGCAGTAGTGCTGTTCATTTTTTTTTTTGATTGTTTGATTTTTTTTTTACACTTACAAGTTTTTATATTGGGTTCCATACAAATGTAAATTTTGAATCCAATACAAAAAATCTGAATTGGCTGCCTGATGTGATGATGCTGCATGTGCCTGACACCAGGGGCCACATGCAGTGTCTTCAGAGGGACACGCCGGGGTACATGATCTCCAAGGGACTGGAAGTGCAGCGGGAGGAAGAAGAGGAGATCGCTGCCGGGGATCGCCGAGAATAAGACTGGAAACCGCGAGGTGCTGGTGAGGGATCCGGCACGCAAGCGACGTCACAAATGAGTAATTGTAATTACTGTACGAGCCTGACTTATCCTTACTTTTTCTATTTTATTTTTAAGGACAAGTCAGGCTCATCCTTAACGCTAGGGAGGTTAATAGGACAAGCTTACATTTGGACACTGTTTACTAAGCTATCACATGAAATATTTAGATCAGTGCTGCTGGGAGACGGGCATCCATTCCAATGTTTTCACAAATTCAAATAAAACAGATCATTACCGTCTGCCAACATTCGCTGGGGGTGACTTAGCAATAAGGGTGTGAGGAAAATGCCTGGGTGGTAAATGAGATCTCCGATTGGTCGCTCTGGGACGCGGCTATACTTTGCTTCATTTTTCTTTGCACCTCATTGATTAATCAGCCCCACTGTGAGCAAAACTTGCAAATCAGTTTAATAAACACTGTTCCTGGAATCTTCTTGAGTACAGAACATCGCTATAGCCTGGCTCTTCAGCCTGAGGACAGACACAGATCTGCTGCTTGTTGGACAGCGGTTTCCGCGGTGAGGACACCAGCCTCTCATTAGGAGGTGTGATCGGTACCCTGAGTGCGTCTTACAAGTGGCAGGAGAGCGATGAGTCTCCCGCATTCACAGACAGGTACAGCGTAGTGTGAATACACCTCATGCGGGCAGGCACGCCCGGACGCTTCTGTCTCCCGCCACGATGCTCTAATGCACCGTGACATGCTTGTGAAGCTGTTTGCCATCACTGGAGTTTGTTGGTAATTATATTCCTGGTGTCACAGCACTGTCACTCTGGCGGAGAGACAGAACCTGCCTGAGGCTGCCTGCAAGAGAGAACGAGGCAAGAAAAGAGAGCGTCGCCTCTTCACACAAGCCGCGGCGCCCACCTCTTCAATCTTCCCTAGCTCCCAGCTTTCAACTAGTCTGATCTGTCTTCTCTCTGTCTTCACTCTTGCAAACCCCCAACACTTCTTCAAACTTCCAGCAACTCCATCAGCCTCATACTAAATGAGAACTGGCCTCCCTCAGCCCAAATCCACCAAGGAACCCTCCCCGCTTTCATTTGTTTCTAGCCCATAGCAAGAAGCTTGTGATTGTTCATAACACAAACTGCTGCAAATGCGGAAAACTTCACGCTCACCACTTCAAGTTTCTTCACTTTCTGTAACTTTATTCTGTCTCAGCTGTCCTCATAATCATAGTTATATGCTAGGCGTGTGCTTATACAGTATATAACAATAGGGTGACTGTGGAGAAAGAAAATTAGAGTGTAAGCTTGTGTGGAGACGTGAGTAATACACCAATAACCCACAACGCTGCACAATAATTCAAAATCACATCACTGTAACAATAAAAACAATAATAAGAATGTAAATGCTGAACGCCATCAGTTGGTGACACTTTAAATTCACTAAAATGATCTACGCAAGATAAAAACAATTAATTGGGATAATTTTCTAAAAAGTGCAGAAATGAAATCAAATAGGAGAGCTGAATATTTTAGATTTACTTATTCAAAGAGCCCCTATTGTGAAAAAATGGAAAAATGTAATGTGTACAGAAACACTAGAAGTATATTTCTCCCAGAGTAAAATGCACTGCTGTATTATTTTTTCCTAGGTCACTGCCACTTCCAGCACGTAGTAAAAATCTCACAGTTCTGACAGGTTTTGGACTAAACCGCCTCCTTATGGGGGGTTGTCAGTATTCCCTATGTGCTTTACAAAAGCACTTCTTTGAAAGGATCTACAAAAAATGTTGAATGGCCTCCCTACTCACTTGCACTGTCTTGGCAGTCAGGCTGAGCAAATGCCTTGCTTCAGAAAAGAAAAGAAAACCATGAGAATTCCCCATGAGCAGATGGACTAGTCCAAAACTTTTTTTATTTTCTACTATGACAGCAGTATAAGAAAAAAGGAATGTGTAATTCAAATTTACAATATATACATATATTGACAATGTACAATATATATGTAAGCATACACATGGGTTTTATATGTTACTTATTTTGTGATAGTGCTACTTAGAGTCACTGTAGCTAAAAGAACATAAATGAATAAAATTACTTGTTTTTTTACAATGTTAATTTTTTGATTATTTAGTTAGTGTTTGCCCATTGTAAAATCTTTCCTCTCCTTGATTTACATTCTGAAATGTATCATGTGGATTGTTTCTAAATGATTACCACACTGATTGGAAACAATCGATAGTCCATCAGGTTGTATCATTAATGTCCACTTTAAGGCCACTCTTGGTGGAAGCTAATTAACTCACCAGTATAACAGAGGTGGGCGGAAGCCACAATAAACACAGGAAGAATATACAAACTCCATGCAGATAAAGTCCTGGCCCAGATTTGAACCAGGGACCTCAGCACTGTGACGTGAAAGAGCTACACACACTACTACACCATGGTGCTGCCTGTAATGAAGGCATTAGTATAGATCGCCCACCCCTAGCTGCAGGTCACTGCTATGTGCTCAGCACTGGCCACACATAAATCCTCATCATCAGTATAATGGGAGTCTGTGATCTTGTAAAAACCACATTCCCCCACAAATGGGCGCGTGCTAATTCATGTGCGCTCACTCCGTGGCACAGGGAAGAATTATACGGAGAAAATAAAAGCAATGGAATAATTAAGTGCTCGGCTTCCTCTAATGTGCACATTATATGAGGGACATGCAGCATAAACACTTCAGCACAGACTCCGCTTTATCACTGCATTAAAAACAACAACAACAGCACTTGTGTTTAATACTCAGGAAGCAGACAGTGCAGTCACTAAAAGATCAAGCTCCGTGCCGCTCACTGGAACACGTACAACGCTGGATAGACTAATTGAAGATCACATCATGGGCTGCGTTCACTAAGGATGGGGTCCTGCAAACGTGACCGCTATTAGATGGCAAGGGTTTGTAATGTTTGTCTGGGTCATCTCAAGCCACAATGTGAGCTGGTGGGTTGCTGAATGCTGCTATGGGGTTGCTACTATGGTTTCTAAAGAGAGTCAAGTTTTGCTACCGGTGAAACATTTGCAGTTTTTATAGTTTATAGGAAAAAATGTATATCGTTACATAGTTATTTGGGTTGAAAATAGACATGCGGCCATCAATTTCAACCATAAAATAAGGTACACCACCAGCCTGCTCCCTCACATATCCCCGTTGATCCAGAGGAAGGCAAAAACCATTACAAGGCATGGCCCAAAAAAAAAAAAAAAAAAACCTTTCCGACTCCAGATGGCAATCAGATAAAATCCCTGAATTGGCACCACCAAGAATTACCAAGTAATTATAGTCATGGATATCTTTCAACGCAATGGAAGCATCTAAATCCTCCATAAAGCGGATGCGCGATGAAAAACTAACTATAACAAGTAACTTGTCTATATATTTTATCTAAAGTTTAGATAATTTACACAGCATATCTAGCTGCAAACAGCTTCAAAAGTTTGTGATTGTTTATTCCTGTGATACAATGAGGGCAGCCATGTTCTGTTTGTCCCAGGCTGAGGGCTGGAGATGCTATCAGCTTGCCTGTGTGTAAATTCAGTCCCCTCTCCTCCTCGCTCCTCCCCTCTGCTCTGCCTCTGAAATCAATGGCTAGTAACCTCCTCCACCTCCTGCCCAGACTAAGCTTCCATAATCCCTTGCTATAGTGCCAAGGCACAAAAGGAGCTGTGGGCGAGGCTTGTTTAGTTTATAGGGAATTAAGAGTATTAAAACAAAAAAGTATTTGGCTTGTGCCCTATAAACTGTATGAAAGGAACACAATTATGCAATGAGTAAAAGCTTATCTCGGATCCACTTTAAACACAGATATAAAATTTGCCATGATTACGTCCTGCGGTAATACATTTCACATTTATATAACTCTTACTGTAAAGAACTCTTTCCTAAATAAATAGCTAAAACTTTTTTCATCCATGCGTAGATCATGTCCCCTAGTCCTTTGCATAAGCCTAGAGACAGAAAGATCACTACGCCAAGCTTTTATATTGCCCTCTGATGTATTTACACATGTTAATTAGATATAAAGGTAGTCCCCAGTTAAAGCGGGATTGTCACCATAAAAATCTAATTTCAACAGCAACTGGTCTGAATGTATTAAGTGATAAGGATGTTAATCCTGCATTCAAAACTTTCAAAATGTTTTCTGCTGTTATGATTTGGAGTTATCACATACCTTAGGAGCACTGGCCCTTTAATTGCCATTGCCAAACAATTGCATGATGGGGGTCTTTTTATCTAGAATATATTTCTCCTCTTCCCTTTAGTTCCCCCTCCTTCTAATGACATAAGACTGTGCACTTCCTAGTATAGACCTCAGTGGGAGTGTCTGAAGACTCTAGGAGGAGGGCTGGTAACAAATACACAATTAGCAAGAAGAGAAAAAAAAGAGTGAGGAAATTATGTCAGGAGGACAAAGGTAACAAAGATGGAAACTGTCTAGAATAGGATTCTCTGCTTTTCCTTTATAGAATTCACAGAAATCATAACGTGAACAGTGCAATACATCTGCTATGTAAGTAGAACTAGTATTTATCCACTTGTATATGTTTTTAATTTCTAGTTTAGCATGGGTGTCACTTGTTCTTTAACAAACACAATAGGGACTGTAGGTTCGTTCTTAACCCAAGTCCATTCTTAAAGGGAACCAGAGAGGAACGGCATGCAAAATAGAACAAGATTTTATACATACCTGGGGCTTCTTCCAGCCACATAAGCCTGGATCGCTCCCAAGCCGCCATCCTCCGCTTCCTGGATCGGCGGTACCGGGTCCCGTCACTTCCGGCAGAAGCTGACAATTGTCCGCATCACAGGGGCTCCCTCCATACTCGTACGCATGAGGCTGCGCAGTAGGCAGCCTCATGCGTATGTGTATGGAGGGAGCCCCGTGTGATGCGGACATTTGGCCGCGTCTGCCGGCCGACTGGCCGACTCGCGGCAATGACGGGACCTGGTACCGGCGGATCCAGGCAGCAGAGGACGGCGGCGTGGGAGCGATTCGTGCGTATGGGGCTGGAGGAAGCCCCAAGTATGTATAGAAGCTCCCCCCCAACCTCTCTGGTCCTCTTTAAGTCAGAACACTGTGTCATCTCTGTCCCTGTATCTTCTTTGTGCCCCCCCTGTGCCTCCAGTGTCCCCCTTTGTGCCCCCCCCCTCTATGTCACCTCTGTCCCCTTGTTCCCTTAGTGCCACCTCTCTCTCCACTGTGTCTCTTTGTACAACCTCTCCCCATCCCTATAATATGCTAATTACCCTTACGAAAAATGCCACAGTTACAATCATGCGTAATTACTATTTAAATTGATTTCACGTAATCCACGCAAACTTCCAAAGTTTTCCAGCGCTGGATCACGTTTGATTTAAAACGCGTATGTAGAAGTCGGAGCTCACTATATAAATAGTGTACTGCAGCTAAATGTAATTTTATCGTGTTCAAAACATTTTTTCCTTGAATTCTTTTAAATCAATTTTTCTCAAAAACTACAAGGTCTTTTTGAAAAAAAAAAAAAAGTTTTACTTGTTCCTACAGAATCAAATTTTATATTTTCATTTCATAAGTAATTTATATTATCCGTAAGTCTGGCGTTTGTAAGTTGAACACTACCTGTACACACTATCCTGGCCTAGCAGAAATCCTATCTAATATCAATCTGACTTTGTCCTAATTGGGACTTGCTCCCACCCTCATCATATATGAACGATTCACAGGAACTTCTGATTAGTCTCTTACCTGATGCATATTTAGCAATAAACTGTGCATTAATCTAAGCGTATCATATTGAAAAGAATTATTCAACCCTTCAATTATTGAAAATAAGACTATTTCTACTGAAAAAGTGTGAATTGTCCTATAAAAAGTTGACAATGAGTAAGGCTGTACAGATAGCAACTCTCTTATATGCTGGGTACACACGATACATTTTTCCACTCGATTTTCCCCCCGATCATTCTTTCTGCTCGATTTTCTTATCTTCCGCTCGTTTTTCTTATCTTTTTCCATTCACTTCTATGAGAAATCGAGTCAAAAAACGATTGGAAGAAATATTTTGCTGTATGTCACCCCTAAATATTGTCTGTAACCTAAATTAATGTCCAGCGCTGGGTAATATGTTGGCGCTTTATAAATACAATAAATAAATAAATAAATATTGGACATGCCGGAAATGATCTTCCGAACCCATCTATCAGGGGTAAAAACGTATGGTGTATTCCCAGCAATAGACGCTTATTTATTTATAAACGCTTATTTATCGTAACACTTCTAGCGATTTACAGTTATTATGTCAGCCTCCAGAAAGCTACGGAGATTCTGTTGGCTAGCAACAAATCTAGCAATACACTGCTATTGTACATTTTTTGTTACAACTTTTGAAGCTTGTTATTTCATGCGTGTTTGTGCATTAAGAAACAAATGTATTCTGCTGCATTTTGTATGTCAAAACTTTTCTCCAATAAAATGATTGCGACAGAAAGTATGTCTGATAGATGTCCTAAATTTCTACAAAGGTGTTACTGATGGTTTGCAGAGCTTCATAATATTACTTCCCCTGAGTTTAATCCTCTTGTCTCTCTGCACTTCAAATCTTATTCCTGTCTGATAATCCTCACACAACAGCAAAGTAGGAGTGGCCTAACCATCCAACTGGAAATAACAGAATGGTAGATGTAGACTTGCAAGTGTATCTTCATGTTGATCAGCACCACTATGACCACATGCCAACCCAGAATGTTATTTTCGACATGACCAGCAAAATCTGCATACACAACTCTGTCCACTTCAACTGCTGTCATAAGATTTCTCTGTAAAATATGATATAGTGCAAGAGAATGTCAAGCTACGAGAGAGATCAAAATATACACTATGTTGGAGAGAAGTAAACTGAAAAGCTCAGTAACCGGGGGTTTCTGCCGGCGATCATTTCCCGATCCATCTGGCCAAATCTGCAAGCGACGATGGCGGCGACGGAAATGATTGTTTACACAGCAGCAGCATAACCTGCAAAAGTAATGAGGATCAGGACGATCCTCCATGATTTAATCCAACATGGGTGTCGTTCAAAAACAAACTACGGTATCACCGTGGGTGAAACATTGTTTCATGAATTTTTATTATGTGATGTTGCACGATATTGTGAAAAAAAAATCGTTCAGCACAAAAAAGCGCTTAGTGGGTATGGGCCTTAATTTCTGTTCCCACTGCAACAGTAAACAGAGTAAAAGTCCATTTTACCGCATGGTATAACTGACAGTGATTATATCCTACTTAATAAATAGGATCTGTTCTCACTTGTCAGTCTTCAATGGATCAGTTTTGGTAAGTGGACCACACTTCTGTGCCGTCTGCAATTTTAACGAAAGGTGGATGCATCCCCCATATAGCCTTTGGTAGAAATGCATCCGCCACAGGCTACAGCTAGACCACAATGGACCATTGCAGTGGACACTACACAGTCCGTTCTGCTGCCCGTTCATGATCTGGCTGCAAGGGGGAGTCCACTATAAGAGACTGTCAGCTCAAAGACTGCTTTAAAATTAAAATTAATTTTTTTAAGCTGGCCATACACTGGTCAATGTGACCAACAGATAGATCCCTCTCAGATAATCATTTGATCAGAGAGGGATCTATCTGAACAAATCCCTCCATACACTGTACAAAGATTTTCAAATTAACTCAGCTGAAAATCAGTGTGCACTGCCTGCTGCGTCTCCCAGTCCAGACTTCTTCCTTTCTCCACCAGGAGGGGTCCTGTGCTCCCCTGGCTTTGCCACTCAGACCTACAGATCAATGACAGAACTTGCCTATTCCCCATCAGGTCTCTCCGGTGCTCCCACTGCAGCCACTAGGTGTCACTGTCCTCTCTGGGTTACTCTTAGGGCCCATTCACACTTACGCGATTAGCGGGCGATTCCCGCTAATTGCTAAAGCGCTAGCACTTTTTAAAGCACTAGTGCTATGTTACCCTATTGCAGTGTTCTCACTGCCGCGATTGGCGCCGATCGCGGGCGTTTCACGATCAGTGCCAATCGCAAACGTACTACCTGCAGCATTTTTGGAGCAATTCATAAGCAATCGTGGTACAGTGCTTATAAAGCGCTGACCGTGTTCGCTCTGAAATTACGGACGTGTCCGGTGATTTTTACCGCGCTAATCGTGGCAAAATCATTTGCTTAGCGCTAGAGTTTAGTGCGAATTTCGATGTGAACGGGGCCTTAGTCTGAAGCACATCGCGTGACTTCACGAGATCTGATGAGAAATTCACTCAAAGAGGAATGCTAAGAGCATAAAAACAGTGACACCTAGTGGCTGCAGCGTGTGTGCTGGAGAGACCCGAGAGAGGAATGGATGCCGCAATGATGATCTGCACGTCTGAGTGGCAGGGCCAGGGGCTCTAAAACATTAGCCACAGCATGATAACCCTTTATGGAAAGACAATTCTTCATTACAATTTATGGAAATACTAAAAAAACAAAAAGAAAAAAAAACAAGTTTCCTGTTTGCAGGGAGCACTGAGAGGGTTAAGCCTCAGTGTTTACTGTATGCCAAAGCATATAGTAGAGCCCATGCATAGCATTTTAGCAACGGGGCTTTTTTGTCCTTTTTGGCCCCTTAAAGGGAACCTAACATCAAAGTATTCGCTTTTGGCAACAGAGCCAGTCTCCGGCCACTGCACCTGCGGGGCGGTGGCCGTGCGTGTCCTGCGCATTAGATTTTTAAACCCTTCTAGGAGTTCTGATTCTCCATGAGCTTGCTGGGCAATCCGTAACTCTGATCTAATCTTTGAAACACTGAACACAGGAAAGTGAACTTTTCAGCTTCTATATGTGGAATAAAGACTTTTCAGGGTGTGCAGTGCAAGAGTTTGGGTTCAGTTTAAAGACCACAAAAGAAAGAAAGAAAACAGTAGGTCCTTGTTACCACCACTTATCATATCTGTAACTTTTACCTTACTAAGCACACTGTTCACACAGATGCATATTAAGGTGCACACAGCCATCATACTTTTGCTGGCCAAAACAAATAATTTTACTCAAATAATTGTATAATTTTCCTCAAATAAATAATTGTTGAAATAAATACAGTAATTGAATCATTTTTTGGATTTTTTTAATGACTTGGCCTAATTTGTTAAACTGAACTTTCAGTATCTAGTTTTAGGACTCCGGTGATAAACAGATCACATTTCAGGTTATACACATCAATCAGCCACAACATTAAACAACTGACAGGTGGATTGAACAACACTGTCTTGATATAGTGGCACTTGTGACTGAGGAAGATCAATTAGGCAGCTGCTGAACAGTCAAATCATGAAGATGTGCTAGAAGCAGGAAAGTGTGGAAGTGTAAAAATCTGAGCATCTCTGACAAGGCCCAAACTAACGGCTACATAACTGGATCAAAGCATCTCCAAAAGAGCAGGTCCTGAAGAGTGTTTCCACTATGCAGTGGTTAGTATCTACAGATGTTTAACAAGGGAGGACAATTGGTCAATCAGCAGCATGCATACCCAACATACAAGCATACATGTGGGGAGTGCTGGCTAGCCTGTCTAGTCCAATCACAAAGGAGGGATGCTGTAGCACAAATTGCTAGAAAAACCTTTTGCTGGCTATGAGAAAACGCTATGAGACCACACATTGCATAGTAGATAGCTACATCTGTAGCTCTACATACTTGTTGACCATTCTATTCCGGCTAAAGCACCGACAATCGAAATGTGAGAATCAGGACTAGACCATGGAGCAATGGAAGATGGTTGCCTGGTGTAATGTATAACATTTTCTTTCGGCTCTGAATTCCTCAAATCCCAATCCAATCCAGCATCTGTGGGATGTGCTGGGCCAATCCTTGGAGGTCTCACATCGAATCTTACAGGACTTAAAGAGGATCACGGTTGTAAAAAAAAACAAAAAAAACCTCTGAAAGTTCCTAAAGAATCAGTGGGTATCAGGGTTGATAACTCACCCACTCATACATTTGAAACTCTGCCCCTTCTTGGCAGCCCAAAGTGTCTCTGAAGCTCCGTGGCCAAACCCCCACCTGCATTGCTGCGGTCCTCCACAGCTCTGCAGCCACCTATTAGACAGCGGCTATTGAGCTGGGGGTGGGCCACAGCAACATTAGTGGGCATGGCCACGGGGGTTCGGAGATACACTGGGCACAAACAGCATGGCATTTTTGGCAAGGAAACGCAGTTTCAAATGTATAATGATTTATGGGAGAGGGGGTGATTTACTAACCCCGACACCTGACGATCCTATCAGCGCTTTCAAAAAGGTTTACAATAAGGGTTTTCCCAATTTTAACCTTGGAACTCTTTGAAGTATGTCCTTACAGAGCCTTGCTTCCAGATATCACAGGAGACCTTCAGAGCATTTGTGGAATCCCTGCCTGAACAGGTCAGAATTGTTGTGGTGACCACTAGAGTGACTTACACAATACAGTAGAGTCCTGATTATCCAGAACTCAACCCAGCACAAATGCTGGCAGTACTCACAGTGGTGAAAGCCAACTTCTTAGGCTCTTTGTGGGTTCTACTGTATTTTAACATTTAATACAGTGTTTATGGTCTCTACATAGAATGGGTTATAGTACTGTATTAGAAAGGCCTATTTTTAAGTTCTCAAGCAACCAGAAAGCACACTTATCTGGCATCAGCTGCTCCCTGTCGGTGCCCGAAAACGAAGATTGTATTGTATTAGGTAGATGGTTTGAATGTTTTGGGTTGTTCGTGTACATGCAGAAATATATAAAATTCCAAAGCATTCATCATGTTTTAAGTCCCATCATAAGAGGTGGAGATTTGGGAAGGTGAATGTGTAGCCAATCAAGGGCAGGTCCTCTCTGGATTACAAATGAACTCCTTTAGATAAAGGCCCTATAGCATTCCCCCTCTGTTTTACCACCTGATGTTACATGTACAGGAACGATGGATACATTTTCCCCTTCCAGCTTAGGCCTTGTCTAATCATGCCATAACTTTCCATCTCTCTCTCGAGGACACCATAAAAATTTCCCAATCTGCTGTCTGCCCCTCGTTACTTTTTTATTTTCTTATTAAGCACTAAATTTGAAAATTGATGTCAAAATAAAACTAACCAGCGCTAACACATTCCAGATATGAATTTACAGCCGTTTGTCAGCCAGGCCTTCCATGGCGTGATAAAACTAACAGCGCCCGCACAGGATTTTACCCGCTTCCCACCTAAAACATGATGGATGTCAGGGAGTGCATCGTTAAACGTAATGTTTGAAAAGCGCACAAAGGGGGGGCGATCAGCGAGGTGCGTCTATTACATCTGTCCAGTGGCCCATACGGGTAATATCGTGGATAACCTGAGCTTAGCTTTGTGACGGGCTAAGCTGGAAACGGAGAATATGGAGCCTCAGAGGCAACCTTCAAAAATGAGAGACAGCAAGGTGAAATCATTGGGCCTGTTCACACGAGCAGGTGCTGGTGAACAGCGACACTCTGGTTTGCAATGCATTGAAAAAGTCTTGCAGTTTGCATTTTAAGGGTATACATCTCTCTGTTTCCATCAACTGGATGGATTCCTTAAAGTGTACCCGAGGTCTTAAATGTATAAAAAGGGACACAGAGGCATGTTCCCATCTGAAGGACGTGCCTGTGTGTGCCCTCCTCGCCGCTCCCCCCACCTCCCCCAGCCAAGCAGGTGGTTGGCAAATTAATGGGAAAGAGGTGTCCCTTGCAGAAGAGGAACCTCTGCATAATGCCTTCTAACTGGCTCTTCACTGCCTGTTCCCCACCTTACCACCACCCCTTTCATACCAATCACCGCTCTGTGCTGGGAGGAGAGCACAGAGCTGCATCTGTAGTGTCCTGACCCCTGGGGTGAGAGAACTGAAAGTAATGAAGAATGGGAACAGCAGTAATGGACACTACCTGATAGGACTACCCTACCATAGTCATTTGTCTATGTATGCATCATGTAGTGCATGTATCAGTCTAGGGTAAGTCAATCAACCTATCTGTATGTTTTGGGGA
This sequence comes from Hyperolius riggenbachi, assembly GCF_040937935.1. Lineage (NCBI taxonomy): Eukaryota > Metazoa > Chordata > Amphibia > Anura > Hyperoliidae > Hyperolius > Hyperolius riggenbachi. The sequence goes on along the minus strand of NC_090651.1, from coordinate 75,781,572 downwards.
TTTGGAAAGGAAACCGGAGTGCCCGGAGGAAACCCACACAGACACGGGGAGAACTCCTTGCAGATGTTGACCTGGCTGGGATTCAAAACGGAGACCCAGCGCTGCAAGGCGAGAGCGCTAACCACTACGCCACTATGCTGGCCAAGAGGGTAAATTACTGTTACTTTAAAATTATGGGCCTGTAATTAGGGATGGACACAAAACTGAAAAAATGCACCTTTATTTCCAAATAAAATATTGGCGCCATACATTGTATGAGGGAAAACTTTTAAAAATTGCAATAAACGGGCAAATAAATGTGTGGGTTTAAATTGCGGTAGCCTGTATTATTTTAAAACTATAATGCCCGAAAGCTGAGAAAAAATGTTTTTTTTCTATTTTTCTTCTTCTTTTTAACCCCCCCCCCCCCCCCCCCCCCGCCCCAAAGAAAGCTTACCGGTAATTAGTGGCGAAAAAAACAAGATATAGATTGCTTTGTTGTGATAAGTAGTAATAAAGTTATAGGCAAATGAATGGAAGGAGCGCTGACAAGTGAAAATTGCTTTGGTTTTAGAAGAGGAAAAGCCCTTGGAGGTGAAGTGGTTAACCACTTCCCGACCGCCGTATATACAATTGGCGGCCGGGAAGTGGACCCCGCAAGGACCGCCGTATTGACAAATGGCGGCGGTCCTTGTAGGGGCATGGGCGGAGCGATCGCGTCATCAGTGACGCGATCCTTCGCCTCGCGCCGCTCACCCGCCGCAACATCCCGCCGGCCATACGGAAGCGCCGGCGGGATGTTAACCCGACGATCGCCGCATACAAAGTGTATAATACACTTTGTAATGTTTACAAAGTGTATTATACAGGCTGCCTCCTGCCCTGGTGGTCCCAGTGTCCGAGGGACCACCAGGGCAGGCTGCAGCCACCCTAGTCTGCACCAAGCACACTGATTTCCCCTCCCCCCTGCCCCAGATCGCCCACAGCACCCATCAGACCCCCCCCCTGCCCACCCCCCAGACCCCTGTTTGCACCCAATCACCCCCCTAATCACCCATCAATCACTCCCTGTCACTATCTGTCAACGCTATTTTTTTTATCCCCCCCCCTGCCCCCTCCTGATCACCCCCCCACCCCTCAGATTCTCCCCAGACCCCCCCACCCCATGTACTGTATGCATCTATCCCCCCTGATCACCTGTCAATCACCTGTCAATCACCCATCAATCACCCCCTGTCACTGCCACCCATCAATCAGCCCCTAACCTGCCCCTTGCGGGCAATCTGATCACCCACCCACACCAATAGATCGCCCGCAGATCCGACATCAGATCACCACCCAAGCGCAGCGTTTACATCTATTCTCTCCTCTAAACACCCACTAATTACCCATCAATCACCCATCAATCACCCCCTATCACCACCTGTCACTGTTACCCATCAGATCAGACTCTAATCTGCCCCTTGCGGGCACCCAATCACCCGCCTACACGCTCAGATTGCCCTCAGACCCCCCCTTATCAATTCGCCAGGGCATTATTTACATCTGTCCTTCCCTGTAATAACCCACTGATCACCGGTCAATCACCCATCAATCACCCCCTGTCACTGCCACCCATCAATCATCCCCTGTCACTGCCACCCATCAATCAGCCCCTAACCTGCCCCTTGCGGGCAATCTGATCACCCACCCACACCAATAGATCGCCCGCAGATCCGACATCAGATCACCACCCAAGCGCAGCGTTTACATCTATTCTCTCCTCTAAACACCCACTAATTACCCATCAATCACCCATCAATCACCCCCTATCACCACCTGTCACTGTTACCCATCAGATCAGACCCTAATCTGCCCCTTGCGGGCACCCAATCACCCGCCTACACGCTCGGATTGCCCTCAGACCCCCCCTTATCAATTCGCCAGGGCATTATTTACATCTGTCCTTCCCTGTAATAACCCACTGATCACCTGTCAATCACCTGTCAATCACCCATCAATCACCCCCTGTCACTGCCACCCATTAATCACCCCCTGTCACTGCCACCCATCAATCAGCCCCTAACCTGCCCCTTGCGGGCAATCTGATCACCCACCCACAGCAATAGATCGCCCGCAGATCCGACATCAGATCACCACCCAAGCGCAGTGTTTACATCTATTCTCTCCTCTAAACACCCACTAATTACCCATCAATCACCCCCTATCACCACCTGTCACTGTTACCCATTAGATCAGACCCTAATCTGCCCCTTGCGGGCACCCAATCACCCGCCTACACGCTCAGATTGCCCTCAGACCCCCCCTTATCAATTCGCCAGTGCAATATTTACATCTGTTCTCATCTGTAATAACCCACTGATTACCGGTCAATCACCTGTCAATCACCTATCAATCACCCATCAATCACCCCCTGTCACTGCCACCCATCAATCACCCCCTGTCACTGCCACCCATCAATCACCCCCTGTCACTGCCACCCATCAATCACCCGCTGTCACTGCCACCCATCAATCACCCGCTGTCACTGCCACCCATCAATCAGCCCCTAACCTGCCCCTTGCGGGCAATCTGATCACCCACCCACACCAATAGATCGCCCGCAGATCCGACGTCCGATCACCTCCCAAGTGCAGTGTTTACATCTGTTCTCTACCCTAAACACCCACTAATTACACATCAATCACCCCCTGTCACTGCTACCTATCAAATTAGACCCCTATCTGCCCCTAGGGCACTCAATCACCCGCACACACCCTCAGAATGCTCTCAGACCCCAGCCCTGATCACCTCGCCAGTGCATTGCTTGCATCTATTCCCCCCTCTAATCACACCTTGAGACACCCATCAATCACCTCCTGTCACACCTACCCATCAGATCAGGCCCTAATTTGCCCCGTGTGGGCTCCTGATCACTCGGCCAAACCCTCAGATCCCCCTCAGACCCCCTTCCGATCACCTCCCCAGTGCATTGATTGCATCTATTTTCCCCTTTAACCACCCCCTGAGACACCCATCAATCACCTCCTGTCACCCCCCTAGCACTCCTATCCATCAGATCAGGCCCAATACAACCTGTCATCTAAAAGGCCACCCTGCTTATGACCGGTTCCACAAAATTCGCCCCCTCATAGACCACCTGTCATAAAAATTTGCAGATGCTTATACCCCTGAACAGTCATTTTGAGACATTTGGTTTCCAGACTACTCACGGTTTTGGGCCCGTAAAATGCCAGGGCGGTATAGGAACCCCACAAGTGACCCCATTTTAGAGAAAAAGACACCCCAAGGTATTCTGTTAGGTGTATGACGAGTTCATAGAAGATTTTATTTTTTGTCAAAAGTCAGCGGAAATTGATTTTTATTGGGTTTTTTTCACAAAGTATCATTATTCACTAACTTGTGACAAAAAATAAAATCTTCTATGAACTCGCCATACACCTAACGGAATACCTTGGGGTGTCTTCTTTCTAAAACGGGGTCACTTGTGGGGTTCCTATACTGCCCTGGCATTTTAGGGGCCCTAAACCGCGAGGAGTAGTCTAGAAAACAAATGCCTCAAAATGACCTGTGAATAGGACGTTGGGCCCCTTAGCGCACCTAGGCTGCAAAAAAGTGTCACACATGTGGTACCGCCGTACTCAGGAAAAGTAGTATAATGTGTTTTGGGGTGTATTTTTACACATACCCATGCTGGGTGGGAGAAATTTCTATGTAAATGGACAATTGTGTGTAAAAAACATCAAACAATTGTCATTTACAGAGATATTTCTCCCACTTAGCATGGGTATGTGTAAAAAAACACCCCAAAACACATTATACTACTTCTCCTGAGTACGGCGGTACCACATGTGTGGCACTTTTTTACACCCTAAGTACGCTAAGGGGCCCAAAGTCCAATGAGTACCTTTAGGATTTCACAGGTCATTTTGCAACATTTGGTTTCAAGACTACTCCTCACGGTTTAGGGCCCCTAAAATGCCAGGGCAGTATAGGAACCCCACAAATGACCCCATTCTAGAAAAAAGACACCCAAAGGTATTCCGTTAGGAGTATGGTGAGTTCATAGAAAATTTTATTTTTTGTCCCAAGTTAGTGGAAAATGACACGTTGTGAAAAAAAACAATTAATATCAATTTCCGCTAACTTGTGACAAAAAAATAAAAACTTCTATGAACTCACCATACTCCTAACGGAATACCGTGGGGTGTCTTCTTTCTAAAATGGAGTCATTAGTGGGGTTCCTATACTGCCCTGGCATTTTAGGGGCCCTAAACCGTGAGGAGTAGTCTTGAAACAAAAATGACCTGTGAAATCCTAAAGGTACTCATTGGACTTTGGGCCCCTTAGCGCAGTTAGGGTGCAAAAAAGTGCCACACATGTGGTATCGCCGTACTCGGGAGAAGTAGTACAATGTGTTTTGGGGTGTATTTTTACACATACCCATGCTGGGTGGGAGAAATACCGCTGTAAATGGACAATTGTGTGTAAAAAAATCAAAAGATTGTCATTTACAGAGGTATTTCTCCCACCCAGCATGGGTATGTGTAAAAATACACCCCAAAACACGTTGTACTACTTCTCCCGAGTATGGCGATACCACATGCGTGGCACTTTTTTGCACCCTAACTGCGCTAAAGGGCTCAAAGTCCAATGAGTACCTTTAGGATTTCACAGGTCATTTTGAGAAATTTCGTTTCAAGACTACTCCTCGCGGTTTAGGGCCCCTAAAATGCCAGGGCAGTATAGGAACCCCACAAATGGCCCCATTTTAGAAAGAAGACACCCCAAGGTATTCCGTTAGGAGTATGGTGAGTTCATAGAAGATTTTATTTTTTGTCACAAGTTAGCGGAAATTGATTTTAATTGTGTTTTTTCACAAAGTGTCATTTTCCGCTAACTTTTGACAAAAAATAAAATCTTCTATGAACTCACCATACTCCTAACGGAATACCTTGGGGTGTCTTCTTTCTAAAATGGGGTCATTTGTGGGGTTCCTATACTGCCCTGGCATTTTAGGGGCCCTAAACCGTGAGGAGTAGTCTTGAAACAAAATTTCTCAAAATGACCTGTGAAATCCTAAAGGTACTCATTGGACTTTGGGCCCTTTAGCGCAGTTAGGGTGCAAAAAAGTGCCACACATGTGGTATCGCCGTACTCAGGAGAAGTAGTATAATGTGTTTTGGGGTGTATTTTTACACATACCCATGCTGAGTGGGAGAAAGATCTCTGTAAATGGACAATTGTGTGTAAAAAAAATTAACAAATTGTCATTTACAGAGATATTTCTCCCACCCAGCATGGGTATGTGTAAAAATACACCCCAAAACACATTATACTACTTCTCCTGAGTACGGCAATACCACATGTGTGGCACTTTTTTGCAGCCTAACTGTGCTAAGGGGTCCAAAGTCCAATGAGCACCTTTAGGCTTTACAGGGGTGCTTACAATTTAGCACCCCCCAAAATGTCAGGACAGTAAACACACCCCACAAATGACCCCATTTTGGAAAGTAGACCCTTCAAGGTATTCAGAGAAGCATGGTGAGTCCGTGGCAGATTTCATTTTTTTTTGTCGCAAGTTAGAAGAAATGGAAACTTTTTTTTTTTTTTTTTCTCTCTCACAAAGTGTCATTTTCCGCTTACTTGTGACAAAAAATATCTTCTATGAACTCACTATGCCTCTCAGTGAATACTTTGGGATGTCTTCTTTCCAAAATGGGGTCATTTGGGGGGTATTTATACTATCCTGGAATTCTAGCCCCTCATGAAACATGACAGGGGGTCAGAAAAGTCATAGATGCTTGAAAATGAGAAAATTCACTTTTTGCACCATAGTTTGTAAACGCTATAACTTTTACCCAAACCAATAAATATACACTGAATGGGGTTTTTTTTAATCAAAAACATGTTTGTCCACATTTTTCGCGCAGCATGTATACAGAAATTTTACTTTATTTGAAAACTGTCAGCACAGAAAGTTAAAAAAATCATTTTTTTGCCAAAATTCATGTCTTTTTTGATGAATATAATAAAAAGTAAAAATCGCAGAAGCAATCAAATAGCACCAAAAGAAAGCTTTATTAGTGACAAGAAAAGGAGCCAAAATTCATTTAGGTGGTAGGTTGTATGAGCGAGCAATAAACCGTGAAAGCTGCAGTGGTCTGAATGGAAAAAAAGTGGCCGGTCCTTAAGGGGTAGAAAGCCCTAGGTCCTCAAGTGGTTAATAGGGCACTTGTGGGTCAAGCTACTCTGTGTATCCCTTTAAGACATAATATTAATGTGCATACACACATCCAATTTTGATTGGCCAATTTTACCATATTCATGTTGTATGAGAGCCAACAGATTGTGAATACTATGAAGAGATTGTGCAGGTAAGCTCTCATACTACACGGAGGTGGTAAAATTGGCTATTGATTGGCCAATCAATCAAAGAGTATAAGCACACTTTAAAGGGCCCATACAATGGTTGACTTCAGCGTTCGATCGATCATTCGATTAAATTGATCGCAAACCGATGCATGATCGAACAGAAGATCGATCAATTTGCGGGCGATTTCAATCAAATTGATCTATCTGACAGGATGGAAAATCTAGGTCGATCTGCTGCTGGCAGCAGATCGATGGCCCATAGCATTGCATTGGATCTAATGGTGCAGTAATGCCTTTAGAACGATTTTTAATCGATTTCCAATAGATTTTAGATTTCATTCTGAAATCTATTGGAAATCTGTTCCTAGTGTGTGGCACACATCAGATAGATTCCTGTCAGTTCGACCTGAGAGGCATCTGACAGAGATCCATCTGATGATCTGCTGCAAATCTATCAGTGTATGGCCACCTTTATTAGAAAGCAAAATGCTATTCACTTATTGATCTTACAGGACAGGCGTTAGATTCTTAACCAAAGTTTGTCTATCGCCTCTATGAGGCTTTAGATCAGAGACTTAAGGGGCCCATACACTGGTCGATTTCAGCCATCGATCGATCGATTCTATAGAATCAATCGATCAGAAACCGATTCTTTCAAATCTAAAGATCGATCGATTTGTGGACGATTTCGATAGATTTTATCTATCTGACAGGATGGAAAATCTAGGTCGATCTGCTGTTAGCAGCAGATCCATGGCCCATAGAGTTGCATTGGATCTAATGGACCAATAATGCATTTAGATAAATTTAGATAGATTATAGAAATCTATTGGAAATCTGTTCCTAGTGTGTAGCACACATCAGATAGATTCCTGTCAGATTGGACTTGACAGGCATCTGACAGAAATCTATCTGATGGTCAAATCTGCTGCAAATCTGTAAGTGTATGGCCACCTTTAGTCACTTCAACAGTAAAGCCAGCTTTACACTGGATCTGTGCGATTGCGGTGCAATGCTCCTGCAGCACCGCAAATTTCATCAATTGTAAGACCCTTTGTATAACTGCGTTAATGAGGAAATTGGCAGAAAACAACCCTTTAAAAACAGCTCTGTTCTGCTCACTTCCTGTGGCTTGAATGAGCAGTGAGAGCATAATGTTCCATTGCAGGTTTGGTTGCTATATGGTGGCCTCGCTATTTTGATTTTTTTGGCGCACATCATGACTGTTCTGCAGCCATGTTTTTGACTGCAAAAGACCATTTATAGCTAGCAGACAGGATGCACGTCATGCATAAATTGTCGTCCACACATGTGCACCACACCACCGCCAACATTTTTAAAACACCTGTGTCACCATTAACTTAATGACTTCCATCACAGAGGAGCTCAAACCTACTGCTTGACCCACTGAGTTGTGCTCCCATTTTTGCCTGAGGAAGCGGGGTCACGCCCGCGAAAGGCGTTGCATTTGTGGAGTTCTGTTTTATCGAGACTCAAGTGAGTTTTCTTTTTTGTAACAGGGAGGTAAGTCCACCCTAACATCCCCCTCTGCTTTTAAACAGTTTTTAAAACGTTTCACTCTACTCTGGCGCCTCTGTATACCGAGCTTTTAATGACTTCCAGCACTGCTAGGGTGCTGCAGAAATCAAGCAGTAATATGCTGCAGACTTTGTGTGGGATCAGGTTCTTCCGGCGCATCGCACCGCAGCAACTCTGCAAGGCTCCGTAGACTTACATTGCATGTGTGGTATCTTGCGGTAAGAAGGGGTAACACAACGCAGGCTCACAATGCCAGTGTGCAAGGGGCCTAAAGCAACACTCTTCTGCTGACAAAATATTATTTTGGGAACATAAAAAAAGCTAAGATGATTATTTGTACTGCTTCATGTTTCAAATTACAAAAATATGCAGCTAAGAGAAATATGGCTCGAAATGCTATACATTTTAACATCATAATATAAAACACAAAACTTCTCATAAACTACTTATCACCTAATTGATAAAAATAACCGTCCAGCACATTTACAAGCAAAATAATCACTCAAAGTAAATTGTTCCTGATTAACTTAATTTCAATATTACTTTTCTTACCTAAAAGAGAACCTGAGGAGGCATACTGCAATCCTAATAGGACCCAGAGGCATGTCATGTGCACAAAGACATGCCTCAGGGTCACTGTATCGCCGCTACTAGCCCCACCTGCGCAACATTGCACCCCATTAAAAGATCGCCAACCTAGCAACAATCTGCCTGACTTCCTACCGGAAGGAAGCTAATAGAGGGGGAGAGAAGCAATTGGGGGGGGGGGTTCAGGGGCAGATGCTACGAGGCTGGCTGACAGCCTCACATAAATAATGCCAGCTAGCGACAAGCAGATTGCCGCTAAGCTGGCGATCTTTAAGGGGGTGCAGCGCGGCGCCGGGGGGGAGGGCTAGCAGCGACGTACAGTGACACAGAGGCATATCTTTGTGCACATGACATGCCTCTGGGTCCTATTAGGATTGCAGTATGACGCCTCGGGTTCTCTTTAATTATAGTACATTTTTGCTCTTTGGGAACTAACAGAGGAAAACAGTTGAAAAATCTTTGTGAATCATGCCCTTTGTGTAGCATCCCCATCATATTCATCAGGTTGGAGTTTTTGCTGAGCTGACAGGAGACACTGGAAAGAGACACATGACAACTTGGTGCTGTGAGATCATCCTGGCTTGTAGGAACACAGGAAGCAAGTCTGAGGACTATAGTGGCACTGTGCTCTGTCACTTCATACTCACATAAGTTTCAAGTCCCAGTCGCCGCAGGTGACAAAGATAGACTTGACGCTGGGATCTAAGAGGCCCTCTTTGGCCATCCACTCATCGACTCTCTGAAAGACAGAGACACAAAGGAAATGTCACGTGCAGCTCTTGGCTTTGGAGGAGACGCCAGTTCGGACACAGATAAGAGCATGTAATCAGGAGAGGCAGAAAATTGTGATCTTATCAGGCCTGTCCTATAGTCTCTATGTTATTAACAAGATTTGGTGCGTGTCTACCAGGAGGGACACCAGGGAAGGTCACTAGACTCTGGAAATCCTGGAGGCATAAGCACAGCCTGTTATCATAACTTAATACGATATTATCGAGGACCCACCAGCGGGGAGCAACCATCATTTACCTCACAACACATCACTGTTATATTATAATCCGATAGGTTTTATCAAGGTTACTCTGCGGAGAGACAGCTTCACACATTCCGAACTCTAGCGTGTTATCACCGCTTCTGATTACGCTCTTTTCTTTCACTGCATGCACATCCACCCTCACACTTCACAATCCAATCAAGAGTTCACATTTTAATTCATTATTTCTTTATTTTTATGTAAGCACCTTAGACTTAAAGAGAAACTCCACTTTCAATGAATATTGCTACAAGAATATATAATTGCTCCACAAGACTTTGTTTTGGGATTTCCAGTTATTAAAATAGTGCACTATTTGCAAATTTCTATAACTGGCTGAAGCTCAAGTTACACTTTTCTGCAAGCCTGGAATCAGTCTGGCCTGGTGCACACCGGAGCGGTTCTGCAGCGTTGTTTAACACGCGTGTAGGGGGAAACCCGTTTGGCTAATGAAAGTGAATGGGATGGTGCACACCAGAGCGGCTCGTTTTTTCCAAAACGCAAACTCCCGGGGTGCAGTATTTTTTGGATTTCTGAGGCATTTCTGCCTCAATGTAAGGGATAGGAAAAACGCAAACCGCTCTTAAAAACGCTACTTTAGAGCGGTTTGCCACGCGTTTTTGTTACAGAAGCTGTTCAGTACAGCTTTTACCGTAACAATTTGTGTAACCTGCTACACAAAAACACAGCTAAAACCGCTAGGTATGTTTAGAAATCCTCTCTAAACATGCCTAGAATTGCTCTGAAATCTGCTCCCAAAACCGCTAGCGTTTTGCAGATCTGCTAGCGGTTTTGGTGTGCACTAGGCCTCTGTGTGGAGTGCAGACTACCTTGAGACTTCCCATCTTGCTGCACAGACTAGAAGCTTGTTACTTTTTTCCACAGCTGGACTAATCCATGGACTGGAAGCAAAGTTGGACATTCCCTTAGCGCTGACTCTGTTAGGAATGCTAGTGAAGTGTGGTCCGGTGTTAGTGAAAGAGCAGAAATGCAGACATCAAACCAACAAACGTTGATTCCGGTGATACCTTCAATGACTACCTGTACATGGTTCATGACAAGCTTTTGAACCATTAAGTTTCTTCTTCAGGCATTATACAGAACTGAATCAGAACCGTACTGATACAGTTCTGTAGAATGCCTAAATAAGAAGAAACTTAACGTTTCGAAAGCTTGCAATGAACCATGTACAGGTAGTCATGAAAGGTATCCCCGGAATCAACGTTTGTTGGTTTGATGTCTGCATTTCTGTTAGGAATGCTGTGAAACAACTGTGGTTTGCATGCACAGGTTTTAGATGCTTACACATAAAACATGTTTAAATAAGGTTTGAGAACTGAAATGAAGGAACTGCCTTTTTCTCAGCAAACTTTAAAGGCTGGTCTCCACTAGGAACTGCTGCCATTTTCGATTTGGCTGTGGCACCCGTTCTGCAGCGTACCTGCAGCCAGAGTCACTAAGCCATGCCATGCACGGCTATAGGGATTCGGCTGTATGTTACATAAAACTGTTGCCCACTGTCCAGATTTGCATCACAGTGGGATCTGGACTGCAAGCCACTAGTTAAATAGGCCGAGTTTCCCCCACCCCTCTCAAATGTGGTAAAACGCTACGGCTTCGGCCCGGACTCAGGAGTAGTGGAAATAGGCCCTAAGAAGATAATTTGCATATGCGAAGTGTAGTATAAAATGGCCCTGATGGCATGGGGTATGACAGCACAGTACGGGTAAGGAAGGGGTAACTAGGAAACCAATGCCCTCAGTCTATGCTTGCCTAAGATGATCCACCAGGCTGATCGCTTGTTGACGCATAATGGGGGATCAGGTGCGATTTTACACAGATTAGATTCTCAGGAAGAGGTGGCCCCTGCTTGCCGTCTTGGCCAAGAAGCATCTAGCATGTGCACCGGGCTTAAGAAATAGCAGCAGTTAGTAAACAAGGTATAGTAGTGGATGTAGTTCATATATCTGGATCCACTACAGTGTCCCTTTAAATCTTAATTTGTTCATATTGTTGTTGTGTAACATTTAACATGTCAAAGCCCTAAAAGAGCGGATCAGCTGTTTTTTTTGGCGCGCAGCTCTCAGAGCTGAGTGCTGAAACTGGGCGCCCCATAGCAGCAATGTTATGCTGCACGGGGTGCATAGCCAGACCCCGAAATACATCTCCCTCCGAGTTGCGACAACTCAGAGGGGGAATAGTATCTAACATCGCCTCGGAGTTTAGCGGCAGCGGTGAGAGCCGTCATTCGGCTCTCACCACGCCGAACTGAGCGGCGCCAAAATGATATGCACCCCTAAAAGAGAAGGTGTCATAGTATGTTTATCAACATTCAGCATCGTGGATCAATTGACTCACCTCCAGTACTTGGCTGAGAGTGGGCTGTCCGTCCACCATCTCCTGAATGATTCCCGTCAGCTGGAAAGATAAAAAGAACAACAATCACAATCAAGCATAATGGTCACTCAGATGTTTCTGAGACTGCTCCAATGCCCTACTTAAAGTGGACCTGAACTCCTCTCTGCTCTAAAAGATACACAACTTCCTGATTCACGGAAGCAGACATATTGCTTACAGCCTGTGCTTTCAAATGGGCTTATCTGCTTATCTGCCATAGGCAGTCATGTGACACAGGGAAGGGATCAAATTACAATTAGTGATTAGACACAAATGAGGGGGAATTACACAGGCTAAACTCTTTAAATACATACAGGGTGCATTTTAGTTATGTTTTCCTTGTGTCCTGTGCAAGAGTTCAGGTTCACTTTCACCAAGATGGGCTCAGAGCACTGATGCTAGAAAGGGCAGAACCCCATATCAAACAGATTCAACTTCACACCAAAGTACAGACTCCCATATTTATGAAAACCATGTTAATAATGACATTTTTAACCACCAAAGGCACAAAACTGAAAAATAAAATGTCAATGCAAAAGGTATAGCCATAGATTAAACTTTAAAGGATAACTTGGACAAGGTCTCCTCCTGTCTATCAGCCATCTCCTCCGCTAAGTTCCTGAAACTAAATCTAGACAAAACAGAGTTTATGATCTTCCCACCCTGGCTATCCCTGAACCTCCCAGATGTGCATGTCCCTGTTAACCACACTACCATTCGCCCTACCTCTCAAGCTTGCTGTCTGGGTGTCACCCTGGATTCCGCACTCTCCTTCACTCCCCACATCCAAAACCTCACAAAGTCCTGCAACATTCACCACCTCCGTAACATCTGCAAGATCCGCCCTTTCCTGACCTCTGCCACCACCAAACTCATCCATGTCCTCATAATTTCCCGCCTTGACTACTGCAATGCCCTTCTGTCTGGTCTCCCTATGACCCGAATAGCCCCGCTGCAGTCCATCATGAATGTGGCAGCCAGAATTATCCACTCCTCCCATCGCTTCACTACGGTGGCTCCCCTCTGTGAATCCCTTCACTGGCTTCCTATCCAGTCCAGAATCCGATTCAAAATACTGGGTCTGATCTACAAATCTGTCCACAAAACCTGTCCCACTTACATTTTCGATCTTACTCAGAGGCACACACCTAGCCACTCCCTCCGCTCCTCCAATGAACTTTGCCTGACCACCCCCGCATCACCCAGTCTTATGCACGCCTCCAGGACTTTTCAGGAGCTGCTCCAACACTACCGCCAGCCATTAGGCCAGCCCCCTCCTTCAACATCTTCAATAAGGCCCTCAAAACTCACCTTTTCACTCTGCCCTACCACCCCTCACAAGTGCTCTAAACCCGCAGCTGAACTCTGGTCCCCTAACTTTCGTGTCCTTACCTCTCCCTCTAGATTGTAAGCCTTCAAGCAGGGTCTTCCTCCTTTTGTGTCCTACCTGATCATGCACCTCCATTACTGTGCACCCATGCTATGCATTTGAGTGAACTCAACTTGCCTAATCGCCATGCTCCCATCCAGTGACTGACTAAGCATTACCTTGTACTCATACTGTGCTGCATGATCTGATTTTTCTTGTATTCCTGTATTGTCGTATTGCTCTATGTCACCCCTAAATATTGTCTGTAACCTTAACTAATGTCCAGCGCTACGTAATATGTTGGCGCTTTATAAATACAATAAATAAATAACTCCATGGAGTGTCATTGGATTGGAAAATGAAAATAGAAATAGAAAGAATAGAAATAACAATTGAAGCGATACCTTTTACAACATCTTGCATGTGATAACTTATGAAGTTATGCTACTGTGTATAAGTCTGGCAGATAAGAACATATAAAAAATGTACTAACATGCACGGACTACTCAGGAAGATAGTGTCATATTGCAACAGGATCTGGATAGGATGGCTATATGGGCACATACATGGCAGATGAAATTCAACGTTGACAAATGTAAAGTCATGCATTTTGGACGTACTAATGGACTAGCACCATACAAAATAAATGGGATACAGTTGGGGACATCAAACTTGGAGAAGGACTTAGGAGTACTCATTGACAACAAGTTAAATAATCGTACTCAATGCCAAGCAGCTGCAGCTAAAGCTAACAAAATTTTGGGATGCATTAAAAGGGAAATAAAAACTGGAGATGCGAGCATAATATTGCCCCTGTTTAACTCTCTAGTAAGGCCACATCTGGAATATGGAATTCAGTTCTGGGCACCACATTACAAAAAAGATATTGCAGTTTTAGAGCAGGTGCAGAGACGAGCAACAACATTGATACGTGGGATGGAAGGTCTCGCTTACCAAGAAAGGTTAGATAAACTGGGTTTATTTAGTCTAGAGAAAAGACGCCTTAGAGGGGATCTAATTAACATGTATAAATACATCAGAGGGCAATATAATAGCTTGGCGGATGAGCTTTTTGTCCCTAGGCCTTCTCAAAGGACTAGAGGACATGATCTGCGCATGGAGGAAAAACGTTTCAGCCATTTATTTAGGAAAGGGTTCTTTACAGTAAGAGTGATTAAGATGTGGAATGCATTGCCACAGGAAATCGTTATGGCAAACTCTATAACTGCATTTAAAGGGGGCTTAGATGCTTTCCTTGCGTTGAAAGACATCCATGGCTACAATTACTAGGTAATGCCTAATGATGTTGATCCAGGGATTTTATCTGATTGCCATCTGGAGTCGGGAAGGAATTTTTCCCTTTAGGGGCTAATTGGACCATGCCTTGTAAAGGGTTTTTTCGCCTTCCTCTGGATCAACAGGGATATGTGAGGGAGCAGGCTGGTGTTGTACTTTATACTGGTTGAACTCGATGGACGTATGTCTTTTTTCAACCAAAATAACTATGTAACTATGTAACATCTCCCAGCATGCATTGCAGTGACAGCACAAGACACTGCTAGAAAATTGAAAATTCAGCAGCTGCGGTCTATCCCTGAAGGACATGGTGGATCCCATAGGGAACAGGTGCCAGAGGAGCAGCATCCCGTAGGTAAGTGGTTATAGCTCTTCAGCTTATATTATGTTTTTTTTAAGCAAGTTGGCCTATGTGCTCCACACTGGATTTCAGATGTGGAATCACAGCCAATTGAAATCAATAGGCTGCATCTGAATTGTATGTGGCATAAAGAATAAATGCTGCTGGCTGCATTTTCTGCAGACCAGGTCCGAATCCCTATAGCCAGGCATGGTGTGGCTGCCGCTTCACAACAGACTGGCCCAAGCCCTATCCCATACAGCCATATCAATCCCTGCCATGTACTGATGAGGACCAAAAGTTCTAAACAGTCTGTCTACACGTGGGGTTGATGTGGCTGTGTAAAATGTAAAGCTATAGGCTTGCTACAGGGGTTGGACAAAATAATGGAACCGCCTAACATTTTGGCATCATGATCTTTGAACATGTTTTAAGCAATCAAAACTTGACATGTTAATTTTTATTATTATTTTTGTTATTTAATATATTTAATTAAAATAATTGTTTGTTGGTTTTTTTTACAGATATTTAAACCAAAGTTGTTTATAATTTATAAAAATGGCAGATCTCTCAGACTTTCAAAGATTCCAAATTGTTGGTGCTCATATGGCAGGTGCTACTGTAACAGAAACTGCCCGAATGCTTGGCATTTCAAGAGGTACTGTCTCAAAAGTAATGACTGCCTTTGAAAGAGAAGGAAAAACGTCCTCAGCAAAGCACAGTTGTGGCCGAAAGTCGAAGTTGTCTGAGAGAGACCGTCGGACTCTAAATCGAATTGTTAGAAAAGTTTGCAAGACCACGGCTCCTAAAATCACTGCAGAGCTGAATGAACACCTACAGCACCCAGTTTCCACAAAAACTGTTAGTCGGGAGCTGCACAAATCTGGATTCTACGGAAGAAGTGCAATTAGAAAACCTCTGTTCTCAAAGACAAATGTTTCAAAGCGTTTAGAGTGGTTTAGAAACCACCAGAATTGGTCTCTCGAGCAGTGGAAAAATATGATTTTCTCTGATGAATCATCGCTTACCTTATTTCCGACCTTCGGCCGAGTGTACGTTTGGAGACAGCCGAAAGAAGCATTTCATTCAGAATGCCTTCTCCCAACCGTAAAACATGGCGGGGATTCTGTGATGATCTGGGGTGCTATTTCTTGGAAATCCGCCGGGCCAATGATTTCCTTTCATGGAAGAATTAACAGCCGAGACAATTCAGGAATTTTGGGCGACTAAGTTCATCCTATGGTTCAAGAACTGTTTCCAGAGGGGAATGCCATCTTTCAAGATGATAATGCCCCAATCCATACAGATAGAATTGTTAAAGAATGGCACGAGGAACATTCTAATGAAGTTGAGCATCTCATCTGGCCACCACAATCCCCAGACCTCAACATTATTGAGCATTTATAGTCATCATTAGAGATTCAAGTAAGAAATTGATTTCCGCCGCCATCGTCTCTAAAAGAACTGGAGGGTGTTTTAACTGAAAAATGGGCTGAAATTCCTTTGGAAACAATTCACAATTTTTATGTAAAAAGGTGGACCTACACCATATTAAAATATATTTTGTTGATTTTCAAGGGGTTTCCATTATTTTGTCCAACTTCTGTATATACCAGCAGTTCTGGATGCTGGCCTGGCTTACAGGGGCGAAAAGAGATCATTTGCATACTCAGTAGTGGTGCATTGTGGGTAACCACAAATGTTCACTTATAGCTCAATTATTGCAAGTTTCCTTCTGTTTTAAGAAGGCACATTACACCAAGCAAAAGCATGAGCACCACATCCAATTCGGAAATGGAAACCACACCCAGAAGAAATATGGTCTTAGACTCCGTGCACACTATTCCGATTACGCATTTTAATCGATTTTTTTATCCGTTTTTCTGTTGAATGTATTCAGGGAAAATCTGAATTGAAAATCTGAATCGGAAACGGAATCGGAAAACGGATTTGCAGTGTGCAGGGAGCCTTAGTCCCCGTTTCTCTGTCGTGATAGTTGCTGGCTAATATATGGTGGAGAGCAGGGGATTAATTTTTTTTCCCCCCCTGAAGTTCTACATGTACTTACATGCAACTTTTGCGGTGAACAGAAGGCAGCAGTGACATTTCATGTGTGTTTAAGGCTGGTAGCGTTCACTCAGCCTGGCCAAAGGGTGTTCTGGGGGGGGGGGTTGAAAGTGAAAACGGACACTTACCTGGTGCTTCTATCGGCCCCCTGCTGTTGTAATGTCCCACTCCGTCCTCCAACGATGCTCCATTCTCCTCCGCCGGTCCCGGTCTGATATTCGTCTAAGAAGACGAATAATTTGTCTAAGCAGACGAATAGTGCTCGCTCCCGTGCGCGTCATCAGGAGCGTACTGCACAGGACGAAGTTTTCTTGTAGTAAGTTTTCTTGTAGTAAGCGCCCAATGACGCGTGGGAGCGAGCATGTGTGCGGCCAAGCTGCGCAGCTGCAGTCTAATTAGACGGCAGGTTAGACCAGAACCAGCGGCGGCAAACGGAGCATCGTTGGAGGACGGGCTGGGACATTACAGCTGCAGGAGGGCAATAGAAGCCCCAGTTAAGTGTACACACACAAAACTCCTTTAAAGTGAACTGATCGGCGATGCAAGCAATTTTGGGACAAAATTGGTCACATGTGGAAAATGGTTGCAGGTATCGATTAGACATGCTGCAAGATGTAGGGTTGACTCGATCGGGAGTACAGCGTGCCATATCGGGAAAAAGCGATGAACACGATGGAACCTCGACAATGTCCCCCATAATGTAAAATGTGCGCCCCCCCCCCCCTGTGCTTTATACACTTTACCTGTCTATGTCCGCCGCTAACTCCACCTTCAAATACATGCCCCACGTGGGCGCCGGCGTAACGCGTGCACGTTTGACATCACACACGCCCACTTATAAGCTGCCGGCAAGCACATGCGGTGCGTGTATGAAGATAAAGCACGTGGGCGGCTTCCGAGAGCCGATTTCTGAGAGATTTCATGCTGAAATCGCTCGAGAATCAGCCTAGAGAGCCAACCGACAGATCTCTCTCAGAATCAGATAGTGATCTGTCTCTTAGTCGATCTGCCCATATATCGTCTGATGTGTGGGCACCTTTAGTGTATGTCCAGCTTAACAGAACATGCAAGCATGTACAGTACAGATATATCAGTGCCTCAGACACAGTCCTATGCCAATCAGCTCCTAGCAACTGCTGGAGGTGCTCATTATTGTACACATTTTCCAGCTTGTTAGGAGATCTCTATGCCAGCCGGAACCAGCTCTATCCTTATCTTTGCAAGAAAGTGATGGAAGTGTTACCTGCGTGTGTGTGTGCAGCTGGCATAATTTGGACAAGACGCACAGAGAACTTCAGCACCTTTGGTGTATGAAAGAATGAGCACGCGTCCAATCACAAGCCAGCTTTGGACCATCCTAACGATACAGAACAAAACTCTATGCAGAGCAATGAGGGTCCTGTTCCCAAATTTACACAGATTATTAACTAGCTGGGAAACATGTCTAATGAGTTCCGTGACGCAGATGCCTGCCATAGCCGGCCCACCTCTCCAGCGCGGTGCGGGCATCCCATTGTCCACAATGCAGATAAATCTCTTGCCATCTCTTGCTCCCGCAGTGCTATCCATGTCCCCTTTCCCCACCTCGGAGTGCGTTTATTAACTCACAATACAGGTTTAATTAATTGGAATGAATTCCACCACGCAGACTTTAGGGCAAACTTATTTTCCACTAATGACTAACGAGGAATGGTAATAAATACCTTTCAGGGAGAAATGTTAATTAAAACGAGAGAGGACGCTCCAGGATTTTCTTTTGCAGTTCATTAAGTCATTAATGTGGGACATAAAGGAAAAAGCAGGGCTGCAGTTGTATCTGCGCAGAACGGGGGGCGGTCATGATGTACGGTTACTCTGGAAACAAGACAGGCACACGTTTATTACCCATAAGGACACTGGGTAACGGTCACCCAAAACCATCGGTGGTGATCACTTTGGGTGATAGTTTTAGGAAATGATCGCTTTAAAGGGGCTATAGCCAATCAGACTATTCTGCAGGTCATTTTGACACAGATCGCCAAAGCTGGGCACCGCGATAGCACTAATGCTATAGTGCACGCCCCGCGCAAGGGCAACTTGGATCCCAAATGACTTCTCCCTCTAAGTTGCTATGACTTGGGAGGCGGGAATAGTATTTAACGCCGCCAGGAATTTGAGCAGCAGCAGCAGGGTGAGCTGTCATTTAGCTTGCCCTGCCCCCAGCTCACCAGCGATGTTATAATATGTATGCGGGTAGGAGGCACTGAACAATAGCAGCTAATTATTATTTAAAGAGGAACTCCAGTGAAAATAATGTATTAAAAAAGTGCTTCATTTTTACAATAAATATGTATAAATGATTTGGTCAGTTTTTGCCTATTGTAAAATTTTTCCTCTCCCCGATTTAAATTCTGACATTTATCACATGGTGACTTTTTTACTGCTGGCAGTTGAGATCACTGGAAGGAGATGCTGCTTGCTTTTTTGGCAGTTGGAAACAGCTGTTATTTCCCACAATGCAACAAGGCTCCCACAGTGTGATGTTAGAACCATGGTCCTGACTTCACACTGTGGGAGGGGTTTCACATCAATATCAGCCATACAAAGCCCCCTGATGACCTGTTTGAGGAAAGGAAAAGATTTCTCATGGGAAAGGGGGTATCAGCTACTGATTGGGATGAAGTTCAATCCTTGGTTATGGTTTCTCTTT
Source organism: Hyperolius riggenbachi (assembly GCF_040937935.1). Lineage (NCBI taxonomy): Eukaryota > Metazoa > Chordata > Amphibia > Anura > Hyperoliidae > Hyperolius > Hyperolius riggenbachi. The sequence continues at coordinate 75,761,900 of NC_090651.1, read as the reverse complement.
AAAGAATACCCGAAGTAACATGTGACATGATGAGATAGACATGTGTATGTACAGTGCCATGCACACAAATATCTATGCTGTGTTCCTCTTTTTCTTTCTCTGCCTGAAAGAGTTAAATATCAGGTATGTAAGTGGCTGACTCAGTCCTGACTCAGACAGGAAGTAACTACAGTGTGACCCTCACTGATAAGAAATTCCAACTATAAAACACTTTCCTAGCAGAAAATGGCTTCTGAGAGCAAGAAAGAGGTAAAAAAGAGGGGAATTTCTTATCAGTGAGGGTCACACTGTAGTCACTTCCTGTCTGAGTCAGGACTGAGTCAGCCACTTGCATACCTGATATTTAACTCTTTCAGGCAGAGAAAGAAAAAAAGGAACACAGCATAGTTATCTGTGTGCTAGGCTCTGTACATACACATGTCTATCTCATTATGTCACATGTCAGTTCGGGTATCCTTTAAGTTATTTAGTGATCCGGCATAGGGCTTAGCTAATTAATGCCATGGGACACCAGTACTGATGCTTGATTTTCACCCAAGACAATCATGAACCACTGTATCAGCCAATAAAAATCTAGCATCTGTACATAGCTTTCTTCTAATATGTTTGAATAGTGACTTTTGTCTAGACAATGAACTAGAGTCTTATATTTTTATTTTCAGTTATATAGCTTCTTTTATAACATTACATCATACGGTCACAGTTGCTGTTTTAATACCACACTTTGGGGTTGATTCACTATGACTAATAGTGTGCCTTATCAGAGTTAACAAGCCTTATCAGAGTTAACACACCTTATCAGAGTAGCATAGCGAGCGCTACGAACTTATGCCTGCTAATTGGCAATGACGAGAGATCCACTCGTCCTGCCCTGAGGCCCTGCAGGTCCCAATCACTTTAAAGGACATTATCCAAGCACTTTGATTGGCTCAACAGGCTGCCTGTCACTTGACAGGAAATTTGACAAGCAGCCTATTGGCCCAATCAAACTGCGGAGATAATGTCCTTTAACCACTTTAGTCTATCTGGACGGATATATCCGTCCAGATAGACTGTGCAGCTCCTGCTGCCTGAGGCGTGTGATCCCACCGCCTGCCGTTAGCCCCCTGATCAGTGAATGGGAATATAGTTCCCATTCACCGATCTAAGTCCCCCGCAGAAAAACCGACAGTCTCTTATCAGAGACCGTGGTCTTTCTGCAAAAAAAAAAAACGTTTCCCGTCCTCATTCTTGTTCCTGGAAGCGAGATCGTTCGCTTCCAGGACTTTTTTGACTGTGGTCATCTTGTGGCCAAATAGTAAACTACACCCACATACATTTTTTTATTAAATAATTACATTTAAAATTAGCTGTTTACCTCCCACACCAAAAATTACGGTACCCAAATACATTTTTAATAAAAATAAATACATTTTTTTTTTTTAATATTTTAAAAAAACAAAAAACAACAAATAGTTACCTAAGGGTCTGAACTTTTTAAATATGCACGTCAAGAGAGTATATTATATATTTTTTTTAATTATAAGCTTGTAAATAGTGATGGATGCAAATTGAAAAAATGCACCTTTATTTCTAAATAAAATATTGGTGCCATAAATTGTGATAGGGACATCATTTAAATGGTATAATAACCGGGACAAATGGGCAAAAAAAATACATGGGTTTTAATTACGGTAGCATGTATTAATTTCAAACTATAATGGCCAAAAACTGAGAAATAATGAATTTTTTCCATTCCTTTCTTAATCTTCCTGTTAAAACAGATTTAGAAAAAAAATATTCTTGGCAAAATGTACCACCCAAAGAAAGCCTAATTAGTGGCGGAAAAAACATCATGTAGGTCAATTAATTGTGATAAGTAGTTATAAAGTTATTGGCGAATGAATGGGAGGTGAAAGTTGCTCGGATGCATAAGGTGAACAACACTGTAGGCTGAAGTGGTTACAGTGATTGGACCCGCAGGGGCTCAGGGCAGGACGAGTGGAGCTCTCAGCATTGCCAATTAGCAGGCTTAAGTTCGTAGCGCTCGCTATGCTACTCTGATAAGGCACATTAACTCTGATAAGGCATGTTAACTATGATAAGGCACGCTATTTGTTATAGTGAATCAACCCCTTTGTCTTTTAAGCTATAAAACAAAGCATAAAAATTACCTTTTAAACTTTCCTGCAGTAAAACCTTATTACAAGCTGTGTCTTATTTAACTGTTTAAGTGCTTCTGAAAACAGAACTGTATTCGACCTAGCAAATCAAAAAGCTCAAATAAGCGAAAACAGAATTGTATTCGACCCAGCGGATCGAAAAGCTCAGATAAGCTCTTTTGCATAGATACTAACTGTAGTTGGTTTTTTTTGTTCTTTTTAACTCTCCCTAAACTGGAAAACAATATGAGACTTTCTTCTTTGCTTCTAATGTTCTATTCTATTACATCTAAAATTTAATCTAGCCAAATATGTACAGCCTCCGCCCCCCAAAAAAACAAAAACAAACAAACACGAGGTCTACCAATAGGTGAAGTGATCTAGCAACTTATTAAAGTTGGGAGTACGCCCAGGATTGTTATGGTACCACTGTCCAGGTACCAATACACAACTATTTTCCTGTACAATCAAGCATTCGATCCAATCATTTTATCGCATCGGGTGAGAATCAATAATGTTCAATTTTGCTTGATCGATGGAAATTGATTGAGATCTGGGTGAATCAAGCAATTTACTCAGTTGGGCAGGATGGAGAACACCTGTGGATCGGCTACTGTTTACAGGATTTCAATCAGCACAAGATTGATTTTTGGTTTCAGAGCATGGAGGCACAACATTGTTCAGATCAATTAGTGAAGGAGAATGGCATAGGATCTGCTTGTAGTTTGTGGGCCACTAGTCCATCAGCTTTTGATCACCCACACTGTAGTTGATGACCCAAATAAAGTTGATTGCTTAATTGCAGTAATGTATGGGTAGCTTTAAAGAGTAACTGTCAGGCTGCAGAAGCTAATTTAAACCTCTATTCTCCTGTGTTAAACAGTTTAGAAGGAAGCCAAAAAGGCATTACTGAAGATAAAAATCTCTCTTACCTTTGATGTGTGCTTATCAGCAAAGCTGTTAGACCCAAGCAGGACGCAAGCCGCATACTATACTGCAAAGCATTCTGGGGCCCTCCCCTCGGCTGCTAATGAGACGTTACAGCAGCTTGTAATCAGTCCAGCGCGTAGCACTGATAAATCTCCGGGAAGAGTACACTGCAGGAGTCAGCTATTGTTCCTAGCCACATGGCTAATTAATATTCACTGCACACTGTGTTATTCAGTACGAGCTTTTTTGTGATCAGGAAGCAGGCAGGACATGACGATACATTTGGCTTCATAGAAGACAGAAAAACATGGAACCTGCCATGAGCTGTCATGAGCATCAATCTCTGCATATACTATATACAAATTCTGTGAAGTATAAACGTGGACAGTGAAATGCATATGTAATGTAAGTACAGCCAATCTTTAGCTACTGATATATGTGTTTATTTTCTCTGAGACCTTATACCTAACCGCTCCTCTTTAAGCTAACATTTGTGTTGTATTCATTCTTGCAGGTTTAAAGTTGACCTGAACTCAGAAGTCCTCTCTGCTCTACAAGATACACAACAGCATAATAGTCTTTAGACCTCTTTTACAGTAGGACGTTGCGTTTTGATGCGACGTTAAAGTCGCAACGCAAATTACAACGCAATGCCCCAAAAAAGTTGCAACGCAACTTAAAGTGAACCAGAGAAGAAGCACCCTCATGTATTTTACCATATAGATCAGTTAGAACATTAGAGAAAACACATACCATGCTTTCTGTTTCATTCTGCACTGCACAGCTTGTTTCTTATCAGACCTGATAAAATCCCCGACTGAGCATTCCCCGACTGAGGGCTTTCCTATAATGACTCAGCTATAATGATTCCTGAGCAGAGCCAGCAGGGGGCAGGCTTGGACTTGAAAAGACATGAGAGAACACAGACTGAGCTATAAATATTCCTGAGCAGAGCCAGACTGAATGCTCAGTCGGGAATTTTATCAGGGCTGATTAGAAGCAAGCTGTGCAGTGCAGAATGAAATTGAAAGCAGGGTAGGTGTTTTCTCTAATGTTCCCACTGATATATATGGTAAAATACACGAGGGTGCTTCGTCTCTGGTTCCCTTTAATGCCTCATTACGGTCACATACAGTAGAGCATACAGGCAATGAAAAAGTATGTTTCCAAGTCATTACTGAGCATGTGCAAACAGTCCAACCCAGCTAATAACATGTGCACTGTGAATGGGGCATTGATTTTTCATTGCAGTGAGTTATACTGCGTTAAATGTTGTTTTAACGTGCAACTTTAACGTCGCACTGTGAAAGAGGCCTTAAAGGAGTTATCGGGGAAAAAAAATGAGTTTCACTTACCTGTGGCTTCTACCAGCCCCATGCAGCCATTCTGTGCCCTCGTAGTCACTCACTGCTGCTCTGGTCTCCCTCCGTCAGCTAGTTTAGTTTTTGCCAACCTAGGGGTCGGCGGGCCGCATTGCGTACATTTTTACACATTCCCACTGGTGCAAGAGCATTAACACATACGTTTTTACACGTTAGTGGTTCAACGCGTAAAAATTTACACGTTGAACCACTAACGCGTAAAAATGTATGTGTTAATGTTCCTGCACCAGTGGGAATGCGTAAAAATGTACGCAATGCCGAGGTCGGCAAAAACTAAACTAGCTGACGGAGGGGGGCCAGAGCAGCAGTGAGTGACTACGAGAGCACAGAATGGCTGCATGGGGCTGGTAGAAGCCCCAGGTAATTGAAACTCATTTTTTTTTTTTTTTTTTGCCTGATAACTCCTTTAAACAAAAAACATTTCTTTGTTACAGCTGATACAAATCCTAAAATACATCTGCAGCATTTCTACTTCTTGATTCATGGAACCACACATATTGTTAACACCCTGTGCCTTCAAATGACCTTATCTGCCATCTCTGCCGTGGCAGTCACGTGACACAGGGGAGAGATCAGAATACAACTTGTGATTAGACACAGATGCAGGGGAATTACACAGGCTAAACTCTCTAAATACATACAGGGTGCATTTCTCGGTTTTCATTCTGTCCTGTGCAAGAGTTCAGGTCCACTTTAACCAGGAGTTGCAATATGTAAACTTCATAGCATGTCAGATCCCAATATAGTCTAAAATGTCACTCCAAATGTCTTTACATCGCCAAGATACACTGAAGGAAAACGTATGGCTGTGAGTTTGTACTGTACGATTTTACAAGGCAATGGTTGGGAGGATTCTGTCACTCACGCTGCATATAAGACGTGGCTAGTTACCTCCACTAATTTACACGACTTGAATGAAGGGAGAGTAGCTGTGTGTACGAAAGCACTGCTCGTCTGCCAATGAAAAAAGCATTTCTTGCAAGGTCTACCAGTAAAATGATAGAACGTGTGCATCTAATCAGAGAGGTTGGTAAAATGTGTACTGTTACTCTTAAATGCCAGTGGAAGGTGCATTGCTGGTCCCAAATATTGCTGAAATGTGTGTGGATGGCATTTTTTTGTGTGTGGATAGTGTCTTTTTACTAAAAATGCTAACTTTAAAGAATTCATGTTCTCTACACTAACAGTATTTAAAGTAGGAGGATTCGTCATACTATTGCCGGGGGGGGGGGGGGGGACACACACACACACACATATATAAGTAGGTAAATACTTGATCTACTTACATAACACATGTATTGTACTGTCCACGTTTTGATTTCAGTGAATTGTATAAAGTAAATTAAGAGCATTCTGTTCCTGGTGGGGGCCATGTCTTTTGCCCACAGTTTGAGGCTCAACCCTGATGTCATTTCTTCCCTTAACTTTTTTTTCTTTTCTCTTCCAATCACTTAGTCACCTCAGCCTTGTTTGTAAACAAAAGTGAGCAGAGGATAATGTTTTAGCAAGGCAGCAGTCTGCTCAGGCAATCAGTGAGAAGCAGGAATGTGGGAGTGTCATTGGTAATGGCACAGAAAAAAGCCTGGGGGACTGAAAAAATATAACAGCAGCAGAGAGATTCCTGAGTAGATTGGAGAGCTTGTACTTGCAGAGAGAGATTTCTGGCAGCATTTTAAACACACTGCAGTGTGTAAATAGAATTTGGTTTTGTGGCTGACAATCCCGCTTTAAGCATACATTTGTCTCTTTTTTAAATGTGATCAACATGAACGGATGTGGCTTAGATTGTAGCATGCATGTTGAGGGATAGAGTTTAAAGCATCAGACGTTCTGTATCTGTAGGCTTCCAATAAATGAATTTGACCCTGGTGACAATTGTTATAGGAAGGAAGTTTCTGTACGCGTTATACATTACATGATGGCTCTGCTGAATATGGTATTATACTTCACTAATAGGCTATGTCTTACAATGGGAGTTGGAAAATCCTCCTCCTACTCCACCCCCTTGCAAAGGACCACTCCCACTACAGACAGGCAAGAGAGCTTGGTGGGCACCCCTGTAGCCCACTGTGAATCTCGATAATTGAAGGGGGTTTTAAGTAATTTTCTAAGGTGCCTCAAGTGTTAAAAGTCTTAACACCAACAACAAATGTTTTACACATTTCATAAAATAAAACACATAATTACCGTATTTTTAAGAATATAAGACGATAAGATGCACTTAGATTTAAAAACCAGACAAAAAACAGGGGAAAATATAAACTAAACCTGGTGTGTCCATGGTCCAGGGACGTCTTGTAGATATTCTCCCCTCAATTATTGTGTCCCTCTTGTACCCTCCCCCTTGCATCTTTTTGTCACCGTGTCCTTCTTTGGCTCCTGTGTCCTCCTCCATGCCCCTTTTTGTCCCCTTGTCTTAGTTATCTCCTAGTGTCCCAGTTTGTCCTCGTGTCCTTCTTTTTGTCCGCTACTCCCCTTGTGCTGGTTTGTCCCCCATGCCCTCCTTTTTGTCCCTTCGTCATTTTATTCCGTGTCCTCCTGTTTGTCCCCTCCTTTTTGTCCATGTCCTACTTGGTCACCCTGCTGATCGAGACTCTTACCTGCTCCAAGGGCACACGCAAGAATCAGAGTTCTCTCCTCTCCCTCATTGTTTCCCTAGTGTTGGGCGCATGTAATTTTTATTTATTGTATTTATAAAGTGCCAACATATTATGCAGCAATGGACATTAAAAAGGACCTCCACAGTAAATACGAAAATTCGGCAGCCAGCAAGTAAAAAAAAAGTGATATTTACCCGAGAAGCCTTGTCCACCAATGCCGTCCTGAAGTCCCTGTATCACCTGGCTTCCAGCGCCTGGCCCCGCCTCCTCTCTCTACCTGGACAAAAACGCCAAGCTATTTATTGTTGTAAATAGCTTGGCGTTTTTCTCTGCGGAGAGAGAGGAGGCGGGGCCAGGCACCGGAAGACAGGTGATGCAGGGACAAGGCTTCTCCGGTAAATATAACTTACTTTTATTTGCAGGCTGCCGGATTGTCTTATTCACTCTGTAGGTCCTCTTTAAGGATACAGACAATATTTAGGGGTGACATACAGCAATAAGACAATACAGCAATGCATGCAAAACCAGGTCAAAAAGCACAGTATGAGTCCAATGCTTAGTCAGTCAGTCACTGGATGGGTGAATGAGGATTAGGCAAGTCAGGTTCACTCAGATCCAAGGAGGTGCATGAACAGGTAGGAGACAGAAGTAGAAGGACCTGGCCCGAAGGCTTACAATCTAGAGGGAGAGGTAGGGACATGAAGGGTAGAGGACCAGATTTCAGCTGCAGGTTTAGAGCTCCAGTGAGGGGAGAAAGACATGATCAGGAAGTCGGCACTAGGGGATCAGTGAGGGAGAGGAGAAGACACTGATCGCCGCGGGCGCCCTCGGATCAGGTGAGGGAAGCGCTCACTGCTACCCGCTGCTAATTACTCTGCATGGGAGAACACAGTAGAGGGAGTCCCGAACATCACGGCGGGTCATGTTGGCGGACATTCGAAGTCAGGAAATCTCCGTATTTGGAATATAAGACGCAGTGACTTTTTCACCCCACTCTTGTTCCTACGGTCTGCTACTTACACTTAAAACTTTTACAGGTTTTGTTGTGCACACAGATGATTTAGAGAAAACCAGAAGTGAAAATAAACTGATTTTTAAGGACTTTTTTGGAATCCTATATTCTCATTTTTAGTTAAAAAAAATCAAGGTTTTGACTGTCTCAGGAACATGATGGCAATGGTTAGATGCAGACAGCTCTTGAACAACTGAAAATAGTGATTTTCTCAACCTAACAAGAGTTATACCCCCACTGATCCCTAACCTTAACCAATCCCCTCCCCCATGTCTAACCCTAACCGTCACAATTCCGATGCCGCTATAAAGTCTGGGTGATGCCATGGCCATGCATGTTAAAAGTTGCAATAGGCGGCAATAACAGGATATAAAATAGCGAGCTCCAGCACAAACTGCTCTGTTATAGCCACTATTCACGGCTATTAACATGGGTGTCTATGGCGGTGGCAAGACCACCTACTTCTGGGAGAAAGAGCTCTGTTCTGAACGACATGGAAGGGGATAATTATGTGTGTTCATCAGCTGGAGTTTCCACATAGCAGAGGAATCCCCCTTCCTTTATTAGCCAAGCAACCTCTCCAAACAAAGGGATGCCTGAGGAACTCCTGGAAGGGGGCACAGGGTCTTCCCTCCCTTCCAGCAAGGGAGCAGCATTGGGGGATGAGGGAAAAAAAGAAGCAACAAGGCAACCATAAGCTCAGCAGGTCTCCTGCAGCTTACCAGCACACCCAAGTCTGGAAGATCTAAGTAATGGTGTGCCACATATTGTACTGTTGAAGAGGAAAAATGATGAGAAAAAAATTGATATTTAATACCCATATTTTACTACAGCTAAACCTAAGCCTATTCTCACACTGAACCCTTCCACTACTGTTGCCTAACTTTAGCCGCCCCCATGGCTAACCTTAACCCCCCACTCCCACCGGCTAACATTAAAGGGAACCTTAACTGTGGGAAAAAAAAAATCACTTACCTGGGGCTTTCCCAAGCCTCCTGCAGCCGTCCTGTGCCCGCGCCGGTCCTTCGGTGCCCTCCGGTCTCCCTCCGCGGCTAAGTTTCGTTTTCGGCCGACTGCCAGTCATCCTCTGGCAAAGCGTCCTCTTCTTCCGCATTCCCCGCCGTAAAGCGCAAGACGCGTCATGCGGACGCGCTTTACGGCGGGGAATGCGGAAGAAGAGGACGCTTTGCCGGAGGACGACTGGCAGTCGGCCGAAAACGAAACTGAGCCGCGGAGGGAGACTGGAGGGCACCGAAGGACCGGCACGGGCGCAGGACGGCTGCAGGAGGCTTGGGAAAGCCCCAGGTAAGTGAATTTTTTGCCCACAGTTAAGGTTCCCTTTAACCTGCTGTAATTAGCTTATCAGTGATGTTTAATATATTCCCAACAAGGTACCGACAAGACAGAAGCTGTCACTTCCATGCCTAGAAATTAAGGCTAGGTCCACACTAGGCACGGTTGCAGGACGGACGCTGCAGTCCGGGATCAGGGGAAGTACCACCAGACCGCAAACTGATCCGTTTAAAAAAAAAGTGCATCAGTTTTGCATCAGTTTCCGTTCAGTTTTTTTACCTCAAAAAACTGACAGAAAACGTCTATCATTAGGAAGGTAATGAGAGTATTTTTGGGCCAATAATAAAGTTCAGGTTATCCGTTTTTTCATTCGTTTTTGGTGCTGTTTTGCCTGTGGAGATGGAGTTGCATTTTCCCATTGCTTTTCACTACCCATCTGTGTATCCGTGGTCCATAGAAATGCAGCAATTCCGGACCTTCCGTTCAGTTCTTGAAAACGGGTCCCTGCAAACGCAGACGGATCCATTTTTTTCTTGGGTGAGGACGGCTGCTATTTTAACATTAGTATCCAGGACTCCGTTTTTCATCAGGGCTGAAAAACGCAGCCACGGATACGTTTCCAGACCTAGTGTGGACTAGCCCTTACTCTTTCAGGCACCAAAATAAAACAAGTAAAACAGCTTGGTTATTAATATGTTTTGTACTGTACATACACAGGTTTATCTCAAAATGTCACATGTTGCCTCGGGTACACTTTAACGATAACCCAATGGGTGCCCATGGGGTGCCCAAACCTCCACCTCTAGCAGGCGCCCAAATGTCCTATTTCCAAGCAAATACGCTTAGAGAACCACATCACATAACTTGCAGCACATGTCTGTATGTAAGGTAAAATTGTCAGTTTAATGAACCAAACATCCAGCAAGGTATCTGTGGTACCAAACAGGTTGTTTTTTTTTCATATGTTAACCCTTTAGCAGCCAACTTATTTAAAGGCTTGCAAGTGTTTATTTTTTCTTATTCATTACATTTCCTTGCGACTAATTTAGTACCGCTGTAGTTTGTATTTATGGCCACTTGCCACTAGGGGGCAGTGTGAGACAATAACAGGACTTCTGCTTTCAGTTTCTATATTCCCGGCTAGCAGAGATACATTAAAGCATTTCAAGAATTTACAGCACAACAAGTTCTAAGCTACTAATGGGTCAATGAATATAACCTTTATATGTTTTAAATGTTTTAAATAGTTTCACTTTAAAAAAGTACTTTGTTACTATACTGCTTCCTTAATATACTGAGCTGCTTTCTTTATTAAACTTTAGTACTGCTTTTATTTTCCAGTGGACTCCCAGCCCTTGAAGACTCAGTGGACTTGGACAATAGTCACATGGTCAAAGTTACATCCAGTACTGTGCCACTCTGGGACTACGTCTGTTTAGTATTCTCTGAATAATTATCGTGCAGAAGTGTGCGCGTTCTGAGGCGTGTGTGTGGTGTGTCAGGTGTCTCCCGCTGCATTCGCTGTCACCTATCAGCAGACTTTAGTGTGCTGGTCAGTGCTGGGGATTTACGAGACAGTTTTATCAGCAGATGAATCGTACAGACAGATAAACGCTCTGCTCTACCGTTCCATCTGATAACGCCGCTTGGCCATTCTCTCTCAATGGAAGCCGTAAATCTCCGACTTACCAGGGCAGGTGTTGCCGCAAAGCCCCTTACTGCCACTTAAAGCAATCCAGCCCGAGTGTGGGGAGGAAAGGATCAGCTTCTAAGCCCAGTCTAATGCCATAAGCTGGCAATCTAGAGGCTCAGGATCTGGAAGCAGTGACACACATTTTATGTCATCCATTTAAAAGCCACAACAGAAGGACAAGAGACAAGTGTGACATCCTGACATCCTGCAGAGCCGAGACTACCCTATTCCCACTCAGGCAAATCGATGTCAGCAGTGCAGCCAATAACCACTGCCTTCATCAATGGCAGAAATTCCACTCCCCAGAATACAAAATCCTGCTTCAAAATAGTTGCAAAGTTTCTAAACGGCTACAAACTTTAAACAGGACGATCTCCAATATTGGTAGTAACAGCTTCATGAATAAGTCGACTGCATCTCGATTATACAAGCATTTATTTACTATCAAATCTAAAGATCCATCCCCACAGCAATATTTCATCTGTCAAAATGACAGATGAAGGATCGTTCCAACCGACATTGTGTCACTATCTTTTAAACCAAAAGCGTAAACGAGGGTTACAGACGGCCGATGTATGATGATGCTCGTACATTCTGAAAGGCCGTCATGATGGCTCACGTCGGATCAAATTGTTCAACGTCACCTGTGTGTACAGGTCTTTACATGATCTTTCTGCTAAAGCTCCGCCGGACCTCACACACATGCTACGGGTTATACGCCAGCGGTTTGCATAGTGCTAATGGAGGAGTGGTATTCCGAAGACAGGATGGGCATTGCGCAGTGGGGGACATAGGACAGGTAATGTATAAATGCACATGTGGTGGTGGTGGACGGCACATTTATACACTAGATGATACAGTATGGGTGTTTTGTCGTTTTGCCGATACGGCCACGCACCCACTTGTCCACAACGGCCTGACATCTTGCAGCATGTCCAATCGATACATGTGACTAATTCTGGCCTGAAATTGGTTGAATGGATGATCGGGCATGCTCGGCAGGGACTATCATCCGATTTGATAATAAGTATTGGATCAGATGGTTAATTGGCCAGCAAGCCGAGATATCTATGGCAACCTTTACCGCCACGCCCAGTCAACAAACTGTCCAAACTTAGTTGCGAGTTAATCGATCGTACAGGTGGCAGTGAACAGATAACCAGAAGGCATGATCTGAGTTCTGGGAAAACAGACCTCTGTAGGGCAACTCTAACTGCTTAGATATCTCTTTTATTCATTAAAAGTGAAGAAATGGTTGGTTAAAGCTGGCCATACACATATAGACTTCTGCCCATTACTCCAAAACAACCAATTTCTCTGTGGAAGAAATCAATTTAGGAAGGAATTTCCTACATGGATTTTCCTATACTGAGGCTACCGCTGGGAGCTAGGACTAAAGACTGTGCACCTGAAACGCGTCAGCTGCCATATCGGTCTTCTCAAAAGCTGCAGTGTGCAACTTTTTGAAAAAGACATACATCAGATTTAATCCCCCACCCCACTGCAAATGTCCCACTTCCGCCCAACCTGGCTGTTTCAGGCTCTCCGGCTGGAAAACAAAATTTCCAGCGAGAAGGCTGGCGTTTACCATCTGTATGGCCTAAATACTTAGCTGTACAGAATCATCTTACAAAATAATCTATTCTAATCTATTCTAATCAGCTACTCTCTGTGATCCAAACACTCCGTCACTTTATAGAGTTAGATAATAACAGTGCTAATCAATACCTGTGGCTCAGCTTATATGCACAAACTCACTTGTTAGCTCCCTAAGCGCCTAGTCCAACCTTCCAGTCCCTGGAACATGTTAGCACAGCAATGCAGCCCAATCAGCTCACACTGTCACATCTCCCACTGTCAGCTTTGTTTCCGATGTATAGGGCATCACTACAAGCAGCATTTAAAAATTAATTAATGATCTCCAACTAAAACATACTTAACCACTTCAGTGTTCTCCCCAGAATTTTTTTCCAGCCAGGTGGCATGAAAAGGTAGCCAGGTGGGGCAAGACAAGAGAATGCAGGGCCGGTGCTTCTGTGAGCAACTCTGGAGGAGGTGAGCCAATTACTGCCGGGTGCTCACCAAAACTAGCCGGGTGGAGCACCCGGCTAAAAGAGCCTGGGGAGAACACTGCACTTAAAGAGACTCTGAAGCGAGAATAAATCTCGCTTCAGAGCTCATAGTTAGCAAGGGCATGTGTGCCCCTGCTAAACCGCCGCTATCACGCCGCTAAACGGGGGTCCCTTCAACCCCAAACCCACCCCCGCAATAGTTAGTCGTAGAGTTGGTCGTGATTTATGTCTTCCTGGAGGCAGGGCTAACGGCTGCAGCCCTGCCTCCAGTCGAGTCTATCAGACGCGCATCGCCGCCTCTCCCCCGCCCCTCTCAGTGAAGGAAGACTGAGAGGGGCGGGGGAGAGGCGGAGATACGCGCTGACAGACGCGTGTGGGGCAGGGCTGCGGCGGTTAGCCCTGCCCCAACCAGGAAGCGCTCCCCCGCTGCACCGAGGGGATTTGGGGGTGAAGGGACCCCCGTTAAGCCGCGGGATAGCGGCGTTTTAGCAGGGGCACACAAGCCCCTGCTATCTATGAGGTCTAAAGTGAGATTTATTCTCGCTTCAGACTCTCTTTAAGGACCACAGGCTCCTTACATTTCAGTGCTCTGTAGCTTTAATAGCTCACTGCAGAGCCATACAACTGAGCACACAAAGTGATCTCCCCCCTTTTCTGCCCACCAACAGTGCTTTCTGTTGGTGTGCTTTGATCGCCGATTTATTTTAAATAAAAATCGCTTTTTTATTTATTTATTTTCACCCTCTTTCCCCCTGACAGCCAATCAGCAGGATCATCTCTCATAGGCATCAGCCTATGAGAGCGATCCTTTGTTTTTCCCCTCCAGGGGACAGCCGAGTGACAGGGAAAAAGAAAGAAAAGAGACAGCTGTTTTGTTTTTTTTCCAGTCTGTGAGGCCTGGGGCACACTGAGCGGATTTGTATGCGATCCGCCGGCCGCATCCGCCTGCAAATCCACTTGGCTAATGTATTTCAATGGGCTAGTGCCCACCGGCGGTTTGAGGCTTTTAGAAAACCGCAAACGTGCCTCCTGCTGCACGTTTGAGGTTTGCTAAAAACCTCAAAACGCGGGTGTGCACCACACATTGAAATACAATAGCCAAGCGTTTTCACTGGCTGATGCGGCCGGCGGATCGTATACAAAATCCGCTCGGTGTGCACCCGCCCAAATATCGGCTCTCTGATCCAAAAACCGCTAGTGATTTGACGATCTGCTAGCGGTTTTGGTGTGCACTGGGCCTTAGCGTCGATTGCGGCTGGCAGACTGTTGACAGAGCTCTGATCTGCCACTAAAGCGGGGATGCACGCGCAACGGCACGCATGATGCCAGCCAATCTCCACCCACCGCTCGACGCTTTCAGCGTAGTCTTGGGGCTGCCGCCTTCCCGACGCCTATCAGCGTTACGCAGTCTGGAAGGGGTTAGAGCACACCTGAAGTGAAAAGGAAACAAAACTTATGATATAATGAATTGTATGTGTAGTACTGATAAGGAATAGAGCATTAGAAGCAAAGAAAAGAGTCTCATATTTTTTGTATCAGTAATATATCTTTTTTTTTTTTTAAATAACATTTCATAATTCAGTCATATTTGCAGTTTACAAACCACACTCAGTATTTTAAACTATATAAAACAGAGCAGAGCCAATGACCCTTTTTTTCTGATCAGCTCAGAGTCTGAGCTAATGACCCTTTAAACTTGTCTGCAGTAAAACCTTATCATAACCTGTCTCTCACTGTTTCTTAGTTGTTTTAGTCCTTTAGAAAACAGGACTGTATTCAACCCAAGTTGGGGCAGAGAGCTCAGAAAAGCTCTTTTGCATAGATAACAACTGAAGTTTCTTAACTCTTCTTGTACTTAAAAACAATAGGAGACTTTTTTCTTTTCTACTAATGTTCTATTTCTTAGCTGTACTACACATACAATTCATTATCTCATAAGTTTATTTTCGCTTCAGGTTTTCTTTAAACTAAAGGTAACACTTTTCCTGTACATTGACAGGTGCATGCATGCTTTTATTGTGGTCCTCAGTTACATTTGTGCAGATGATACACCAAGATCCCCTCCTGACAGAACATAACTGTGCATAGCTGTTTTAGTGTGTATCTGATACGGCTCTACATGCTGAAGCAAGCATGAGCATGTGAGAATTCTGTGACTACAAGAGGTCTGACCTTTTCATATCACCAAAGACATGCTGAATAATCCCTCCAATAACAGCATGACTGCGGTGACCTTTCCCCCTTTTCCATGTACAAGATGTCACACAGCTGATCACCGTATCATCCTTCGCCATCCTGTTTACTTTCTCCGAGCTCACTTATGCCTGCAAATTCTTACTCAGATCTAAATTATCAGAAATTAAAGATTTATTCTGAGCCCATGTAGGACCACCTGAACTGTCCTATTCAAAACTGGCCACAGGGACATATGGGAGTGCTCTGCATAAATTAAACCACTACCTTTTAAGTGGAATTATACTACCAAAACTAAAGTTTCAGTAACAAATCTTAGTTACATAAAATAACATTTGAAAGCATTCCCATGTATTCCCTGTGTGCAAAATCGTTTATTTTCACTGCAGAGAGCAGTAGAAGCTTGCTTATCACTTGATATCGGCAAAGGAAAGAATACCCCTGTTTCTTCACTCTGCCCCCTCCTTTTCTGCTGATGTGACTCAGCTGTTGCCAGGGGATGTGTCTATTCAGCAGAGGGAGGGGGCAGACTGAGGACACAGGAACAGGGAGATTCTTGCCTTTGCCGATGACAAGAGATAAATAAGCTTCTACTGCTGTCTGCAGTGAAAATAAACCATTTTACATACAGGGAATACTTGGGAATGCTTTCAAATGTTCTTTTATGTAACTTAGAGTAGTTACTGAAATGTTAATTTTGAAATTATAATTCCACTTTAAATGAGCAAAGGTTCCATACTTTTTGGACTTACGCAGGAAGTGTTGGAACCTTTTATAATACCAACTATATACTTTACCATTAACAGCAATACAATGCAGAATGAGGGCATTTTATCAGCTAAAATGTTTGGGTTTTTTATCTGCTTCCTGGCCATACTAATTGAAATCTATGCACTGTTTGGGACCTGTTATCCCTGCCAGGGTGTAGATTTCAATTACTATACCGCAAGCTCCCGTACACTACCACCACACTCTCGCCACTGCAGCCCACTTGCTGCGCTATCGGTATGAGAGCAGAGCTTGTGGCTGATCAGGAGCCGATTTCACTGACTCCTGACCCTGTGATTGGCTCACAGTGATCACAGGGTCAGTAGCCAATGAAATCGGCTCACAAAGCTCTGCTGTCATACAGACAGCAGAGAGAGTGGGTTTCAGCGACAGGAGAGCGTCACGAACGGTGAGAAAGACGGTTTCGTGTGGAATGACGTCGGTGATCCAGGATTTCTGACCAAAAATGCTCTGGTCCTTAAAGGGCCAGACTGCTGGTCCAGAAGCTGTTAATAAATATATTACAAACACATAGTTTTACATTGCATCTCCAGCCCCTGAATTGAAACTGTGCAGCTTTCAATCTGGCATGGCTGAAATCCAATGGTTTTGTATTACATATAATGGTCCAAAAAGGTTCTGCAGATATCCCCTAAAGCCTTGTACACACACTACAATAATCTTGGTAGAGGTGGCAGATAACTACCGTCCCTGCCGAGAATCTAGCATGTATACAGCGGCCTCTGATCTCCCTTAGCGGGTTGGCGAGCAATGTGCCTTGCTGATCAACTCAGCCAAGCGCAGGTCAGGGGCAACGTCCTCCCCACCCAACCTGTGAAACTTCTTGTGCGCATCTCCGTCACTCTTCATCCCCCCTCTCCTATTACAAAAGAAGAAGTCACTAGCCTGAAGGATAGTGACTTGAAAAGCATTAAACACAGACCTTGGGCTTAGTTGCAGGTCATGTAGAGGCTGAGGTCCTGTTGTCCCATATGTGGCTGGGGCTCAGATATTTTCAGAATTAGATCAGGTTGAAAACATGTACCAAAATGTGGTGCTTTATGAATATGTTTGTCAGTCATGATTAGTTATAGGTTCACTTTTCACAGTAACAGAGTGCTACCATAAAATCCACTATTGGTTCCAAGCCTCACCTCAGTGCAGAATGGGGTGAGCTGGGGGTGGACTACAGGCTGCACATACGTATGAAATGTCGACTCGATCTCCATAGTTCTGCCATTTAACTTCAAGATGGGGAATTCAATGATTTCCTAGAAGAGAAAACAAGTTGTATATTAATCACTTGAGTGGAAGAACATGCAGTGACACAGGACAGGTACACTTTAGTAGATGCTCCAGTAAGGAGAGAATACCATCCCATGAGTCTAAGCTGGTAACATATTTATAAGGTCCACATATGCTCTACAGTGCTGTACAAAGAAAGCTCTCCCATTCACATCAGCCTTTACCCCCTAGGAACCTACACCAATATCCACATCTGATTCACATACTCCATCTCAGAGGCAGAGATGTATTCTCAGTATGGTAAATGCAAGGCCCTGGCATTTTATTCCAGTGTTCTCCCCAGGCTCTTTTAGCCGGGTGCTCCACCTGGCTACTTTTGGTGAGCACCCGGCTGTCACCGGCTCACCTTATCCTTCTCCTATACTGTAAGCAGAGTTGCACCGGCTCTGCATTCTCCCCTCACATCCCTCCCAGCTACTTTTTAACGCCACCCTGCTGGAAAAAATTCTGGGGAGAACACTGTATCCCAAACAACATACAGTATATGTCTAATGGTGGCCACTAAGTGATCAAATCCTTTTAATCCAATCCTAACATTTCTATGTAATATGAGGAAACTGCCTAAATTATCCAGTCAATATATTCACCCAACCCTTATACTACAAAGATTTGGTAAAATTGGATGAAAAAGATTGGATCGTTAGTGGACACCTTTACATTTAATGCTGTCAACCAATCTCCATGCCAATTGACCAGACAAAACACACATTCCTGAAAGTTCATCAACATAAATATAGGCATATATCCACAACTACTGGCTAATAATACTGAGGATTCACTGACTGTGTCAATAATATAAACTCAATACCAGTGAAGGTTATAGGAGGTGAGGGGGTCACAGAATGGCTCTCTCAGGTTCAGAAACAGTACTACTTTATAGCATGTATTTTAAAATAAACAGAAGCAACCAATTTTTTATCAACTTCTATTATTAATTTGGTACAGGGACCTCAAAGCCAGCAATGAAGAGTGCTGATGTGGATTCCAGTACGGTGGCTATGAAAACATTTCAGAAGAGTTCTTACAATTTTTTTTTCATCTGCAAGAACCATTCTAAAAAGGAAATCTGTACTATTTTGTAAGAATGTTCTTTATTTGTATCTTTCCTGTACAGAAATGTGTAGAGTAGACTCATTCTGTAGACAGTTGACTCCCTTGTCCAGAAAGTCCACACCTCTAAAATGAACCTATAAGTGATGCTGCTGTATATGTCCTGCAGGGCATGACTTGCCTATTGACACAACATGCCCACAACATTGCGCTCAGTGTTAAGTTAGTAAGGTTCTTGTTATAATCACATGACCAGGTACCAAGGGTGCTCAAGTATGCTTGCAGGACCTACTTTCCCTCAGGGAATCCCCACTACTCAACCTTGTTCTTGTTAGTGCTGTGGAAAAAGGGAGAGGGATATCAAGGAAGAAAAAATAGAGAAAGTTTTCAACTTGACTGATCGCTTCCCTCTCAGTTTGGCAACTTTCACACATTAGAAGATGAGAGAAAACTATACTTACCTGGAGAAGGGCAATCCACAGTGACAATCACTACACAGCATGCCACAGACTGAGATAGGCATAAATTAACTGTAAACCTGAAAAGGTTTACAGACTGCTTAGCCATTGTACCCCTATGCCACCCCCTTCCATGACCCCCCTTTCCCCTTGCTTTGGCAATGCCTGTATGAATCTTGGTCATGCAAAAATTATTTGATTTGATCAGCAAGTGGAGCCACAAACACAAGACCATCCCAAAATACAGCCCCAGAAAAGTACACCCAAATCCTTGCAACAATATAGCACGACTATGAAGAGATTTTGTTTTAACAAATGTAGAGTATACCGAAAAGTCTGCAGAGCTGTTCCCCATCAGGAGCACAAACACTGGGTTGGAACAGAGATCATCTCGTAATTATTATCATTTATTGGATTTACATAGCTCCAACATATTTCGCAGTGCTACACAATACATAAAGTTACAGACAATGATAACAGGGGTTACCGATAACACAATACAGGTAATAAGCAATAAGATACACAACAAAGCTATTAACCACTTTAGCGGTATGGACGAGCTCAGCTCAGCTCGTCCATTACCGCCGTGGTGGAGATCTCAGCCCCTGGTGGGTCTTTTTTTAC
The DNA here is from genome assembly GCF_040937935.1 of Hyperolius riggenbachi. Taxonomy (NCBI): domain Eukaryota; kingdom Metazoa; phylum Chordata; class Amphibia; order Anura; family Hyperoliidae; genus Hyperolius; species Hyperolius riggenbachi. Next base: position 75,742,379 of record NC_090651.1, on the reverse strand, counting down.
AATTTTAGCCCTTTGCTAGCTGCGTGTTTAATTCGATCGCCGACGCTTTCCGCCAATCCGCCGCGATATAGGGCCCCCCCCAGACCCTCAGCGCAGCCTGGCCAATCACCGCCAGGCTGCGCTATGGGGTGGATCGGGACTCCCCCTGATGTCATGACGTCGATGACATCATTGTGATCGTCGCCATGGCGACGAGGGAAGCCCTAACAGGAAATACCGTTCAGAGTGGGATTTCCTGTTGGGTATTATCGCCGGCGGCGATCGGAGTGGTGGGTGGGATGGCGCAGGGAGGGGGGAATCATGTAGCTAGCGCAAGGCTAGCTACATGATAAAAAAAAAATAGGTTAAAAAAAACCACCCGCGGCCGAGCGCCACAAAACAATCAGACACCAGGGGGGTTAATACAATGCCAGATCATACACTAGAGTGGTAGTGCTAATAATACAAGTTCACATTATTCTGGGTAGAGTTCAAGTATGATACACAAGGAGAGAGAGGGGCCTGCCAAAGGCTTACAATCTAGAGGGAGGGGTGTTTTGTTATTTGTTATTAAAAACTTCCTTTTAAAAATGCACTGACTGCATGCTTGTTCCAGGTGTGCGACTCAGACATGACTTAAGCCAAAGCAAACAAATGCCTGCCTTTACATACTTATGCCTATAGGTAGTGTTGGTGTAAAATCGGGACCAAGTGGTTCGGAACCCGAACAGCTGCATTCAGCACCACTTTAGCACCAGACAACAGGACTTCCTCCTTACAGCTTGGAATCAGGAAGTATCGGAGCTAAATGAAAGACTCCACATCCTGCTGTCCGGTGCTGAATGTGGCTGTGTGTGTTCCGAACCACATGGCAAGACCACCTATAGGTTTACATGACAAAAGTTTGCAAACAGAACTGCTTTAGACAGAAGCTTCTTTTATTCCTGGAAACCCTCATCCTTCCTGCAGGCGACCACTGTGCCTGCGCATCAGGCAACACAGCATAACTACATGTAAATAAAAGCTATCAGCACAAATAAATGAGCGCTCATTTAATATTGCACGCCTGGTTTTATTTTGCAGCCAGTTAGAGCCAGATAACGGCAATAAATAAAATGCGGATTGCTGGTAATGATAACAATATCCGCGTAACAAACGGCACAGAGATAAAACAAACAGCCAGAACCCAAAGGAGATAAAAGCATCATCATTACTTTCGCCTGTTAATCCCGCTCCCTTTCAGGTCCCTGGTGTATCGGCGGCAGCATGTTGCGAGCATAGAGTGACAATTTGTTTTGTCGCTCCAGAAGACGAATTGGTCAGTCCCCTCTAATAAAGACGCATAGCGATGAATTCCGGATTATCCATATATTTTTTTTAGAGGTCTGAGGTTATGCAAATGCATCTGCTGACTGATGTCACAATCGTGGCGTGAGAAAAATAACCGTTATAGGACGCTTCTTAATATTCAAAAAAAATGTTTGTGGAATTTAATCAAAGCAGCCAAAAGACAACATTTTTACTTGCTGACACTTTTATGAGCGCGTTCATAAATATTTTACAAGCGGGAAGGCAATTAGGAAGGGTTTAACCTGTTCAAAGCCAGAGATCATGCCACATACAGTGGGCAAACCAGGCTGAAAGTTTAGCCAAACATTGACCTGGGCTGGTCACTGTCGAAATTAAAGGATTTTGGTACTTGCAAAGCATGCAGTATTTCTAAGCTGGGCTGTGGAGTCGGAGTCGAGGAGTCAGAGCAATTTTTGGGGATCTGGAGTCAGAGTCAGGGGAAAAATGTACCGACGCTGACTCCTGATAGATTTGAAAGAGAAAATATAATAATATCTATTTCTCAGATAATAGTCATCATAAATACATTACAGTATATACCAGTGCAATACAGTAATAGCAGTGCTTACATTGTGTTTACTTAAATGTATCTATCTAAACTTGGGCTGCAGCAGCTTTTCTCTCCACTGAACTTTAAAGCTCTGTGTGTAACCCTTCCAATGCTGGTCTAGTAAAAAAAAAAAAATGCTGGTTGCATATAATATGCTGTAAATAATGTTTTAGAGCAAAGTTGAAATGCTGGGTTATATTCCGCTTTAAATCACATATACATACGGTATCTGATTGTGACTGTATATCTGATGTGTACACAGGAATCTTTTTTTTTTTTAAAATAAAAAAATGAAATTTCTGCTGTAAGAATAAGGCCTGATGTGTAGTTGTCTCAGTTGTGTCAGTGGTCAATGAGATACAAATTGTGTTGATGCAGGATTATGTAAATTTTGTATGCAAAATTATGCACTCATCAAATCAATTCATTTGATATGTTGTTAAATATGGGGTTGGTGACTACGGTACAAATCAAGTTATACAGTAGGTATTATGCTCTACATATGCACTCCCTGTAGCGCTGAACAGTGAATCCATTGAGAATGTTGTGGGCATAGAGGCGCTCCCGGCTTACAAATGGCTAGTATTGAGAAACTTGTGTTATTTGATCTGAGGAAGCAAAACGCGTTATCATTCAAGTGTGTGGTTTCTATTAAAAATGTTATTACTTTTTTGGGGCTACCCCCTTCTTTTAGAGGTAAGCCTACTTATGTATGTTTTATCCAGCTTACATTATCCATTCCACACATCACATCTTGGGGCGCCTCCTCACACCAACCCCCTCTGCTCAGGGTGCTGAGCATATTGGTTCCTTGGAACCCTTACACCCCTTTTTATTTTACTGGAGAGCGACCTACATTGACAAAGACCAAAAAACCCGAGTGAGGAAGGGCTTTCCTCACCAGCCGTTACACTGTGGTTGCTGTTCTTGCAACCTATCCTTGTGAGTATTCTGCACATACTGTTGTTGAGTGTCCCATACCCTCAACGTGCTACACTATCAGGGGCTCCTGTTGTGCCGGTCTAATTTTTTGTCTCCTTTGGAAGGTCCTCGGACTCCATTGGTACCACACCCTCTATGCTCTACATATGTACTCCCTGTAGTGCTGAATAGTGAATCCATTGAGTATGTTGAGGACATCGAATACAGAGGCGTTTGTCTATCACCTGTAAACCTGGTTCAGATTCTGCATGAAGAATGTGTAATAGAGGACGAAACCCCTCATTCTCCTGTACCTGCACATCACTTAGGCCTCTTTCACTTTCAAGACGTTGCGTTTTAGGGAACGTTAAGGTTGCATAAGGTGCGCCTAACGCAACGCATGGTGGTGCTGAAGTTGGACGTCAGATTGAGCCGCGTTATGAGGCTCTTGGTGCTATCCTGGGAAGTCCGGATCTTTTCAATGATTCGGATGATTCGAATCGGATCATTGAAAAGATCCGGATCTTTTTACTAGGGAAGCAGGGGTGCAGCAGAGTGAGAGGTGCAGGAGAATGAAGGCACATTGAGGGTGCTAATGGGGAAGGGAGAAATGCAGCAGGAAGAATGTGCTTGTGCACAGAAGCTGCAGTTTCTGTTTCTTCCAGACATCCACTGTGAACCGAATCATTCATTGTGATGATCCGGAAGATTCGACTCACAAAAAAAGATCCGGATCAAAGATCCGAATTGTTCATGATCTGGACAACACTACAGTGCAGTGAATATTAATTAGCCATGTGGCTAGGAACAATAGCAGACTCTCCCCTTACTGAGCATGTGCAAACAGTCTAACGCAGCTAAAACTACTTATAACGCACAGCATGTTGCACTTTCTTTGAACATCCAGCGTTACACTGTAACGCAACGTGGGCACTGTGAACAGCCCATTGATTTTTCATTACTGTGAGTTGGGCTGCGTTACAGGCTGCTGTAAAGTGCGCCTGTAACATCCCACTGTGAAAGCAGCCTTAAAGAGACACTGTATACCCCTACACGGTACAATCAAATAGTCTGATTTTCCCATTTATTCGACCAAAACAATTAAATAGAGAAGAGATCAAAAACACATATATATATATATATTTTTTTTTTTTTTAAATGATCGATTATTCCACTTTTTTTAACCTCCTGATCGTTCTGGACAAGCGGAGCTCGTCCAGAGACGCCGGAGGGTGTCGCTCAGGCCCTGCTGGGCCGATTTACTCCAAATAAAAAGTAGCACACGCAGCCGGCACTTTGCCAGCCGCGTGTGCTACCCGATCGCCGCCGCAGCACGGCAATGTGCCGCGTGCAGCGGCGAAAGAGGGTCCCCCCAGCCGCCCGAGCCCAGCGCAGCCGGACCAAACAGTTCCGGCCAGCGCCAAGGGCTGGATCGGGGAGGCGGCTGATGTCAGGACGTCGGCTGACGTCCATGACGTCACTCCGCCAAAGCAAAACAAGAAGGGCCGCTCATTGCGGCCCTCCTTGTTACTTCTGATCGCCGGAGGCGATCCGAAATACAGATTAGGATCGCCCTCTAGTGGGCTTTCATGCCGCCAACTTTCAGTTGGCTGCATGAAATAGTTTTTTTTTTTATAAAAAAAAAACCGTCCGGTCGCCAACCTGGCGATCTTAATAGAACGCCAGGCAGGTTAATATAAAAATCTGATCAGATGTGTTGGAAAAATCAGGTTTATTGCTTTGAAAATTGAATGGTGTTTGGTAGGTTTGATAAAATAATCTAATAGATTAAAATCTTATTAAAAAAAAATAAATAAATAAGATATTGAATTGTGTATAGCCACCTTTAGATGTACCTACAGTTAGATTGCCTAGGGCCCGATCAATGTTCTTTGTTCCTGTCTGCTCCCTCTACAAGTACTCTTACCAAGGACTAGTTTTGATTTCAATTTAACAGCTACCCTACAGCTATTTCGTGCAGTTAAACGAGTGCAATGTAGTTTAAACAACACTGTTCTACAGAACGCATCCATGTTGTGGGCAATATCACTTTCACTTGCTTGTGCAATATTTAAATGAGTTGGTAATTTGCTAAATCAGTGTGCGGGCAATGTTGCTGGAAAGATTCCTCATTTATCTTGGTTGTGACATTGTTCGTTTATTTGCAGTGACTTTTGTATAGCGTGTGTTTGGACCTTTACTTATCCTGCTTAACTCCTATGAATTAGTTTACAAAGTATCACTGCATACTGTTGAATTCCCTCCCTAAGCTGCCAGGTAAATTTGATAATAATCCATGAATGAGGACTCTACTGTGGGGGGAAGAGGGGTCTTACCCAATATAAGCTACCGGTACTTTACTCAAAGGATAAGAAAAAGGAGTTGAACAAAAAATCAATTTTGGAAATGGTTCATACTCTTTAGAGAGATTGTAGGAACAGAAAACTTCAGATTAAAGATGACAGAATCCCTTAAATGTAAACTGCTGCCTACAGTGAACTTTCTATTCTTCTTTCTCAAGGCAGCGATATTGTTTGCTCACAACTCAATGTACAGGAAGCTCCGCTATAAACTTAGTAGGAAAAGAAACAGTAAATAAGGACTGTTTTCTACATTCCGATCTCCAGGCTGTGTAATGAGGAGGGGGGAGATGATTCCACCCACATTAATATATAATGCGTCCGATTCATCTTCCTTGCGCTTCCCACAGCGAGGTGCGCCAGCCGGGAGGTGTCAGGCGGAATTTATGACAGAGTGCTAAGACCCCATTAGTAAATACAGATGCCATATTATCAGCGCAAGGGGGTGTTACAGTTTTATTTTATCAGAGATATACGGTGCATCGTTTTCTGTGGCGATGGTAAATCGAGATGTACGAGGCCCGCTGTGCCAGGCTGTGCACGTGTAATACCTGGTTAATGGCCAGCTGATTTATCGGAGGAAATCTGCATTGGCAAATGGCTAATCATAGAAGAGACCGAGAGCGCCACACACACGGCCTCGCCAGCCGCACCGCTCTCCCGTCTCCCTCGGCGGAGCGGGGTCAAGTGCTGCAGCTTTTATTTAGTTTTGTAAAATCAAAGTGGAAAGGTTGAGAAATGGAAGAGGATAATGAAAATGAACAGTACAGTTTTGGTTTAAATGTTATGGAACTGTCTTTTAATGGACTAATATGATTCTGTTTGATTTATTGTCTGCGAGATTGATGATATTTTTCTGCTCCAATTATCCTGTGTAAAGAGTGGATGTCAGTCGTGCGTTTTTCCAGATCTCAGTGAGGAGGTGAGGCGCTGGTCTCTCAGGACACAGTACAATGTACAGAACTGCTTTCTTCAGTCTCCGTCTAGAGCAAGGGTGTCCAAACTCAGTTACTTACAGAGACTCTGAAGTCTCCCTAAAATTAGGTTTTTTTTATGTAGCCTCTCTGAGGCTAAACTCTTTTTTTTAATAATAATTTTTATTTGGTTTTTAAGAGAAAGCATACAGAATTTGCAATAAAGGCATGGTCACACATTAGAAGAATATTTTGTATAAAGTTGTCATATACAAACTCTGAGCAAAACCTCATTACCATTATAGTGCCTCTTAAAACGCCGCATCCCCGCCGCTGAAAACCCCCTCGATCACCCCAAACTCACAGGGTCCACGGCAGGCAAAATCCACGACTTTCTTGGTCGTGGATTTTGCTGGCGCCTCTATGCGCGTCAATTAGCGCGCATCTCCGCCTCTCCCCCTCTCCCACGCCCCGCGGATCGTTCAGAAACAGCCTTATCAGTCTGCCGACAGACTGTACACACGCTGTGCTGTCTGCTGAAAACCCACCCAGCGGGAGGTGCCGATGGACCCGTCATTGGCTTCAGTCAGACGTGTGTACGAGCCTTTACCTGTACCTATTGGATTAAATTGGATTACATTTTCACTGCAGCATTAGACTGGTGCCAGACCTGCTTTTCTTCTCGCCTATTGGATGAAGTCTCTCATTGGTGGTTAGCACAGTCTAGTCAGTCCTGACAATGCAATCGCTCCTGATCCAGTGTGCAATAAGTGCCAGTCACTCTTTCTCCTACCTGTATTAATCCTGAGGCATGTCATGTGATTGTGGGAAGGAGGTGTGGGAGCACAGAGCGTGTGAATTCCAGGAAAAACAAAAAAGGCACAATGGATTGCTGGAGCAGGTAAATATTACAGTGCTCTGCGCTACTCTGCTATGTGTTTCTCCGAAAATAAGACAAGTGTCCTATATTCATTTTTGCTCTAAAAGATGTGCTAGGGTTTATTTTCAGGGGATGTCTTATATTTCTATCAGGAAGTGACTCTCAGCAGAACATTTCCTGTTCCTTTGTACTGTGCTGTTCCTAGATATGAAGGTATGTTACTGTGCTGATCAGTCGCCTGCCCGGTCATCCCTGCATACAGCTGATAATCTTGCTGCGTGCTGGGATGACAGGACTGGTGCCCAATCGGCACTGCACCACTGTGTCCCCACTAGCTTGCCGCCTTTTCCTCCTCTAACTTCCACTAGGGCTTTTTTTCAGTGTAGGGCTTATATTTCAAGCATGCTCAGGATTCCAGTTAGGGTTTATTTTGAGGGTAGGTCTTATTTTCAGGGAAAGAGGGTATGTGGGAAGATGGTATTGGGGGGAAGGTGCGGTGTTTTACCAGCCACATGGGGGATTGGAAGGTTTGGATCCCCAGAGCAGGCCCCTTGCTAATTGTGTGTGTGTGTGTGTGTGTGTGTGTGTGTGGGGGGGGGCGCGTCTCTTGTGTTATTGTTGTACCCCAGCTCAAACTGACAATGTTTCAGTCAGAAACACTGTCTCCCGTGTGCTCCTCTGGATGGGAAGGCAGTGTGCTGTTGTTTTACTGCTTATAATGATGCACATTTGAAGCGCTTGAGGGCCACATAAAATGGTAAGGAGGGTCAGATTCGGCCCGCGGGCCTTGTGCTTGATATCTGTGGTCTACAGTCGTGCTGTACTTATGAGTGTTTATCTTGCAGCCAAGCTTGGCTTCTGACGAGGGCATCACTACTGAGGTGCACAGTGAGCAATTCTCAATATTAACTACCGATAGTCATAAGCATTAACATGCATGGTAAAATCCTACTGTGCAGTTCCACCAAATAATTTGATAATTATATCTCTGAAAAACTGTGCAAAGATATATTGTATACTACAGGGCTGTGGAGTCGGCCCAAAAATCATCCAACTCCAACTCTCACTCCGACTCCTCAGTTTATGAAACTACCGACTACAACTCAACACCGACTCCTTAGACTAATACTTACCAGGGCTGTGGACTACAAAAATCCTCTGACTCCTCAGTTTATGAAACCACCGACTCCAGGTACCCAAAATTGCGCCGACTCCTTGACTCCAACTCCACAGCCCTGGTATACTATCAATCATTAAGGTCTTTTATTGTTTTATTTATTCACGTGTTTTCCTGTGCTTCGGTTTGGTGGGCTACAAAACCAGCATGTAACTACAAATTAAGGCCCGTGCCGAACAGTGCTGTTAGCTCGTCACAGCCGCAGCATGTCCCAAGCTGTATTTTTCTTTCAGTCCTGCCAGCCCTGTCTGCAGTTCACTCCATTGTGCCAGTCCTGTCTGCATTGCAGCCCATTCTGCAAGTTCAGTCCGCAGATCAGTGAGTTTTGCCAATCCTTATTAGAGTTTACTTAGTCAGTCCACAATCTCTCCCCTCAGTCATCTACAACCTGTCCTGCCCTCTACATACTGCAGGCAGGGTTCAATCTCCTGTTCTTTCTGTCATTGGTGAAGCAATTTCCAAGGGTAGTGGCCTGGTGGCAACTTAGGGGCAAAGCAGGCTACTGCCTGCATGTGGGGGGCTTTGGTGAAGACCTGAAGTAATTGGACTCCATGCCCCGGGAGAGCCCATACCTACTGGTGAAGCCAATGGACAGGCTTGGCAACCACTAGTAAAGATGATCAGACTGTAGATACGCGGTAATGGAACAGCAAAGATGAGAGCACCCCGAAGAAGTACTTGAGCCTCATGTGGGAAGAAGTAATGCATGACACGGACATGACTCAAGTCCCACTTCAGGTACAAATGATGTTTGCGATTTGTATAGGCATTCATTTGTATCCCCTTGATTAGGCCAAACATAACAAAAAAAGTAAAAATAATCAAAAGTAACTCCTACTGCTAATGTCACAATCCTATTCCTACAGAACTGACTTTTTACAAAAAAAAATAAAAAATGAGTGACTGAAAAATTTCAGAGAATAAATACAAAAAGATATCCTTTAACCATAGCAACCTAAAGATAGCAAGCGGGAGTTGGTTGCTGACAAGGCATTTTCTCATACAATGCAATTTAATTTTATTTTTAAACATGTGCCTATAGCAGGTGCTGAACTATACAAAGCTGTAAGTTGTAGGGCCAAGGCTTAGTAGGGCTTCAGCCACTTGCCAGACGCTCTATGTCGTGACATGAAGGCGTGATGAGCATTTTTGGATTTTATGTAGTTTCTTTGTGTAAAGCCTTCACACCGTTATGAAATTACAGCACCAGGGCTAAAACCTGAAACATCGCCTCCAAATACGGTAGACAATAGAAAGTGTCTAAGTGACAGTAATGACAAACACACACACGTCACCGTAACCCCATCAGACCTCAATTGTGAAAACAAAAACACAGAGCATGACTGAAGCGTTACTGGAAGGCTCCATTTACACTGCTAAATAAAGTGTGATGGGGATTCAAATGGACTGATATTTATCCCCTAAACAAATCAACCTCCAGAATAAGCATTAAGAATTTAACACAGACATCTGATTTCCTTCTCTTTCTACTTGATTTCCCAGTACTGGGCACATGATCAATGCCTAGGCAAAGGGAGAAGAAGTGAGGGAATTGACAAACAGGGGCACATACATGGAATACTATATCCGGAGACTCATCTCTGTACATCTCTGCACAGTTCAAATGCAGTTAATCCATTTAGAAAAGGCATTTCATTCATAGCTTTAGAAAGATGCAGATATAGTAAACATTTTGCAACAATGAACAATCAATATCACCACTATCAAAAACAATGACGTTGATGATCATAAGATGTTAATTCTAAATCTGTGAGATATATTAAAGACAAAGAAAAAGTCTGACCCTGTCGCTACCAAATGAAGCAGGCTAAATGTGGACCAGTGTACAAATTTCTGCATAATAAATCACAGGAAACGGTGGTTATTCGCAGGTTGATGTATTCAGCAGATTTGATCACTTTGATCAAATCTACCAGTAATCCATTGATACCAAAATAACTGATCGATATACTCCTGACCGATTTCAGACAGTTTACTGATCAAGAAGAATGACTGGGCACAGTACCATACATTAAAATTGAACAGGTAGGGTATAACCTCGTAGAAACGATAGCTAAATCTCAAGGTGGCCGATAACAACCCCCAACGCCTCAGCCAGTGATCAGTCTGGCAGATCGTTTTGGCTGAGCGTGGGGCAAGAACATTGTTCTCCTCACATGACGTCACTTGCACGCAACTCTGTTGGGTTTCTATTGCCCCCTCCCCGCATAGGGAGAGAATATATTCCTAGCCTGGAGGCTAGCGACACATCTGTAGTGTCACCCCTGCAATGTCACCCGATCTCCGCTGGGCGACATGCCTCATGGCTGTGCACGAGGCTTAAGGAGCAGCTGGTGACTGGCAGCCATGTAGCGTTACATTGTACTGAGAAAAACAATGCCAGCTGAGCAATGGTTCTATTGATTCTTAATCGCACTTCCGCTGAAACCTGATCAAAATCAAGCAGTGAAAGGTGGTTCATTGACCTCTACTCTCCAGTCAATTTCCCACTGAGCAGTGACTGATCACTTGCATGATCAGGGCCCTATTGGTCGGTGTATGGCTAACTTTTAACCATTTTGAGTATAAAATTTACCATGTAAAACAGATGAAAGAATCCCCATAAGCAAGGTAAATGTGTGGATCTTGCTGCCTCCGTGTTTCAGTTGATGAGGCCTCTTCCTCAGGAATAGACAGTCAATAATTTGATCACTTTGAACAAATCTACCAGTTGCTAAAATTTCTGTCTGGCAAGCAAATTTTTTGTGAATTGTATGCAGCTTGAAAGCTCATGGTGAACCAGAACTCCTGGGGAGTGTGCACGGGGGCTGAAAGAGACCAAAAAGCCTCCTTACGAAAATGCTATGCAAAACAGAAGTTTGCCTTCTTAAAACAGAAGGTATTTGCGATAATTCAGGTTGGAGTGAGCATGTCTCCCACAATGCCTTACTGCAACCTGAATTATTGCAAATTTCAAGTGGACCTGGACTCTTGCACAGGACTGAAGAAATACATAGAGAAATGCACCCTGTATGCATTTAGAGAGCTTAGCCTGTTTAATTCCCCCTCATTTGTGTCTAATCACAAGTTGTAATCTAAGCTCTCCCCTGTGTCACATAACTGCCTATAGCAGAGATGGCAGATAAGGCCACTTGAAAGCACAGGAGGTTAACAATATGTCTGCTTCCATGAATCAGGAAGTAGAAACAGTGAAGATTTACAGTATATCAGCTGTAACAAAGAAATGTTTTTTGTTTAAAGGTCATTATGTTGTTGTGTATCTTTTATGCTGGATACACACCATGCGTTTCCGCATTCGATGCGTCCGTCGATACGCGTCGATTTGATTATTTCCGACATGTCCGATTCGCGGTTCGATGAATCGCTAGGTCGATTTGCCATACTTTACATGGCATTCGACCTAAAAATAATCAAAATGCGCTCGGAAATGCTCGGAAATAATCGAATCGGCGCGTATCGACGGACGTGTGCGACGCAAAAACTCATGGTGTGTATTCAGCACTAGAGCAGAGAGGACGTTCTGAGTTTAGGTCCGTTCAGGTCAGCAAAAGAGATCAGAAAGGTGTCAGTCAACTGCTACAGGTGACGCTCGGAAAATTAGAATATCGTGCAAGTCCATTCATTTCAGTAATTCAACTTAAACGGTGAAACTAATACAGGTAGTCCCCGACTTACGCATGACCCACCGATACGAACGGCATGGATTCTGTGTTTCCATGGGAACAAGTCAAAATAAACATTTTCAAATTGGACTTGTGGTTTTTGAGAAATCAAATTTTTAAAAAATTAGAAAAAAAAATGGCTTTTAAACTTGTATAAGCAGGTACAGAGGGCAGAGGTGACACAGAGAGGGACACTGGAGGCACAGGGAGTCAGAGAGCTAGCACAATGTTTCAGATTCAGGTTAAGAACGAACCTACAGTCCCTATCTCGTTCGTTAACCGTTGACTACCTGTATATGAAATAGGAACTATTTGCAGGTGTTTTGGATGAATTAGCTGATTAGAGTCGACGCTTTAAGACTAGAATATTGAACATTTTCACAATATTCTATTGGGCTGAAATTCTGATTTTGGGGTAAGCCATAATGATCAAAATGATAACAAATAAAGGCTTGAAATACCTGCTTTGCATGTAATGAGTCTATTTCATATATTGGTTTCACCATTTAAGTTGAATCACTGAAATAAATGGACCTTTGCAGGATATTCTAATTTTTTGAGTTTCACCTGTATTGTTTAAAAGAAAATTAATATGCCAGCCTCCATATTCCTCTCACTTCTGGTGTACTTTAAGGAAAAGGAAATTACAGTTAAAAGTGGACCTGAACTCTTGCACAGGACAGAAGGAAAAAAGAAATGCACCCTGTATGCAGTTAGAGAATTTAGCCTGTCTAATTCACCCTCATGAGCTTCTAATCACAAGTTGTAATTTGATCTCTCCCCTGTGTCAACTGACTGGCACAGTAGATATGATAATTTGAAAGCACAGGATGTTAATATATCTGCTTCCATGAAATAAGGATAATTTTTATTTCAGGATTTGTATCAGCTGTAACAAATAAATGTTTTTCTTTAAAGGTTATTATGCTGTTGCGTATCTTTTAGAGGAGAGAGGAAGTTCTGAGTTCAGGTGCACTTTAAGCCCATAAAGTGTCTGTTCAATGGGGTTTGTGATTTCAGGGCTCCCTAAGTACAAAGAAAATATACAGAATATAACAAGACATTTTAAAGTCAACTAACAAAAACAAGCGAGACATCTTGATAGATTAGCACACATGGATGGATTGCTGTGACAGAGGCAAATAAGCAGCCACAGTGTCTACAGGACGCACGGTGCTCCAGTTAATTACATAGGAGGCCTGACAAATCTTTGTAGTTAAAAGCTGATGTACTAAAAGCAAAACTCATTTTGCACATTCTCTTTTATCTTTTTTGATTTACACCATGGGCAGTCCCCTAAATAATTTATGGTGGGTTAAATTTATTGCAAAGCCTAGGCTGGCTGAGAAATTCAAATTGCCAAATAATTAGATTTTCGGGCAAAGCTTATAAATTATCCGTCGATTTGTCCGGCCTTGTTTGTCAGCTGCCTCGTGCTGCGGGTCATCGCTGGCATTTGCCTCTTTGGGTTTTAATTGCTGATCGGCCGGGTGACAGATGAAAACTGATGCTTTATTCTCAGGGCTGGTGGAGGCAGCCGCAGTCGGAGAGGGTTATTTAAAGAGGCATCTCTGATGGCTGCAATATGCGGGGTCTGTAATAACGAGCGACTACTGCATCGGGTCTGACAGCACAGCGGCAATGAACAGCGAGATTTACAAACCGCAATATGGTCCAAATGGAAACAGGCAATACTCCTTTTCCAATGCAGCAGTTATCAATAGCTTCTGCTAGATATACGTGTATGCGTGGCTCACCTACTACAGGAATAAAATCAACCAATACCTGTCACTTGTCTGAACCATGTAAGCTTGTAACACGGGCCCTGATGAACACAGGACAGGGAGGCAGCGCACTGCAATTTTACCAGTACTAATGCCGGGGGAGGAAGTACCATGCGTTAGCAATAGGGGTGCTGATTTGGATTCTGTGGAAATGAAATACCCACATTTCAAATCGGAGATCGGCATTTCCATTTGGAACACAGAAATCGTATTTCTGTGGAAATACTGCATTACCACAACTCGGAAATTTTAGATTATAGCCCAATCACAGAACTCAGAACCAGTGGACCAATCAGAGAATGAAGAGTCAACTCAGAAGTATTTGGCCAATCAGAGAATGCAGAAAATTACCACTTACACCCCCCCCCCCCAAGACTCTTTGAAAATTGGAATCAAAAAAGGTAATCAGCATTGGCGGAAATTGGATTTTCCACAGAATCCGCATTTCCAACCATCCCTAGATAGCAGCAACATGTACTCAGGTAACACACATTCCTTCATGCATCAGACCCATGGTGCCTTAAAGAGAACCCTAGGTAAACCTTGGATCAAATATTTACATAAGGAGAGGGCCTCTGGATCCCGGCTTCCCATGCCATCCTCCAATCCTCTAAAGCAAGCTCTGGAGTATGCGATTAGCTATAGTTTATGTTTTTACATGTTGCAAATTCATAGAATCATCATTATTTACCTCATTGTGGACTAGATTCTATTTTTGCCACAGTTTTGTCACAGACTTTTGAGTACATACAGATCATATATGGAACATTGAGAGGCGAGTGGTGTAACTTCCCTCTCTCATTTCAGATGTCAGGACTATATTCTTTGCTCAGTTGGCCTCACTGTAATGATTTTATCATGACCACAACAGGGATCAGTTACAGGGGCTGGAATGAAAAAAGCAACTGTATCGATAATCAACAGCTCATACACAAGTCCTTGGTTTCAACTAGGCTGGGTTCACACTGCTACAAAAAAATTTTTTAGTTTAGCTGAACAAAACAGAATAGACTGGCACGAAAGCAATGCAAAGTAATAAGATCCATTTACATTACTCCAAAGAGTGTAACGCAAGTTTGGGTACTGCACAACTTTCACAAAATCGGCTGGACGAAGCGGAAGCCGACGGGTATACCAAGCGAGTGGTGAGGCAAAATGCAATGGAAAACACGGATGAAAAACTGATGCCCGATGTGAAAAACTGATGTTTGCAACTGAAAACGGAACAGTTTTTCAACCTTCCAGTGTGAACTCAGCCTTACTAAGATGACCCGCAAGGCACAATCTAGACACTGCATTGCCTCTACAGCTAAATGGCTGAAACAGAAGAGCAGGTTGTGTAAAGCTGAGAAGTGAAGCCTAGCAACAAGCCAATGTAAGTAGCATAGTAACAGATGTGTGTTGCGTGTAAAGAAGGTTTATAGTGATAATACTTTTTAGGCAATAACGAGATGTATTACTTCTAATGAAATAAGCAGATCAGAGCTGGCATGATGGTGTTAGACATGCTGCTGTACCTGAGGATGGATTTGAGGTTTGTCACAGGTGGCCTCAAAATCCAGCACAAGGAAGTAATGGTATCGCTGTGGGGGGAAGGAGGTCATGGCAGGCACAGATCCCCCGAAGCCCTGGCATCCCAGCTTTCTGTTGAGCATTGGGTCAGCTCCGCTCTGAGCGCCGAGGACAGAGAATGGGTCGGAGGGTAGAGTTCCCCAAGATCTGGTGAGCAGTGGATAGGGAAGTCTTGGTGGCCGGATGAGGGGATGTAACTGCATTGAATCCCCTTCTGCATTTACATAGGAACCTGTAGAGAGACAAAAGTCACATCACTTATACATAAATAGTGGCAATGTACAAACATAAAGGAGAACTCCAACCTCGATGAGATTATAACTCTTGTTCACTGTATACACAAACCCAAACGCTAATATGTATAGAGTGAAGAAGAGTTATAATCTCATCAAGGTCTTTAAAGGGAACTTGAAGTGAGAGGAAAATGGAAGCGGACATATTTATTTCCTTTTTACAATGCAGATTGCCTGGCTGTCTTGCCGATTGCCTGTAATACTTTTAGCCATAGACCTTGAACAAGCATGCAGCAGATCAGGTGTTTCTAAATGAAGTCTGATTGGATTGGCCACATGCTTGTTTCAGGTGTGTGATTCAGACACTACTGCAGCACAAGAGATTAGAAAGGCAGCCAGGCAACTGGTATGGTTTAAAAGAAAATAAATATGGCAGCCACCATATCCCTCTTAGTTCAGGTTGCCTTTAAAGTTGTCTGAGGAATATTTCTCCTTACTTCTTGTTTTGTCACTAAGGACAGATAAGGGCAACTCTCCATAGAAGACACAGACAGTAGAAATAACCATAGAACGTTATTGAATTCCATGCTATAACTCATTCACACAAAGAACATAATAGATGTTCAAAATAAATGTTCCACTGCAAACCCTGCTCACAGCATTTGCTAGACTGCGATGCAGCCGGAAGCTACAGAGACACTAAGCAAGTTTGCGCGTTTTCTACCCCTCAGATGCGGCTTGCAGCATTTTTCTTTTATGCTTAGGTTACATTCCCAGTGGTGCATTGCAGTGTGACGTTATGGTGACATCTTCATGCAGAAAATAACACTGCAATAGTAAGTCTATGCAACGTTCAGAGTGCATGCGGTGTGTTGGATAGTATTCCAAAGCACTTGCATGCTGTGCAATACCACATAACGCATGCGTTAACAGAGGCAGTGAAGCATACTTTTCATTGACCTAAAGGTTCGTGTGGTGCAACTTTGTCATTCCGTTGGGTTTCTGTCTTTACAGGGAATGCAACGTAGCATCCACAGGCGGTAGTAATGATAAGCTGTTTGGAAATAGAACTAATCAAAAGCAGCAGCTGCTGCATTCGATTGGTCCAAATCAAACCTGCATACATTTACATAAAATTAGCGGAAAAAAATAAAATGAAACAGCAGCATTTCATTGACTGTCCTTACATAGCAAAGTGTCAGTTTTTCAACGTACAAAACGTCTGGGAAACGAGCGCCAAGACGCTTATGTGAATGAGTCCTTAATGAACTCCATAAAGTTTTATAGGACTGGGTACTGAACAAGAATGCCACTTAAAGTTTATTTTAAAAGAACATTAAATCGACACCATATTTACTTGGCATTAGATGGATTAGCTCAAATGTACAAATAATATTTATAATATACACAGACATGGAACTTTACAGAGATCTCTGAATTCAAACAAAGGGGGCTATACTCAACATCCAGAATTACATCATGTCCCAAATCTATTTCCCTTCCATTGTAATATCATCATTAGTGGAAATAAAGGTCTTTATTCGGGACTTTATAACACTATGTATGTGTAAAGTGTGCCTGGACGTGCAACTGTTGGTTTTCTTTGACCCTAATGAGAACAAATGTTTTCTGTATCAGGTCTGGTATGGCCAGCAAATATAAGTGTTTCCAAACATAAAGGAAAAAGTGGGGAACCTCCCTGTCACAATTGGTTTCATTGATGAAGCTAAGGAACTCTGTCAAGCGGATTCCGGGGGTGACAGCGCTGGGTCGGTGGAGGCAAATGGGGCAGGGAAAGACTCTGGATTATCCAGCTGCTTTCCTATACTTAAAGCAGGATTGTCAGCCTCAAAATCAAATTCTAATTCTGTTTATTTTTCAGCCTGCAACCTAACCCTGCATTGCAAGCATGCCAATTTAATCATAAATGTTTGATTTTTCGACCGGTTATCCTTGCCAGGCTGTAGATTTCAATGAGCCCGCCGCACGCTACCAACGATCGCACCGCTGCTGCCCACTCGCCCTGCTATCGGTATGATAGCAGAGCTCTGTAAACCACTCAAGAACAGATTTCATTGGCTCCTGAACCATGATCCCCAATGAGATTGGCTCACAGAGCTCCGCTGTCATAGCCTGGGCTGTGGAGTCGGTACAAAAAACATCCGACTCCTTAGCCCTCGTTCACATCATACGCGCCTCCGTGCGCATTTTATAGAGCATATAATGTGTTAAAATACAGGAATGGCAGCAGGGCATAGACAGCCTTTCTACCGTTTACATCTACTGCGCTGCGTAGCAGTACGATGCGCTATGAAGCGCTTGCGTACTGCTGCCTGCATTTTACAGAGCTGATCCCATCACTGTCAATGGATGGGATCAGCAGCGCAGCGGGCAGCAGCGCAGATGGCGTGCGATCGTAGGCGTTGCATTCTGATCGCACGGCCATCTGCAATGAAGAAATGTAAACGAGGCCTTAGTCTAATTTTTACAAAGGCTATAAATTTGGTTAAAAAAAAATCATCCGACTCCAAAGCTTATTGAAACCACCGACTCCAGGTACCCAAAATTGCTCTGACTCTACTCCGACTCCTCAACTCCGACTCCTCAGCCCTGGTCATAGCGGCGGCAGAGCAAGTGAGCTTCAGCGACAGGAGAGCGACGCAATAGACGATAGATAGAAAGTTAATAGTAACTGGGAGAGGATAGAGAGAAAAGCGAAAACATTGATAAGGCTGGGCAGGGGATGGGTTAAGACTGGAGTGTGAAAATTAAAAATGGACAGGGTAGGAGGGGTGGGGACAGAAGGAAATTACTCAGGGACAGGTGAGGTTGGGGACAAGATTTTGTCCCTGCGCCCCTCTAATGGAAAGTAATAGTCTTATGCTGGGAATACACAGTGCGTTTATGCGCCAGTTTTGAGCCAGCGGCTCGATGCCGGCGCGTCACCGTTCGTCCACGCGGATCGATTCACGCTCGTCCCCGCGGGCACTACCTTATCTGCACTTCGTTTCTTCCATTGTCCGCCCGCGGGGATCGAGCGCGGTATCGACCCGCCGCGGTGATCGGACAGGTTGAATATTATCAATCGAGCCATCAGCGGCTCGACTGAGAATATGAAACGAGCCGTGTATGCCCAGCATTATTTCTAAGGCTGGAGATACATTTTGTCTACTGTCTGCCTGGAGGCCATTTATGTTTGTTACATGTGTAATCAAATCTAAGTGCCGTTAACTTCAGCACTGCATGTGGCCTGGGCACAGGAAATAACATGGAAGTGCTCATATCATATGTCAGCTGCTATCCTGGTCAGAATTAGAACTTTCACCACTGTAGTGTCATTTACATCTCTGCTGTCACTTGTCTGTACTGATGATATATCACTGTCAGTCTATCTGGTGTCATCACACTAGTGCTGTCCAGCCACAGAGAAGATGACTGCAGGAGAATTTCCCTGGCAGCGAGATTGAAATCCTAATGCATGCAAGTGTCCATTCATGCTGGATTCACTCAACAGTCACCCCTGAACTTCCACAAAGGCGACAATGATGTATCTTAGCAAGGGTTGCTCTAATACCTTTTCAAAGTCTATTTTCAGCCGCATTATGTCACTTTCTCCGGCCAAAGCCTAAAAAAATGAGATCTACTTACCGTGGGCTTCCTCTAGCCCCTGGTGGCCGCTATGTCCCTCGCCGCAGCTCCGGCGTCCTGAGATTCTCTCCGTTTCAGATTCCGACCTCGCCAGGTTGGCATCTACTGCGCAAGCCCCGCTGGTGACCTTGCTCACGTGGTGAGCACAGAACACCCCCTTGATGGCGTCAGTGCGACCGCGAGCAGCTCTCACGCAGGCATAGTAGATGTCAACCTGGCGAGGTCAGCATCTGAAACAGAGTAGATCTCAGGACCCTGGAGCTGCGGCGACGGACATGGCGGCTGCCAGGGACTGGAGGAAGCCCCGGGTAAGTAGGAGCTTGGATGCTTCCTTTAATGGAATTTCCCAGCAGAATAGGCACACCCAGCATGGAAAACTGTATTTGAGGAATATTTTTAGATAAGCCCCAAAGAATTAAGCTGGCCTTACAATAGCCGAGGTAGTTATTGGTTAGACGTAAAATTAAATAAGAACACTGAATATAATGACATTCAGCTTAACACAGTAAAGTTGCATACATAATTACTGTTGCTCACAGGGATCTAGACTGTATTCCTTGGACAACAGTACATGGCTGTGTGCTCTATAGACAGAAGTGTTGCAATGGAAGGGGAAGGAGGGATGATGGTGCATAGCACAGAAGACAGGATTTATAGGGATTCAAGAAGCCTTCTTTTCTGCAGGTTGTCCCAGTTTCTAATAGATAGCTGTAGGAGCTGCAACCCCCCCCCCCCCCCCTCCATTTCTCCAGGGGAAGGGGTGAATGTAATCAAGTGTAACTCCTCTAAACTGTTTGAAGCACAGTGTCCTATCTAGCTTTTGTTTGCTCATTGCTACTGCTCATCTGCCTGCTCTTTCTGCGGAGTAAAAAAAAGCCTCTAACAAACATTTAAATGTAAAAAAAAAGAGGCAGAATCGATTTTTGAAAGTAATGAGCCACATTGTTAGCCTGCATTTTTAATGAGCTTTTGAGATGCCCTAGGGGCAAAAAATGCTGCTCGGTTCACTTTAAGCAGGAAGGGTGTGGAGGGGGAAAAAGTGCTCAGGGGTTGCTGTCACTAAAGATCCAGGACCACGAATATTTATGTGATGTGAGGAGACTCCTGAACTCTACCCACGCTAGATTCTTTTCCTAGTCGGTCCTTAATGGACGGCTTCAAATGTCCTTTCAACACAAGTGAATAAATCCACCCATGCACACTGTCAAAAGATGCATGTCTGTGAATTTTCTACACAGGGCCACATTGCACGATGGGTGGTGTGAGGCTAGGAACACACTTAGCAGACACGCTAGCGTTGCGACAAATGCAGCGGTTTTGCTGCTAATGGAAGTCAATGGGCTGCATCAAAAAACGCATGTTTTCAACTATGCGTTTTTAAAAACGCTGGTTTTGTTGCGCAATTTTCAAAAAAGCACATAATGAAAGTCAATGCTACAATGCATTTTTCATGCGTTTTTATATGCTTTTTTTTTGGTTTGTTTTCTGATGCATTTCCGCTTCCTGTTGTCTTCCTAGTGATTTGCATAAAACGCAATAGAAAAACGCATGGAAAATGCATACAAAACGCATATGCGTTTTGTTTATGCGAACCGCAAACGCGTAAAAACGCACGCAAAACACTTGAAAAACGCATGTATAGGTTACGGCCAAAACCAGAAATCGGCCAATTCTAGAATTGGCCGGCCGTTTCTAGAACTGGCCGATTTGACGTCGGCCAAAGTCCAAAATGCTGGGAATTTCTGACATTGGCCGGCCAGTTCTAGAACTGGCCAAAGTCAGTCGGCCAAAGTCCAAAACGCAAAAATCCCAGAACATCCGGGGTCCTGTCCAGAAACATGAATGGCACTCGGAAACTTCTTTCTATTTGTTAGTTACAGCTGATACAAATCCTGCAATAAATCTGCAGTGTGTATACATCCTGCTTTCTTGGGAGAAGGCATATTGTTAACATCCTGTGCTTTTAAATTAGCTGCTCTGCTGTGGCAGTCAGGTGGGTGCTATGCATGGCTAGAGGGGGGGGGGAGGCTTTGCTGAGGGGGGGGAGGGGATTTGCAGGGCGCTTTGAATGGCGGGGGGGGAGAGGGGGATTTGCTGGGCGCTTTGCATGGCTGGGGGGGAAGGATTTGCTGGGCGCTTTGCATGGCTGTGGGGGGGGGGGGGGGGAGGGAATTTGCTGGGTTTTTGCATGGCTGGGGTTTGATATGCTGGGCCCTTTGCATGGCCAGGGGGGGCTTTGCTGGGCACTGTGCATTGCTGGGGTAGTTTTGCATGGCTGTGGGCTTTTCTGGCTGCTTTGCATGGCTGGGGGGAGGGATTTGCTGGGCGCTTTGTATGGCTGAGGGGGGGGGGGGGTATTTGCTGGGTTTTGCATGACTGGGAGGGGGGGATGTGCTGGCCGTTTTGCATGGCCGGGGGGGGGGGGGGGGGGTCTGCTGGCCGTTTTGCATGGCTGGGGGTAAATGCTGGGCGTTTTGCTGCGCTTTGCATGACTGGAGGGGGGCAGCCTGCGCTATTTCCAGACCCCAGATCAGAGCGGCGGAGAGGAGCTGAGCAGCGCGCACACTACCCGCCCTGACCCATACACTTCACATGCGGAAGTGAGCAATGACATCACCTCTGCATGGAAGTGTATGCGTCTTGCGGGTCGCGTGTGCGGCGCTGCTCTGCCTCTCTTTACCTCTCCGGTCCGGGTCGTCCTGAAGTGAGCAGTGTTCTCCCCAGAATTTTTTTCCAGCCGGGTGGCATAAAATAGTAGCCGGGTGGGGCGAGTTGAAAATGCAGGGCAACTGTGCTTACAGCATAGGAGGTGGTGAGGAGGTGAGCCGATGACAGCCGGGTGGTCACCAAATCTAGCCGGGTGGAGCACCCAGCTAAAAGAGCCTGGGGAGAACACTGAGTGAGGTCTGGCTAGCGGCATCAGGGGAGGGAGAGGTGAGCGGCAGTTCGGGACTTGGCCGGCCACACTTAGCCAGAACGCGTTCTGGCCGGCCAAAGTCCGGAGGAAACGTTTATTTCTGATATTGGCCGCATCAGCCGGCCACTTCTAGATTTGACCGGCCAGAACCCGAAGTGGCCAGACTTCGGGTTCTGGCCGTAACATATATAAAAAAATGCAAATGCACAAAAAACACAATAAAAATGCACACACAAAAAAAGCGTACGACAGAAAACGTGACTTTTCACGCACACCCATGTGTGCACCCAGCCTCAATAATGCCTATGCAAATGTAGGGAGGGTCAAGGCATTCTCCAATCTGAAAGTCACTAGGGGGTGGCGTAAAACGTATTTGATTTTTATAAGCTTGGTTCAAAAGACCATTGCTTGCAATTAGAAGAGTTCTTTACTATTTGACTAAGTGTTATCCATAGTGGATTTAATAATGTGTATGGATCTAATTTGTTGTACAATAAATTATTCTTCATCACAGTTTTACGGTAAGGCCGGATCCACACTATAAGTGCTTTTTTGAGCGCTTGCGTTTGATTAGCGTTTGCTGAGCGCTTATTGAACAATCGCTCCCATTAACTTTTATTAAAATAGTGGTAAAAATTGCATAAAGATCACTGCAATTGCCACGATCACTGCAATTTTTACCATGATTTAATTGAAAGTGAATGGGAATTATTTTTTAACAAGCGCTTAGCAATCGCTAATCAAACGCAAGCGCTCACAAAAGCGCTTTTAGTGTGGATCTGGCCTAATTGGGATAGCTGGACGAGATCAAAACATCCAGTTCTTGAGGCTGGATAATTGTGTACTTTTAGTGAATAAATGAATAGTGCCTCCCTAAAGTCTGGTAAGCTCCTAGATTGTAAGCCTTTGGCAGGGCCCTCTCTCCTTGTGCATCATACTTGACTGTGCACTCTACCCAGAATGAGAACTTGTATTATTGGGGCTACCACTCCAGTGTATGATCTGGCATTGTATTACTACCTGTATTGTGTTGTGTATCTTATTGCTTATTACCTGTTTTGGGTTGTCAGTCACCTGTTATTTTCTGTAATGTTATGTATTGTACAGCGCTGTGTAATATGTTGGCACTACATAAATCCAATAAATAATAATAATTATACGAACATTCAATTTTGATTGGCCAATGACTGACCAATTTTACTACCTTCATGTAATATGAAGGCCAACAGATTTTGAATATTATAAACAGATTGTGCAGGTAGGGTCTTTTACTACATGAAAGTAGTAAAATTGGTCAATGATGGGCCAATCAAAATTGGATGTGTGTATTAGGCTTAAAAGAAACCTGAGACTTTGACTAGGCAGCATTTATTATACTTACCTGGGGCTTCCTCCAGTCCCATGCGGTCTGTTAGCTTCCTTGCCGTCCTTTACGGCTGCTTCGTTCTTCTGTTATCACCTCCTATAATCTGCCCAGTCGTACTCCTGCAGCCAGAAGCATTCTGCACCTGCGCAGTAGTACTGTGGAGGCGCAGGACGCTCTCAAGCATAGGAGCGCATCAGGTGCACACGCGGTCAGGCTTGCGCAGAAGAGCACAACTGGTCAGATTATCGGAAGTGATAACCGGAAAACAGAATGGCCGACAAGGGAGCCCACAGACTGCATGGGTCTGGTGAAAGCCCTATCTGAGTATACATACAGTACTATGCACCATCTCAGGTATACTTTAACACCTTGTGCTCCATGCAGGCTGGTGTTGCCAAACCAGCTTGACCGCCAAGGGAGGGGGGGGGGGTGGAATTTAAATCTTTAGCTAGTTTTACTTATGAGTCTATCATCATACTTTACATATTAAAATACTTCTGAGGATTCTCATTGGTCAGTTAAATAGAAAACCCTGGTGGCTGATTCAAAGGTGTGTTTGCTGGTTTCACACTAGCAACTCTATTCGAGGTGGATTCGTGGAGAAATACATGGCCAGTTTATCAGGTGGTCAGTTTTCAGTTCATTGACTGGCTTATCATGGTCATGTGATTGTCTTAATTTTGTTTCCTAATTCAGCATACGCAGAAGCTGAAGGGAGATGTGATCAGCGAATCAGAGACTGCTAAATCCATCCATCCCCCTCCCCCTTGATTCGATTCAATTCGATTGCAAAACAATGGCAAATCGAATCGAATTCCGATCGGACATGTCGGATTTAATCAGATCGTAAATAGAATCGTAATCGAATAGCACAAAGAATCGTATCGTGTAGATGGGGCTTTAGAGGTAGGAAGCTCCTGTGACTCCGGAACAAAAAAATAACTTACTAGGAGTTTTTGGGTAAAAAAAAAAGGTTCCAATACTTTAATTACAATAAACACAGACAATGCATTCCTCAGCGTAAGCCGCTTCCTCAGGTCAAATACGTGCCAGTCGTGTACTGTCCGGGTCGGGAGCTCCTCGCAATGTGATACAGCTGGCACTCAGGCTGTGGAGTCAGTACAAAAATCTTCCGACTCCAACTCCGACTCGTCAGTTTATGAAACCACGACTCCGACTCCGGGTACCCAATATGGCTCTGACTCCTTAGTCTAATACTTAACAGGGCTGTGGATTTTAGTACAAAAAAATCATCCGACTCCGACTCCTCAGTTTATGAAATCAACAACTCCAACTCGGGGCGCCCAAAATTGCCCCGACTCCGACTCCACAGCCCTGCTGCTCGGAGCAGTAAAGTGATAAGAAAAGATAGATTAAAAAATGAGGCCCTCTTTATTGATGGTTGATTGTTATGTTGATTGAACATCAGCAAAAGCCATTCTTCAGAAGACCAAGACAGAGAGCGAGCCAGAGTGCAGGGGGGCAGAGGAGTGACAATACAAAGCAATATTACAGAGAAACCGTAGTGAAATAACATAATGAATCAGGGGTGTAACTACAAATCAGGAGGCCCCACCAATGTTCACACCCCTTCCCTTGCCTACCACTGGGGGCCTTCCCGGCCAGGGGGTCCATCTCACAAGGGTCATAGAACAATTGTGGCCGTTATAATCTTCACACCCATAACAAGTGTAGCCCTAAAAAAATCTGATCTGGTGGATGATCCCCTGTATCGGAGAGAGTGAAGTTGTAGTTGGGGTCCCCTCACAGCTCTGGGTCCCCCCTGTTGCTCCCTTAAAGTAGCCATATACTAGTCGATTTGCCATCAGATTCGACCAACAGATAGATCCCTCTCTGATCGAATCTGATCAGAGAGGGATCGTATGGCTGCCTTTACTGCAAACAGATTGTGAATCGATTTCAGCATGAAAGCGATCACAATCTGTGGAGCTGCCACCGCCTGCCCGCCAGCTATACATTACCTGATCTGGCCGGCGCGACTCCCCCGATCTCCGCTGTCTTCACCGCGCTGGTCTCCGGTCCGGCTGGCTTGCTTCACTGAACTTCCTGTCCAGGGGCGCTCTACTGTTTAAACTTCCTACCGGGACAGGAAGTTCAGTGAAGCTGCAGCCCTGGAGCGGAAAAGACAGTGGAGACCAGGGGAGTCACGCCGGCCGCTGTATTGCGTCGGTCGTCGGGCATTCGAACACCGCTATCGACGCACTCCCGGGCCGCCGGCGATTGAGAAAAATCTTCCGCACAGACGGATCGACGGGAACGATTGATTTCAGACAGAAATCGATCGTTCTGTCAGTGTTTGCGCGTCGATTTCATCGATTATATCGGCAGGAAAATCGTTAGGTGTATGGGCCACTTTATAGTTACAATCCTGTTTAACCACTTAATGACAAGCTGACTTATAAAAACGTCCTGCTAGAGCTTCTTAATGGCTCCAGGACGTTTTTATAAGTCAGACAGCGCTGCCGCCGCTGTGCGTGTGTACATGCGCACTCCTACGCATGCACGTGAATTCCTGTGCACGTGAAAATATGGGGAAAAAAAACCACGAAAGAAAAAATACATCTTTATTTCCAAATGATATATTGTCACCATACTTTGTACTAGGGATATAATTAAAATCTTGTGATAACCAGGAAAAATAGGCAGATAAAATGTGTGGGTTATATGCACAGTAGCCGTGTTTATATCAAAACCATAGGTGATGAAATTGGAGAAACTGTATTTTTCCATTTTTTCCTTGTTTTTCCCTTTAAAACGCATAGAAATTAAAGTAATTACTGAAAACAAATAACCCCAAAAAGCCCAATTGGTGGTGAAAAAAAACAAGATATAGATCCTTTCATTGTGATTAGTAGTGATTAAGCTATTGGCAAATAAAAGAGTTGAGCACTGAAAGGTAAAAATCGCTCTTGTCCATTAGGGTAAAAACGCCTTTGGGGTGAAGTGGTTAAATAAAATTATATATATATTTTTTAAGAAATTCATTTATAAATAATTTAGTCAATTTGGCCCATTGGAAATATCTTTCCTCCCTGATTAACATTCTGAAACTTATCACAGGTGGCGATATGTTTAGTCCTGTCAGGTGATCTCTGCGGAATGTTTTTTTACAGAGATTTCAAAAGCCAGACTGCTTGGGGAGTGGGGGGTTGGAATTCCGCATAGCCAATCAACATAGGCTAAGCATCCCCAAAACGGTAGGGCTACACACCTATATACAGCAATATACAGATATAGGAAGTGTTTCTGATGCTGAAAACCAGGATAATTAACATGAAAGTGGATATCCTGCCTAGTTTACTGCATTCTACCATTTCCAATGGCTCTTTCAGTCAGACCTCTGCTGAGATCTGATCTAGTGAGCCAAAGTGGTAAACGATTGATATCACGGCGATATTCATGATTTTTTTTTTACCACATCTGGAAGAGTATGCCCAACATTAGACCGCCTGCTGGAACGTGAGCCTGGAATTAGACGTAAATTTGCCCATCTCTGTATATAACAGTGCAGGCAGGTCTGACACGTCTTATGCCCGGGCTGAGTAATCCACCCATTATTCAGTCGCCTCATTAACCACAAAATATGTAGAAATCATCCCACATCAGGGTGAGATGTGATTAAATTGTGACGATGTCCCCATAATGGCTTTGGGGCCAAACATTTAAAATGTCACACTTCTAAATGAAGTAATCTGATCAACAATTAGGGAGAGATAGATGAGAATTAGTCTTGGGGGAGAAGCAGCAGAGCGACTTGTAACATATGTAATGGGGGAGTCACCTTATGGTGTGTCAGGATGCCGGGGTGACACCTCCAGGCAGGAAATCGATGTAAAGATCCATCATATCACAGAGATGTTCATATATCTGACCCCTGCTCTACATTGCAGTCACTTCTCTATGCAACTTTCTCAATGTATAAATCCAATATATAGGCTGATTTGTACTAAGTGGTCAACTACATCTCGAGAACTCCTAGATACGTGAATATGACTCAGCTCTGGATTACTTTAGTGTACCTGAGACGGGAGGGGGGAAAAGATTATACATATCTGGGGCTTCCCAGATAAATCAATACTTGCTGGGGCTTCCTCCAGCCCCTTAAAGGACAACTAAAGTGAGAAGAATATGGAGGCTGCCATGTTTATTTCCTGTTAAACAATACCAGTTGCCTGACAGCCCTACTGCTCTATTTGGCTGCAGTAGTGTCTGAAAGCCCCCGAAAGGATTATCGCTCCCTTACCATCGTCCTCAGACTCCTGGATCCTCTGTAATTGGCCCCGAAAAATGCTCCACTGGGGGCCAGTTGGTGTAGACGCAGTACGGCTGCACGCATTCCCGTCACGCTCCCATGGCCGGGAGCATATTGCACAATAGTACTGCGCAGAACGCTCCTGGTCACGGGAGCGCAATAGGGGCACACACGTGGCCGGCCGTGCATGCGCAGTATGCTCCGGACCAGAGGACTTCACAGTGCATATTGCAGAAGATCTAAGAGCTTTACTTACCTGGGGCCTTTTCTAGCCCCTAGTAGTGTATGTGATCCAACGCTGGCGGTCTGCTCTCCTCCAGGGTCCTACTGTCACTTTTGGAAGATCGATGATCCAGGCCCAGGTAAGTAGATTTTTGTTTTTTAATCATCTCGAGCTTTCCCTTTAACTGGCTTCCCCTAAAATGGGCCCTAGACTACCATACATACACTACACCACACATACAAAGACATAGGACTATGGTAGGGATTAGATTGTAAGCCACTCTGAGGGACAATTAGGAGAAAAGACAATAGCCCAGGTAAAACTCGAAAAATTTGAATACCATGCAAAAGTCCATTTATTTAAAGAAAATCTGTAATGAAAAAACCTCCCTGGGGGGTAATCACCTCGGGTGGGGGAAGCCTCCGGATCCTATTGAGGCTTCCCCCGGTCCCACGGCGGCGGCGAAAATCCTCGCGGAGTGGCGGTGATGTAAAGATTTACCTGTCGGGCTCCAGCGCAGGCGCAGTATCCGCTCTTCCCACGGAGATAGGCGAAAATAACCGATCTCCGTCGGGCCGCTCTACTGCACAGGCACAAGTCTCCTGACGTAGACCGGCTATTTTCGCCTATCACCGTCAGAAGAGCCGCTTCCTTGCCCATGCTGGAGCCTGGAAAGGTAAATATTGAACAGGCTGTCGGATTTGTCGCCTGTGCGTTCCGGGGCTGCAGCGAGACCGTCGTGGGACACAGGAGGACGGGGGAAGCCTCGATAGGGTCCAGAGGCTTCCCCCTACTGAGGTGAGTAACCCCCGGGGAACTTTTTTTTTTCAGTACAGATTTTCTTTAAGTAATTCACCTGAAAAGGTGAAACTAATGTATGAAATAGGAACCCTTTGCAGGTGTTTTGGATGAATTAACTGATTAGAGTCTGACACTTTGAGCCTAGAATATTGAACATTTTCACAATATTCTAATGGTCTGGTCTCATAAGCTGTAAGCCATAATCACCAAAATTATAACAAATAAAGGCTTGACATATCTCACTTTGCAGAAGGCAATTACACCAAGCTTTGCTTTTTTAGTAAGAGGGCTTTTTGGTCCCTTTTATCCCCCTACACATTCCTAGTAGTTTGGGTCACCCTGAGCTGCTTGGTTACTCTGTTGTACTCGTCCAAGCCCTATTTCATACAGCCTTATCAATCCCTGCCATGTACTAATGAGGACCAAAAGTCCGAAACAGGCTGTCTACATGTGGGTTTGATATGGCTGTGTAAAACTTAAAGCTATAGGCTTGCTATATACCAGCGGTTCTGGATGCTTGCTTGGCTTAACAAGGGCGAAAAGGGATAATTTGCATATTTAGTAGTAGTGTATTGTGGGTAACCACAAATGTTCATTTATAACTGAATTATTGCAAATTTCCTTCTGTTTTAAGAAGGCAATTACACCAAGCTTAGCTTTTTTAGTAACAGGGCTTTTTGGTCCCTTTTATCCCCCTACACATTCCTAGTAGTTTGGGTCACCCTGAGCTGCTTGGTTACTCTCATGTAATGAGTCTATTGCATATATTAGTTCCACCTTTTACGCTGAATTACTAATATTCTAATTTTTCGAGTTTCGCCTGTATATACTCTGTACAGTGCTGCGGAAGATGTTGGAGCTATATGCATACCAAATAGTAATATTTACAGAACTCTTTACATAATGCAGTGCTATCACTTTCCCAGCACTGGTCTCTGATAAACGATGGTGAGTTTTTTCCTTGCAGATCTGTCACCTAACGGGGCACAAGGGTGCTATAATTCTCTTTTTACAATACTGATCATGGATCTGGTGTGATAAAGGGAAATTGTTTCACTACAAATAATCTGATTATTAAACATTTTAAAGGGAAAACAGGCAAAGGGAAATGTTCTCCATTATTAGGCATCAGGGCCCATGGGTCTATAGAAGGCAAACCTTGTCACTTATCCCTTCCTGTCAGGAATGTGCTGTAAAGCCCAGTCTTTGTGTGACACTTTGAACGCTTCTTAGGACAGTGACACAATGGGGCTTATTGACAGTCTATAGTGACAGAATAGGGGACATTCAGGTCACTGAATCTCTAAGCTATTGAATTTAAGAGCAAGGTGTAGAGTATGGATTAATAATGGCGGCATTCAGTGTATACAGGCAGAGTGGACATTAGTAATGTGTATCCACAAAATGCAAACACAATTGTTAAAGCGATCTGAGATATATTTTTTAAAAATTGTCAGACGAATCTCCTCCTAATGGAGGCTCGTATGCTGTGGGGGATAAAGCAGACATTTACTTAGTGGGCTGTTCCGTAGCTCATGTACCTGCCCATGTACACAGGTCCCATATGGCTGACCTGCCCATGTACACAGGACCCACACATGGTGACCTGCCCATGTACACAGGACCCACACATGGTGACCTGCCTATGTACACAGGACCCACACATGGGTGACCTGCCCATGTACACAGGACCCACACATGGGTGACTTGCCCATGTACACAGGCCCCACACATGGCTGACCTGCCCATGTACACAGCCCACACATGGGTGACCTGCCCATGTACACAGCCACCACATGGCTGACCTGCCCATGTACACAGCCACCACATGGCTGACCTGCCCATGTACACAGGCCCCACATGGCTGACCTGCCCATGTACACAGGCCCTACACAACTCTTGTCTGCCTGTAGTTTTCTTTTTAATTAAAAATAATATGGTTTTCTTATTTTTCTTCCTTTCTTTTTTAAAGGGACCCTGAGCAATAGATAAAAATGAAATCGGTAATTACCTGGGGCATCCTCCAGCCCGTGAGGTACCCCCGGTGTCCTCCTGGCTCCTCTGCCGGTCCCGCTGGCGACTTCATTACCGGCGACACCCGGGCCGAGTGTCGGCACAACACTTCCTGAACAGTGACGCTCTGTCATCACGCCAGCTGCTACTTATCACGGCGGCCCGCGCATGCGCAGGACTGTCACGCCGGCCAGCGTGATGACACAGAGCATCACCATTCAGGAAGTGTCGGGCCGACACTTAGCCCGGGTGCCGCCGGGCTAAGTTGCCATCGCAAACACCCACAAGCTGTTGGCAGCCGATGGAAACACAGAGAGCTCTTACAACAGGCAGCAAATGAGACCGCATCTTCTGCTGTGCTTCATCAAGAGGAAGATCACAGAATTTCCCAAAGATTACAACCTGGGCCCAGAAGAACATCGCTTGGAGAGGCCTTTCACCTGGAAGACATGAAGCTGAAGCGGATTTCCAAACTCTCCCTGCCTCCCACCACTCCAGCCACCACCACTAGTTCTGTTTCCAGCCATCTCTGCAATGACACAACAACCTGTAACGTAAGTATTTTAGCTGAAAATATTCCTTACCTGTTATTCTCTGCTTAGTGCTTGCCCAGGAATTAGATGACATGTTAGCAAATGAAAGCCACTAGCTGCTGATTAATTAGCTGGCAGATGGGTTTCTTTTGCTAATACCTTCATTATAAATAGATTTTTGTTTTATTCAATTTTTTAGAACATCAAATCTGTAAATGATTAAACAGGTCTTGTAATGTCATCATCATCCTGGGTTAGTGATAATTTTCATGTAAGGAAGTTTTTCAATCCGATCCTAGCCATACCCGCTGCCTCCAAGCTACAGACCTCCAGATGAGCTTATAAAGCATCTGAACCAATTCAACAACACAATGCCCTCTCTGCCTCCACACTGAAACATCTAGCCGAGCTTATAGAGCATCTGGTCCCTCAAACAACACAATGCCCTTTGCTTCCACGCTGAAGCATCTAGCCGAGCTTACATAACATGTGGCCCCTCTGCAACCATCTTAACAAACCGTCTCAAAAAAGGTGAGTATAGTCCTCCCAAATCAAGAGTGGTAAGTACAGTCCTACCAACTCAGGAGGACAGGGACTTTGTTTTCTATCAGGGCTGTGGAGTCGGAGTAATTTTGGGTGCCTGGAGTCGGAGTCGGGAAAAAATGCACCGACTCCGACTGAATTTAAACTGTAATTAAAATAGAAAATATGATTAAATGTTCTATTTCTCAGATAATAGCCATCATAAATCATTTACACATACAGTAATAGCTGTGCTTAGTCCACAAAAAAATGAAATAAACCAATCAAAATTAGTTACTTGTGCTGCTTCAATAAAGCAGTCCCCGTATTTTCAAAGTCAGATATACACATCTGATTGTGACTGTATATATGATGTGTACACAGGAATCTCTTATATATACTAAATAACATCTATGCTGTAAGAATAAAGCCTGATGTGTAGCCTTGTCACTAATAGAGATGGTCAATGGGATGGAAATAATTCTGTGTTGATTCTGATTGATGCAAATGTACCTCTTTTAACAACATATCAAATTATTTGATTTCGTGAGCAAATTTGGTTTGGTGACTACGAATTAAATAGTACCTGAGAAGGATGAAAATAAAAGTTTTATACATACCTGGGGCTTCTTCCAGCCCCCTTCAGGCTAATCAGTCCCTCGCTGTCCTCCATCACCTGGATCTTCTGCTATGAGTCCTGGTAATTCAGGGAGTCAGTGCAGTCCGGTCGCATGCCGCTTCCACAGCCAGGAGCGTTCTGCACCCGTGCAATAGTGCTGCGCAGGTGTAGTATGCTCCCGGCTGAGTGTGTTGCATGCTCACTACGCCAGACTGGCTCAAGTACCTGGACTCATAGCAGAAGATCCAGGTGGCGGAGGACTGCGAGGGACTGATTAGCCTGAAGGGGGCTGGAGGAAGCCCCAGGTATGTATAAAACTTTAATGTCATCTGTCTCTGGTTTACTTTGTTACACAGTAGTACTATACTCTACATATGCACTCTCCACAGAGCTGCAGGGAATCCACTGAGAATGTTGTGCACATTGAACACAGAGGTGTTGTCTTTCACCCATAAACCTGGTTCAGATTGTACATGAAGAATGTGTAATAGAGGAAGAATACCTGCACAATCACTATTACACGTACCCACAGTTACATTGCCTAGGGCCTGATAGATGTTCTTTGTTCCGGCCTGTACCTTCTACAAGTACTCTTAGCAAGGACTAGTTTTAGTCTATGACTAAAGGGAATAAATATGGCAGTCTCCATATCCTTCTCACTTCAGTTGTCCTTTAAAATTCCTAAGCGTTGGCAGATAAGAGACGAATTTCATGTTACATACTTTCAATCAACAAGATTGTAATATGCAAATTGGAGGAGTCGGAGTCTAGGAGTCGGAGTCGGTGGAATCCTAAACTGAGGAGTCGGAGGATTTTTGTACCGACTCCACAGCCCTGTTTTCTATTGTCACTTTTTTTGTCTGTTTCTACTACTTCTTTTCCCTCCTTCAACCCCCCCTCCCCCCTCAAAAAAAAGTTATAAAATGCTGAAAAAAAAATCCCCCCCTTTCCTTGTTCCTACTGACACATATGCTGACTGAAAAACATGAAACAGGATACAAAATAGTTGGGCATAAATTACTACATTTTTTGCATATTGGATAGAAGATGGATATTTCCCTAAAGGTGGCCACACACCATACAATTTTTTAAATATCTGTTCAATTTAAGAATTGCAAACAAATTATCTGACTGATTGTAACATTTCAAAAATATGACCAATGTACCACACACCTATGTTCAATTTTTCCCCAATTATGATAAAAATGATTGGAAACTCTAAGAAAATTTCTAGGGTGTGTATATTGATAAACTGACAATCTAACACACACCATACAATCTTTAGAAAGATTGAAGAAAAATATCTGGCATTCCGGATCGATAAAAATAGAAGAAAACGGGAAATCCGATCGGATTTTTCAGTCGAATGAAAAAAAGAGCTTTCGATTCTTTCGGGAGATACGATCGTTTTGATCGAATTGCTGTAAAATCGGATCATTTTATTGTATCGTGTGTAGCCACCTTAATACTGATGCAAAATGTTTACTCTTAAGCCACATCACAAATTAATCTTACAGCTCTCAATGCAGTGCAAAGCTCTGCGGCTGCAGATTACTGGTGGGTGACCGCTGCACCCCCTGGCAAATCAGTGAAATAATTGATACTTAAATCAAAAATCATTTGAGAATGCTCTAATTTTTAACAAATGTTTGCTTTATTCAATATTTTTATACTATCAAATGTCTAAATTATGAAAAAATGTCTAATGATGTGCGCCCACCTTAACTAAGACAGACATGCGGACTTAAACTGACTTTAGACCTAGACTGACAAAATTAATGTGACTCAGACAGATGCTCAGACTGTAGTGATAGGGTAGAGGACACATGCTGGGAGATGTAGGGTTAGATAGACGCTAAAGGTGGCCATACACTGGTCGATTTGCCATCAGATTCGACCAACAGACAGATCCCTATCTGATCGAATCTGATCAGAGAGGGATCGTATGGCTACCTTTACTGCAAATAGATTGTGAACCGATTTCAGCCTGAAACCGTTCACAATCTGTTGTGGTGGTGGTGCTGGTGCTGCTGCGGCGATCGACGGTTATTTTCCACACGGCGCGATCGACGGGATCGGACGAAATGGATCGAAATTCGGCGTGTAGCGCGAACGATTGGCAGCAGATTCGATCCCAGTGATCGAATCTGCTGTCGAAACGGCTGTAAATCGGGCCAGTGTATGGCCAGCTTAAGTGGCTGTAGTGATGGGATAGAGGACATAGGTTAGATGTAGGGATAGTTGTGGCATAAAGTGTTCCTGAACTCTGGATGTCTTATTATGCAAATTATATATAATGGTATTTGTATGTTCTCCTCTGAAGTATGATTGCTTGTGTCTGTGAATACCCATTCTACAGATATTCCCACTTCCTGTTGTCTACAGGGAGGAAGTGGGAATACCTGAGAAATGAGGTATGAAACAGACAAGGTTAACTAGGCTATTTTCCTATAAAACATAATGAACTACAAACCTTTATTTCTGTGAAGTCCCATTCCTTCGGGAATGGGACTTCCCCGATAGCTGGTCCTGCTCCAAAGGAGAATCTGCCAATGCCTTTTATTTCTAAAATAACAGACTTCAATAACAGAGCTCATGTTCACTTTACAACACACAGACATATGTGTGAGGTGAAAGATGACTAGCACCTATTAGATTAGGGTAGCATAGTGTAGTGTAGGTCCTGCCCATTAAGAGTCTACCTTGGCGTTGGTGGCAAGCTTAAGAACTTTTGGACAAAAATCTGTATTTTACACACACACACACACACACACACACACACACACACGGTTATATCCCACTTGTGCTGGTCCTGATGGGAGACATGTAGTGCACACGAGTGGATTTATGCCAGTAATTACCTCCAAGAGCCCTGGACCCTTGTTTAGTCTATAAAGGGCTGACAACACAGGGGGAATCACGGGGACACCTCTTTTTACACTGTATCATTATTTTTTGGCCAATTGATTAAACTAGAGGGCTCTTGTTTTTGAATCCGCTTTAAAAAAAAACAAAAAAAAAACGCTTTACTGAGACTAAGAGCCCGTTTCTGTTTGAGCCGCACACATCTGCAAGACGCGCGACGGCACTTCCGGGCCTGCAGGGACGCAGATGAATCCCATCAGCCATGCCATGCACGGCTATGGGATTCGCAGACTCCCACAACCATTTTGGATGGAGATGCCGGACGAATCGCTTGTGATCCCTATGGCAGAGTTTACCCGCGCAATTTGCTTGCAGGGAAACTCTGCGGAATCTGCGCGCGATCTATTAGCCATTCGATCTTCTGCTCGATTCTCTTATCTTCCACTCGTTTTTCTTATCTTTTTTCCATTCAATTCTATAAGAAATCAAGCGGAAAAGAATCGAGCGGAACATCAGACATGTCGGAAATTTATCATCGAAGGCATCTATCGGAACGATTCTCCACAAAAAACGTAACGTGTATTCCCAGCATTTAGGCTGAAGTTCCTCTTTAAGCTGTAGTTTTAGTGTTGGCCACAAAAGGAATCTCTCAGTATGGTTAGGAGATCTCTACACATCGGGAAAGACTAACTGCAGCTCCCTCCAACCTACTCCCCAACTATCACATGTGGGTGATGGAAGCGATGGGAAGAGTTCAGACATTTGTTTGTCAAATAGCATAGCAAAAAAAAAAAAATATATATATATATATATATATAGACTGGAATTATAGAAGCCAGCTAGGTACTTTAAATATAATATCAATGTTCTTCCCCAAAAATTTTTCCAGCCGGGTGGCATGAAAAAGTAGCCGGGTGGGGCAAGATGAGAGAATGCAGGGCCAGTGCTTCTGTGAGCAACTCTGCTTACAGTATAGGAGGAGATGAGCCGATGACAGCCGGGTGGTCACCAAAACTAGTCGGGTGGAGCACCCGGCTAAAAGAGCCTGGGGAGAACACTGAATATATTAAAATAAAGTACACCCATGCATTTCACAGAATATCATACATCGCCAAGTCATGCTAGTTTACTTTCACATATATTATTAAATATGGGAGCCCATAGTAGGTCTTTAATGTTTATATGTAAAGGTAATGCACCAAGTCGTCCCAAATACATAATTCGGTACTTACGTATTATACCGTCTGAAGAGTTTGGCAGTTCATTGTTTACGTTCTGTTTGCTCCACTACCAAGATTTAACCCTTTTTGAAAAGCTGAAAGTCCTGGCTTTCCATTACACCAGATCCCGTGTCAGTGTAATGCTCCGTTGCCAAGTTTAAGGGTTTTGAACAAGGGGTGTCCCCTGCATCTTGAGAGGTGAAGAGGGTGTATAGTTGGGCTGCTCCTTCGTCTTCTGTAATGAGACCCCTGCGACAGAAGATGACCTCCCGGGGGTGCTGCTGATCATCAATGTCGGGTTTGTCCGGTACTTCTGCAATCACGCTTTGTGCAGCCAAGATGCAGGGGACACCCCTCCTTCAAAAGCCTTTAACTTGGCATCGGAGCATTACACTGACGCGGGACCTGGTGTAATGGAAAGGCAGGACTTTCAGCTTTTCAAATAGCATTAAATCGTGGTAGTTGAGCAAACAAAACTCAAACACGAAACTGCCAAACTCTACAGACGGTATAATACGTAAGTACCCATAATATTTATTATTATATACTGCTCCAGTCAGATTGTAAGGGACAATCACATGACCTCCGAAAGCCAGGAACAATACAAAGCAAAGTTAAAGGGGAATTCAGATTGCTGGACAAGTGTACATGTTTAATTAAAGTATGAAACCGAGAGATGCCGTTGCAACTACAGCTACGGAGCATCAAGGTAGGAGGAGGAAAACAAAAGACAAGTTTACAATATCTGCCCGTATGTTGCACCCTGCTTGCTCTAAGCAAGTAGATAAGTTGCACTGTAGCAAGGAGGAGAAAGGTTGGCACTGCTAGCCAACACGTTTAATACAAGGAAAGTCACATATTGTGCATGGTACAGCATAACCGTTCACATACCCTGTCAGATGCACAAGCAGTGAGTAGCGGTGGGTGTAGGGGACTTAAACCACAGCGGCTTGATCCAAGGTCCAGGGGACCCTTATACAGTGTTCTCCAGGCATCCAGTGAGTGTGACTTAAACCACAGTCCCCTGCACTTGCTGCTACTCATCGTGTGCGCACCGGGTACGGTATGTGAACTCCTATGATGTAACATGCATGATATGTGAAGTTTTAATTAAACTGTATTAAAAAAAAGTGATTGCTAGCCGTGCCAACCTTTCTTCCTCTTGCTGCAATTTAAATTAAAGTATGCCTGGCCCAAGGCAAAGCTATCTAAGGCAAGCCTGGGGATATGTTCCTACTGAATCCTCATTCCTCTGTGCACTGTCAGTTCCTCTCCTCACCCCCTCTAATCCCACAATTGCTCTGTGAAAAATGTGACTTTTGCCCAAAAGCAAATCCTCAAAAAGAAAGAGGCAGGATTGTGACGATGTTTGCAGGCAGGGACAGACAACGGTAAAAGGTATAAGTATCCAAAACGAACCTCTGTGCTTACCTGCTTTGCCACAGGGCATGCATGTTTTAAAAGGAGTATGAAGCAAATCTAGGAGGAAAAAATAAATGCTTACCTAATGAGAGGGAAGGCTTTGGGGTCCTATAGAGCCTTCCTGTTCCCCTCCTTGTCCCCACATTCCACCGCTGGCTCCCTCTTTAGCAGTCTCCAACCAATGGATCAGAGACTGCTCTCTTCCACTGCAGGAGGATTCAGAAGCCAGAGTGCTCCTGTAGATGGGCGTATTGCGTATGCGCGAGCGCGAGCGCGCTCTCTCACGAACCCGCGCATGCACAGTACAGAACCACCCGTCTTCGGGAGCACTCGGGCTCCTGAAGACTTCCGAAGCCTACAGCGGCAGGAGATTTGAACAGAGGAGTCTGTGGTGGAACGAGGACACCAGAAAGGATAGGAAGGCTCTATAGGGCCCAGAGCCTTCCCTCTTCTTAGGAGTCAGAGTTGGAGTCGGAGCAATTTTGGGTACCTGGAGTTGGAGGTTTCCTGAACTAAGGAGTCTGAGTCGGGAGTCGGATGATTTTTGTACAAAATCCACAGACCTGGTAAGTATTATGCTAAGGAGTCGGAGTCTGAGCCATTTTGGGTACCTGGAGTCAGAGTTGGAGTCAAGGTCGATGGTTTCATAAACTGAGGAGATGGAGTCAGATGATTTTTGTACCAACTCCACAGCCCTTCCTCTCCTTAGGTGAGTACCAGATTTTTTTTTTATTTTTTTTTTTTAGGTTTGCTTCAGAATTACTTTAACCACTATTTTGCCAGTCTTGGTGTGTTTGATAGCAATCCCGTTCATGGCCGCTGCATAGACCTGAATTTAAAGGGAATACATGGAAAGAGATATATGGTGGCTGACATTTATTTTTAAACAATGCAGAGTGCCTGGCTGTCCTGCTGATCCTCTGCCTCATAGTTTTAGCCATAGTCCCTGAACAAGCAAGCAGATCAGAAGTTTCTGACACCAATCTGACTAGATCAGCTGCATGCTTGTTTCAGGTTTGTAATTAAGAGACTTCTGATGAAAGAAGGAGCAGCAGGACTGCCAGGCAACTAGTATTGTTTAAAAGGAAACAAATATGGCAGCCTCCATGTATTTCTCACCTCGGGGTTTCTTTTAAGCCCAACTTCGCCTAAAAAGCAAGGAAGAGCATTAAACTCTTACCAAATTCAAAATCAAAGCTGAACAAATCCCAGAAGCCACATATTATTAGAATGCATTTATAAGGACCTAACATTTTATATAGCACTTTATAGAGTGCACTGAATTATTCATGTTACAGAAGCTATGTAGACACATTCCTCAGCTAAAACAATTATGCTTGATAGTTTGGGTTGAGAATGTACATAGTGTGTATGAATGTCTCTCTTGACGCTGCTCTTCAGCAATACAACAGGACAGGTCACCTCGCCCTGTGGCTTTTGTTCCTGCAGGAACTTCAAAAGGAACTTCCTGTGGCACGTTGCAGTTTACGCAACGGCTTTCCTCGACACAAGGCAGATCAAGCTCTTTAGCTTCTGTGCAGTACTCATACTGCAGCTGCCACCCAAAATGATCTAAAATGGTCATTTTGGGCAATATGTTAACACTATGGACGCAGCAAAACCACCCTTTAAAGTAATCCCGAGCCGAAGCTCCTGACCTGAAGAGAGGGAAGCCTCAGGATTCTATTGAGGCTTCCCTCGATGGTCTGAAGCCCCCGTAGCTGAGCGCTTCCCTTGGGGCTGCGCAGCTAGTCTTCCTGGATCGTGGCCGCATAGTAGCCACACGAGCCCATCTGTGCATGCGTAATAGCATGGAGCCCCCGGCTCTGGCTTACTGCGCATGGGTGGGCACGCATGGCCAAGATCCAGGAAGGAGCTGCGTGGTCCCAATGTGATCAGCGACAATGCTTTGCCAATGCTCAGCGACGGGGCACATCAGAGCAGGGAGAGAAGCCTCAATAGGATCCTGAGGCTTCCCTCTCTTTAAGTATCTCAATTTGTACCCAAGCTTTGCCTCGGATATACTTTAAGGGTCCTTTCGCATTGTGCTGGTTGCGCTTTAATGCCATTGCAACGTTGCCGAAAAGTCGCATCGCATATTATCCGCACAGTGCAACTATACAGTTAATCATATAGTACAATGATAGTGTGCTTTACTGTCACTGTAAAAGCATGCATTCACCGGTAAATGCACAATATGCTATGCGTTGCTCTGTTGGAACCCGCCGCACTCAATGTGGAAGCCCCATAAGAATACAATTGTGTCCGCGTTGCGAGGTTGTTGTCCGTTGCGAACAAGTGGACACAGTGTGAAAGGGCCCTAAAACAGCTCTCAATCTAATGTCCACATCACAGTCATACATCCCTACCATAGATTAGGACCAATCTGGAGGTAAACCAAATAACCTACCAATATTATTTTGGGTGGTCGAGGGATACGCCTGTTGGAAACCTGCACAATCATTGGGAGAAGATGCAAACTCCATGCAGAAGGTGTCCTGGCCGGTAATCTCCTGTGGTACTCTAGTGCTGCAAGACAATAATACTAGCTGCTTAGCTGCCAAGGCTCATTAAAATAAACTAATTTGTGATTGTTTTGTAATGGGTATTCACAGGGAAGGCTAAATAGGAGCACCACTGTGCGCATTACGGCTGCAAAAAACTGCCTCATGTCCCGTCTCAGTGACGCTGCAGCCACACGTCAGATATTCCTCCATGAGATGGACACCAGTAGTGTGTAGGCCCACCTCTTCATGCAGAGCGGGTGCTGAAACCACAGCCAAGCGGCTGATATCCAAATACATCAGAAGTGCAAAGATAGGCCAGCACACCAGCCTACCACAAGCCGTACTTAACTCCCAATAGAAAGAGGGTCTTGCTACAAAGGGAGGCAAATGGGTGGGAATTGGAATGATCCCCTGTGAGGTGCGATCAGGCAGTCCCAGTATAGGCAGCTCTGTGTTCCACTTAATAGATAAAAGCCAAAAAGAAGAGAGCGCTCTATAGGGCCGATTCATGAAGCTGCGCTGCTATAGCAGCGTGAGCTCCATAACCAGCACCACACTAAATTCAAGGCAGCACGCTACTTGCTCTTGCAGCATAGCGTGCCTCCCTTAGTTACACGCATTGCTTACGTAGCAACGCGTGTTCCTTTAAATGCTGGCCACTGCTTTAAAGTATCGCGACTGCAATACTTCACTAGAGCGCCCGCTACTATGTTAATTAACAGTTACTATGTATAGTAATTATGTTAATTAACATAGTAGCGGCCACTCTAGTGAAATATCGCAGTCGCAATACTTCATAGCAGTGGCCGGCATTTAACGGAACTAAGGAAGACATGCTAGCGAATGTAGCATCCACCCTTGAATTTAGAGTGCGGTGCTGGTCATGGAGCTCAAGCTGCTTTAGCAGCGCAGCTTCATGAATCAGCCCCTATGAGAGGTAAATCCAACTGTATACTGTCCTATCCAGGACAGATCTCACCTGGTTCCAATGTGGCTGTTGTCAGAAACTAGCCAGAGATCCAGAAAGCCTCCCTTTGTAGCAAGGTGCAAGACAAAAAGAAAAGAGTGCACTATGAGATGTAAATCAAACCGTATATTGTCTAATCCAGGACAGATCTTACCTGGTTCAAATGTGGCTGTTGTCAGAACCCAGCCAGAGAAGGCGTGTGTCCCTTTGAGGCCAGCCAGGGACCAGGCGCTCTCGTGGAGGTGGCCAGAAGTAGAATCCCTCAGGGATGAGAGAGGGTGTGGGCTCCTTCACACGATAATGATAGTCCAGGTTCAAATTGGGGATGCTAACTCGACCTATGCAGTGTGGTAGCGGGAAGGAGCCTCCACGTGTTCTAAGCCATCTCTCATCCCTGGAGGATTCCACTTCTGGCCACCTCCACGAGAGCCTGGTCTCTGGCTGGCATCAAAGGCACACACGCCTTCTCTGGCTGGTTTTCAACAGCCACATTGGAGCCAGGTGAGATCTGTCCATGATGGGACAGTATACAGTTGGATTTACCTCTCAGTGCGCTCTCTTCTTTTTGTCTTTTATCTTGCTACAAAGGGAGGTTTTCTGGATCTTCACCCTCGATGTTGTAGCCCCATGAGGGTGTAACAGTCAAAGCGCTTTGACATGCTTCACAAAATCTGTATATTACTGCACGTTCTTTTTCAGGTAACCTGATAGAACCAGTTGCTTGAAAATGTCCACTAATATGTTCAATATAACTTTACTTCACTGTGATTATAGAAGGATTGATGTATAAGCTTGAAGATGCATTGTTATAGAAATGGATCTATTATTTAGGGTATTCATTGTATATTAACCGGTGTAATGTATTAATTGATTAAGTAGCCATATATGACCCACGTTTATGGTTTATGTTTTGTAGATTTGCAATGGGGTTCTCCTTTAAACGTTATGTGGTGGCAGTAGGACGCACAGACAACAGATTGGTTATGTTGCATGTTACGATAACGTGCAACCAATCCGGGTGATGGTTGGCACCAGATAGCTGCATTATGCATTTGTTGATGTATCCCCGCTGGAACATAATCACTAAACATGCGCAGGAACATGGAGACTGGGGATGCCGTTGGATGCAACAATCGCACTGGCCCATTAGACAGTAGCTTTGAGCATGCGTGGGAAAAAGTGTTCTGGGCTGCGGCAGTTGGCCAAGGCTTGGAACAGTCCATCTATTATTCAGTAAGACTGTTCTACTTTAGCTGATAGTCACCCGGAAGAGGCAGATTCATCTTTTGGCACTGTCCAGGTTATACGAACTTGAAGATCTGCACGTAAAAGGGAAGCCCCCCCCCCCCCCCCCCCCCCATCGGCCAAGTAAGCAGTATAAACAGTATTGTGGACCTCAGCAATGGTTAAGGGGAGTTCCGTTGGTGGTACTTGGTGTAGAGTGATAGAAGGATACATGGATATATATGTGCGCACAATGTAAATGTAATGCCATGAAACGCCTTGATTAAGGGGTACATTGAATTTCCACAAAACAATTTTTGGATTTTGTTAGTGATGATGGAATTAAGTACAGCTTGCGATAGTCTGGTGTGCTGGCCAATTCTTGCACTTCCATGAGATGGACACCTCACAAGTTCCCAGCAGGAGCTGGATTTCCCGCCTGTAGCTGCCCATGCGAAATGGGCCTTAATACACTTGCGTACTTCTGTTCACTTTTCAGCAACACGTTACAGTTACATACTGATACATGTTGCTGAAAAGTGGACTAGTGAAGTGCTCTGGTGTGTTCAGGCCCTAAGGCTGTCATACACATGGTTAATGGTTCTCAGTCAGGGGTCACCTTTGCCAAGGATTTAGCATGTGTACAAAAGCCCAAAATTGGGGGACCTCTGTCACCCAGCAGGGATTGACATGCAATACCTTGGGCAACAGAGTAGAGCCGACGCTGTATAGACACGTGGTCTGACTCCTGACTAGCAACATCTGTTGCTATCCAGATTAGACATTGCGCGGCCGTTGTACACACTGGTCTGACTCACGATTCTCACCCATAGTGGTTGTTATCGTCTGCCCCGTGAGTTCAGACCAGCCCGTGTGCATAGCTTTAGGACCTCAGTGGAAGCAGACATTTGGCTTAGGGCGGTTTTCCACTATTTGCGTTTTGCAATCCAACTCAGATTGCTTGCAGATGACAGCGCTAGACAATGCGAGTGCGACTCTATTTTACCTAGTCGGAGATGTTGGTGCTGCTGCATTTTTCATGCATTTGCAATCGAGTTTTCAGCAATTGCAGTGACACCTGATGGATCTCATGTGGCAGGTGCAGAATTGCGATTACAATTGAAATTACTAGTGGAAAACAGCCCTTATAGTTTCTGCTATACACAATACTTTTAGCTTTGTTATATAATAAATCCTGCTAGTAAAATTCCTTCCTCTGGAAATTTACAGGTGGCTTCTCTAGAGATGCTCA
Organism: Hyperolius riggenbachi; assembly: GCF_040937935.1. Classification (NCBI taxonomy): domain Eukaryota; kingdom Metazoa; phylum Chordata; class Amphibia; order Anura; family Hyperoliidae; genus Hyperolius; species Hyperolius riggenbachi. The sequence continues at coordinate 75,698,604 of NC_090651.1, read as the reverse complement.
ATGAGATGCAAACAATTGCATCTCCTCAAAAATGAAAATTGTGTGAAAAGTGAATCTGTAGTGCAAATAAAAATAAACAGATACTTACCTAAGGAGAGGGAAGGCTCTGGGCCCTATAAAGCTTTCCCACTCTCCTCACGGTCCCCTCGTTTCCCCACAAGCTTCACCCTTGAAATCTCCTGCCTCGGGAGTCTTCCAAAGCACTCGGGCTTCCCGAAGATGGGCGGCTCTGTACTCCGCGAGGGCGCATGCACAGTACAGAGTGGCCCGTCTCGGAAGCCAGAGTGCTTCCGAAGACTACTGAAGCCCACCCATGGCGGAAGAGAGCAGTCTTCGACTGATCAGTCATAGACTGCTAACAGGGGAGCCTGCGGAGGAACGCAGGGACCATGAGGAGATCGGGAAGGCTCTATAGGATCATTGTGACAATGTAGGACACACCTTTCCACAGTCCATAAGTATTAAAGGGAATCTGAAGTGAAAATAAACTTATGATATAATGATTTGTATGTTTAGTACAGCTAAGAAATAAAACATTAGCAGCAGAGATATGAGTCTAATATTGTTTCAAGTACAGGAAGAGTTAAGATCCTCCAATTATGTATGCAAAAGTGCTTCATTGAGCTCCACGACTTTCAAAGTGGCAGAGAGCTCTGTCTTCTGAAGCTTATCATCTCAACTGTCTGTCACTGTATTTTGTTTTTTCTGCAGAGGAAAGTTCAAAAGATCATTAGCCTGCTCTGTGAAACCATTTAAAATGCTGAGTGTAGCGTGTAAACTGCAAATATTAGAGAATGATGCAAATATATATATATCATACATATCTGAAAATAAAAATATGAGACTATTTTCTTTGCTACTAATGTTCTATTAATTATCCATACTACACAACCAATTCATTATATCAAAACAATTTCGCTTAAGTGTCACTTTAATGGGTTACAGTCACCAATTCCCAGTAAAGCAGAATAATGTGCATAATACATTGCATGCAATGTACTGCATACCCATTATGGGGCAACACACCTTATTCTCCTTACCGCAGTTTAGTGGATATGTTATGGTCAGACCCCCAAGTCTGGCCACTTTGGGTTCTGGCCGCTCAAAATGCGAATTGGCCATGCTACTGCAGCCAATGTGAGAAATGAATGGAGTCCAGCAGCTCCAGCTCCTCTCCTTGCCCCCCCCCCCCCCTCGACGGCTCTGGCTCCTCCCCCTGCCCCCTCCTATAACCGCCGGCAGCCGGTCCAGTAGCCCTAACCACCCTCACCTGAGAGATTCATCACTGCAGGGAGGCATTTGGAGTAGGCAGCTGTAACACTGCAGATATTGCTTCGGCCAGCACCCGCCCTGCAGTGCCCATGTATAGAAAAGAGATAGGTGGCTTGAATCCCTGCTTCTCGCGGTACTTCCTTGCAGTTATTAATGATAACTTGTTGCAGGGGTAAGCAGGGCAAGGAAACTACAGGGTGGGTAGGGATACTGGACCAACTGCCAGTAGTGAGAGAAGGGGGCAGGTGGGGGAAGAGCCAGAGGACTCTATTCACTTCTCACATTGGCCGACTGGTAAAAGGAGGGGGCAGGGGGAGGAGTCTGAGCCACCAAACTCTATTCATTTCTTTCATTGCCCGTGTTCACATTTTAGCTGCCCAGAACCCAAAGTGGCCAGACTTCGGGTTCTGGCCATGACAGATATACCCCAAAATGTGGCACAGCACAGTCACCTGGACTGCACCAAATGTACGGTAGATGAGATATATTTAAATAATATAATGACTAGCAAAACTATTTCTTATCATTAGCGCTCCAATTAAAATAATTAAAATTCCTATTTATTGCTGCACCATTATTACTATAAATTATTTTAGTAACAAACCAGTATAAAGCATCACAATACATGTAAATTCTATCAGTAAAATAAATCAGACTGAATTACCTTTGCATGGGAGTTAAGGCACGTACACACGCCGTACTTTTGCAAACGACAGGTCCGTCAGACCCTCCCGCGGGGCAGTCGTTCTGCCGACAGTTGCACGTGAGTACAAGCTGTCGGCAGACTGATAAGACTGTTTTTGACTGATCCGCCAAGCGGATTCATGTGCCGGCGGACCTGTCGTTTGCAAAAGTACGGCGTGTGTGCGCGCCTTTAATAGAAAGAGAATGAAAAGAGGATCTGTTTAAAACAGTCTTATAAACAGACAAAAGCAACAGAATTTAAAATTCTCTGAATTTGGAAGATGACCTCCTACTTGAGATGGTCAATGAAATGCTAACAATTTTGAACTGCACAAATGTTATTTAAATTTTATGCAAATGTATATAGGATGTTGACCAATCAAGACCATAGCCCAGACCCTAAGGCAAGGCATGTCATGTCATGTCATTGGTGGCTGGATAGTGTACTGGTTAAGGACTCTGCCTGACACAGGAGACCAGGGTTCAAACTTCGGCTCTTCCTGTTCAGTAAGCCAGCACCTATTCAGTACCTCCCTAACGCTACCACTGCCTATAGAGCGCATCCTTGTGGCTGCAGCTCTGGCGCTTTGAGTCTGCCAGGAGAAAAGCGTGTTATAAATGGTCTGTGTGTCTATCTCCAAAGCTGCATATAGTCTGCATAATATTAACATAAAATTTTACATGCACTCTAATGCTGGATCCACACCATACAATTTTTCTGTCAATTTACCTGCTAGAAAAATTATTTCCAGCATGTCCGATCTGAGAATTGATCGATTTTTTTAGCGATTTTCAGACCAATTTCCATTTTTTACTACGGAAATTGATCAGAAAATGGATCAAAAAAATAAATCGATTCTCAGATCGGACATGCTGGAAATAATCGATCTGGCAGGTAAATCGGCTGAAAAATTGTATGGTGTGGATCCAGCATAAAGTAGAGTTCCCCAACCCTCAAGGCCCACCAACAGTACATGGTTTGCAAGAAACCACAAACATTCCCAGGTGAGGTAATTAGTGTCTCAGCAGCGCTGATTAACTACCTCTGTGGATTTCCACAAAACATGCACTGTTGGTGGGCCCTTAACCACTTCACAACGGAGGGGTTTTACCCCTGAAGCACCAGCGCAATTTGTACATTGCAGCGCTGCTTCCATTCATTTTTTACTGTGAGATGATTGGTTATTGGGGACTGGGGTCCCCATAACCAATCATTGCACTGCAGAGCGGGGGTGTGTGCGCGCGCGGGTCGCGGGGGCGTGCGATCGCGCGCTACACGTTTGTTTACATTCATTTGTTATCAATGGAGACTGCTTCTGTTTGAAGCAGTCTCCATTGTGTCCGCAATCGGCGCGTCTAATTGGATTTAGGAACGCTTGTTCCTAACATCCAATTAGTCACCTGCTGTGCTGGCTGGCTGAAGTGTGCGCGCGAGGTCCCCGCCCACTCCCAGCCAGTAAACAAATAAGTGCGCCTTTCTCCGTCCCTGGGGGTGAAGCAGTGCGCAGAGGGACGGAGAAATTTAGCACTGGGGGGTAAAGTGGTTAAAGATGATCCGAGATGAACTTTTACTCCTTGCATAATTGTGTTCCTTACATATAGTTTATAGGGCATTCCTAAAGCCAAATACTTGTTTTGTTTTAATACTCTAATTCCCTATAAACTAAACAAGCCACACCCACAGCTTCTCCAGAGTGCCTTGGCGCTTGCAAGGGATTGTGGGATTTCAGTCTGGGCAGGTGAAAAAGGTGTTACTAGCTATAGATTACAGAGGCAGAGTTTTCACAATCTGAGAGCTGCAGTGCAGATACAGATCAGTTGCCTGTGTAATGGAGGAGATAAGAGTGGAGTTTTCACAGAATATGCAGATTAGCATGCCTAGATACAGATAAGCTTGCCTGTGTGTGTAATTGTGTAATAGTGACAAGCAGAAAACATGTCTGCTCCCATTGTATCACAGGGAAAAATATTAATATACTGTTGAAGATGTTTGAAGATAGATTTGCTGTGTAAACTATCTAAACTTTAGATAAGATATATAGACAAGTCACTTGTTATATTTAGTTTTTCATCTCGGATCCGCTTTAAGACAGGGTTGGGGATCACTGCAAGTATTGTCATCTCACCTGACCATCTCAATCACCCTCTTCTAGCAGGGAACTACAAATACCAGCATGTCTTGCCTAATGTGTGACAACAGTGCACGCTGCAACGTGTAGTCCTTCAGCAGCCACGGGCAGCAAGCTCCAATCAGGAAATCCTGCTGTACACAACTAGTTCCAGGACTGCAGGGAGCAGCTGTGCAGCCATATGTCTAAAGGCTAGTAATCACAGGTGGGAGGTGCAGCGATATACAGAGTGGTGGGACAGGTGGAAATATTCAGTGGGAATGCATCTCCAAAAAAACAAAAGAGCTGTCTGAACCAGGATAAGAGGTGGGAAAAGCAGCATTACACGCTGGAGTAAGCAGAGCAGCTGCCAGGAACATGCAATCTGGGACTTAGGCAACATGTGGCTCCACAAGTTACCACTACACAAACTGACCCCAGTATACTATGACTTGTGGTTCTATAGTGCCTCACTAGTGAAAACAAACAAATCTGTCAACTGTGCAGCAACTAAAAATTATAAAGTGAACCTGTCATATCTTCATTAAACTGTTAGTTGCTTATCACTCATCCCTGACCTTTCTAGCAGGTAAATAAAATAGACGTTATGGATCAGTAGAAGCCAGGGAAAAACTGTATAATAGGGCAACTCCAGGTGACAGCAATAGAAGGGTCCACAGGATCTAAACCATAGTAAATAAGCAAACTGGGGGTCAGATGAGGACATACTGTATGAGAAGAGCAAGCCTTGGTAACAGCTGAGGCTCAGGCTAACACAATGGCAGAGAAGACTAGTACCACAGAAAGAGAGCAGACTCAGGTGACAAAGCAGGAGGGTGAGGGAAGTAACAGAAGCCAGAACTACATGAAGAGCAGGCCAAGTGTGCACAGGAAAAGCCCTGTGGCACCATGTAGGTGCAGAGGATGGTACTATACAAGAATACTGACTGTTGTGGTAAAAACCTATGGGGGTGGGGTCAGTAAATAAAACATTATCTCCCAAAACAAATCACATGCAAACTTCCAGCTCAGCCTGTAAATCCTATTTTTATGCTTGTGATCAAAACCAATGGAAAATGAAGATGTATTTGCTTATACCTAGTCCTTCCACTGATAATTCCCAGTACCCTCACATGACATGTAGTACCCAAAGGCCCCATATGGGTCAGACAACTGAGGAAGAAATCATTACAATAACACCTCTCTAGAGCCTTAGAACAGACAGTAGTTTTGTGTAAATCATGCAACTCTGTTGAGGTGTTCCTCGTGTCTAAGGACCCCTGACTGGGTGCTGCTTCCTCTTGTTGCCCCCTCCCCTCCAGGCCCAGCAAAGATTGCACATTGTGGAGACCAGGCCAGACATGATGAGCTCCTAAGCACACCCTGGACCTTTCGCCTCTCGGTACCTGTAGCCTCTCTAGAGCCCCTGGAGACTGCAGGCCATGGCTAGACAGACATATCATATGATGCTGGGCCCCTGGCAGAGTACCCCTTTTCTGTAGGACCCCTGATTCTTCTTCTGGTTAGTGGTAGGTCTAAGTCATGCCTGAGCAGTCAAACCACGTTATTACGTGTACTAGCAGTATCCCCCCTTCCCTTTTACCTATCTGGACCCCTCTGTATCCCCTGTAGGGCCCCCTAGTAGCTGTAGGCCAGGGATGAGCAGCCACATGTGACGTGAGATTAGGGGCTTGGCAATGCTCTGCTATCTCCCTGGGGGTCCTCTCTAGCTTCGCCACAAGAGCACCCCCCGGGGCCCCCCATGCCGGTGTCAGGGGCCCCTCCTCACACATAGAACAGGCAGCACTCACCTCGCACTCTCCCCCTGCCTATGGAGACGGCCGTGACTGACATACACCCCCAGCCAATCAGCAGCGCCAAGGCCGGGCAGCTCCACCAATCGGCATTGAGAGGGGCAGGGACACAGAGCAAGGTATCCTGGTCATAATCACGTGGGAGCGTGGCAGCGGCGCTCAGCCTGTCGGAGAATGTAGTCTGTCGCCACGTGACTGTACAAGAGGAAGCCCAGGTTTTGCCTGGTATTTGCCTACACTTCTGCCATAAGGCTCTGATATGAAGGGTCTGTGCAGCTTGCCAGAGGCTTGTGTTGTCCAGGAACTGTCCCTGTCTCTGGAATGAACATAAGTCAGCATCACTCAGGAATGCTAGCCTGCTAGCTTGCATTAGTAGTCTTTCCTGAACCCTGTCGTTTTATGAAAAAGCAAACAAGTCTGGGTTTAGATTGCAGTGTAACACGTCTACCAAGGTCTGAGAACGGAACATAGCAGTAATATAAATGGTTCTTGGAAGCTGAAACACTGAGGGCCTTTTCACACTGGGCCGGTGCGGTGCATCAAATTGATGCACTGCTACAGCACTCCAATGAAAACAAATAGGGGAAATCACATTACCTGTGGTGTGCCGGAAGTCCTCAATATGACTACGTTACAGTGTGTACTTGCGTTGCTCTCAATCAGATCGGATGTCATGTAAATGTATGGTGATGCGTGTAAGTGTAAACACCCGCCGCAGGTTTTATGCGCCACGCACGTGTGGAATCGTATTTTCTGCAATACAATTCCACGCACGTGATCGCTTGGTCTGCAGGTGTCCTTCAAAAAGTGGCCTCAACAGTGATTTAACTAAAATTGATGGAGCCTCCCCCAATGTTCACACCTCTACTAATGGTGTCTGTTGCCTCCCCTTGGTGCCCTTCACGACCTTGGGCCCCAGATGCTGCTCCCCTCTAGTCACACCCGCCTCAACATTTATTGTATAGGAAGATCATAAATTCTGTTTTGTCCAGATTTGGTTTCAGGAACCTAGTGGACATCCAGGAGGAGACGGCTGATAGGCAGGAGGAGACCTTGTCCATGGTAGTAGTGGATAGGTCAGGGGTGTGGAGGTATATCTGGGTGTCATCTGCATAGAGATGATAGTTAAAATCCATGGAGGAGATAACATTGCCAATGGAGGATGTGTACAGGGAGAACAGTAGGGGGCCAAGGACCGAGCCTTGGGGGACTCCCACCGAGAGGTGATTGGGGGTGGATGAGGACTCATTGAAGGAGGTCATGAAGGAGCGGTTGGAGAGGTAGGATGAGAGCCAGGCCAGTGCAAGGTTGTGAATGCTCATGGACTGGAGGAGTAAGGGATGGTCCACTGTGTGAAAAGCTGTTGAAAGGTCAAGGAGGAGGAGAATGGAGTATTTGCCTTCAGCTTTAGCTAAGGCAAGGTCATTGACCACTTTTGTGAAAGCTGTTTTGTTTCAGTGGGCAGGCCGAAATCCAGATTGCAGTGGGTCTAGCAGGGAGTTGACATTGAGGTACTGGGTCAGGCATTTGTGAACAAGACGCTCAAGGAGTTTTGAGGCAAAGGGGAGGAGGGAGATAGGGCGGTAGTTGGAGGGGTTGAGGGAGGGTTTCCTCCCTCCCTCCTCCATGAACAGCTGTTGTGGGAGTAAAGTACAGCTGTCATTTTTTTTATCAAACACATGCACAATTTTAAAGGACACCCAAGACTACATGTGACATAATGAGATAGACATGTGTATGTACAGTGCCACGCACACAAATAACTACGCTATGTTGCTTTTTTACTTTCTCTGCCTGAAAGAGTTAAAAATCAGGTATGCAAGTGACAGTTTCTGTTTGGACCGGGTCGGCTATAGTGTAACCCTCGCTGATAAGGAATTACAGTCATAAAACACTTTCCTGGCAGACAATGGCTTCTGAGAGCAGAAAAGAGGGGCAATAGTTCATAGATTTTAGTTCTGACATATTTCAATGAACCATTGAGAAGAGGCCATGAAACAGTAAAAACTTAAAAATCGGATTTAAATATAAAATAAAACTGTAGGATAGCTAAAAAAAGTTATTTTAGGAGAAGGTAGGTAGATACATTTGTTTATCTTATATATTTTTTTTTCACCTTGGGTGTGCTTTAAATGGATTTCACTTTAGTTGAGGAAAGTATGGACTTTAAAGGATACCCCAAGTGACATGTGACATGACGAGATAGACATGTGTTTGTACAGTGCCTAGCACACAAATAACTATGCTGTGTTCCTTTTTTTCTTTCTCTGCCTGAAAGAGTTAAATATTAGGTATGTAAGTGTACTCAGTCCTGACTCAGACAGGAAGTGACTACAATGTGACCCTCATTGATAAGAAATTCCTCTTTTTTACCTCTTTCTTGCTCTCAGAAGCCATTTTCTGCTAGGAAAGTGTTTTATAGTTGGAATTTCTTATCAGTGAGGGTCACACTGTAGTCACTTCCTGTCTGAGTCAGCCACTTGCATACCTGATATTTAACTTTTTCAGGCAGAGAAAGAAAAAAAGGCATAGTTATTTGTGTGCTAGGCACTGTACATACACATGTCTATCTCATCATGTCACATGTCACTTCGGGTACCCTTTAAGATTCATAGCGAGCATTGATGGCAAACCTTATCTTAGCGTAATTCCTTCATTTATAAAGGCATATAGGACACATCCATTCCACAGTGTTTCTAAGGGCCTAAGCCCACTAACGCAGTTGTGTCCACTTTTCAGCATCTGTAACAATGATGTGTAACTGAAAAGCGGACACAACTGCGTCAGTGGGATCAGGCCCTAACAGGACCCGGCAATAGGAGTATTACATTTGCATACCAGTAAGCTGGGCGCAGGGTGAGTCAAATGACAGGTCACCCTGCTGCCTATCAAATCCCTGTTAAATACTATTCCCCCTACAAGACTTAGCAACTCGGAGGGAGAAGTAATTTGGGGTCTGGCGATCATCTGATCCCTGAACTTCCCTTGCGCAGGGCGCATACTATACTACTGCGTGCCCAAACCACCTGCTTCATCAGATTTTACTGCCAGTCTTTAGATTAGTCCAGCTGCTGAAAAAGGGGGAGGGGGGATCAATATTCGATTGCATTTTTATAACATGTATTTCTTATCTCGGCATAGGGTAAAGAGTCAACCTTATTATATCTAGGCTGCAACAGAACACTCACTACCTGAATACAGTGAGCTGCTGTGGACCATTTTAGCGTCTCAAATACCAATAGGAGTCCGGTAGGCATCATAGCATCACAGGCCTGTAATTTGAAGTGTGGGAATCACCTGGAACAATTGACCACGTGTGGTATACGTTTGGAATAAAATTCAGTCACTTATCAACTCAATCCTGGCTTTATTTTGTCCAGATGTACTGTAATTATCCTTCATGATTATTTCTAATCTGATCTCATTCAGATCTTCATTGTATTAATAAAGCCTGAAGATGGGTCACTCTGATCCGAAACAAGTGGATTTTGTCACCCTAAAAATACAAGCCTTTTAATCTGTTTAAAGTGTACCAGATCTGACTTTAATGCAAAAATCCATACTTACCCACGACTTCCTCCAGCAGCATAAACATGTGTGAGTCCCTGGCCATTCCTCCCTCAGTCTGCCGTTCAGCCGTGATCAGCCCCGGTAATAGGCTCAGTCGTGTCAGCCCAGGTCTACTGTGCATGCGTGGGAGGTCTGTGCATGCACAGAAGACCAGTGGCGTAGCTAAGGAGCTGTGGGCACTGATGCAAATTTTACAATGGGGCCCCCCAAGCACTCTATACATAACAATTGATACGGCACACCAAAACCTGCCAATGGCAACCACAGTGTCAGAGGTGCAAGAAGTTGATGGGGAACAGTCTGTTAATGATTACCACAATTTAAAGCATCTATAGAAGTGACTATTATGAGAGCAGGACCAATAGAGAGCTAATACTGTAGTTCAGGGAGGGCTCTTTGGGGCCCCTCTGGCCCAAGGGCCCCGATGCGGAAGCAACCTCTGCACCCCCTATTGCTACGCCCCTGCAGAAGACCCAGACTGGTCCCGACTGAGCCTATTATCGGGGCTGATCATAGCTGAACGGCAGACCGTGGGAGGAAGGCCAGGGACTGACACGTGTTTATGCTGCTGGAGGAAGCCACAGGTAAGTATGGATTTTTGCATTTAGGTCAGCTCTGGTACACTTTAAACAGATTACAGGCAAATTCTACAATTGGTAAGGGCTAGTTCACATTCAGGGTGATTGTGATGTGCTTGCCAATGGCCAGCAATCAGCAAAGAGCTAGTGCCGTATTACCCAATGAGAGTGTTTCCACAGCAGGGTTACAACATGGTTAAACTCGCAATTTTTGGAAACAAATGCAAAATTGTGTTTTGCAGTTTGTACTAAGCCACGTATGGAGAAACAACAGATCCAGGGTCCAATTTGTTCTCTTTGTCTAACTGATGGTCTGTAGGTAATAGCCAGATAAGAGTGAAGAATGGATTTTAAGTCTCGAGAAGAGTTAAAAGACAATATGTAAAGGAAGACCATGCAACCTATTTCCTTCTGGAAGCAATATGCAGTCTTAGCTGCTGTCAGAATCCCCTTCATGGTAATGAAGTGAACCATCTTGGTTAAACTATCAACCACCACCACTAGTACAGATTAAAAAAAAAACTTCAAAGAGAGGCAATTCCAGGATGCAATCAAGGCAGGTCTTGTTACATGGACAAGAGGCAACTGGCAAAGGAGACAAAGGTCCCCAAGGTTTCACCATGGGGGCCTTGAAATAAGCACACTACAAAAAGAGACATACTAATTGCAACCTTCATCATCTCAAACCACTAGCAAATCCTTCTGTAGATATCCAAAGTCTTAATGGTTACAAATTGGCGAGCCAGGACGTGATCATGGCAAAGTTTCAAAACTTCCACCCATAACTCCTCAAGCTTGTCATTAGAATTCTTTTTTGGAATTTTGGACTGCAGAAATCAGATTTCCACAGAATCCTGCATTACTGAGACTCAGAAATGTTAGGCCAATCAAAAGACTCAGAAGTATCGACCCAATCAGAGAATCAGTATTGTACCGCAGAAATTGAAAATCCGCAGAATACTGAGTACAAAGACTCAAAGTTTTTAGGCCAGTCATTCCATTTCTGCTGCAATCGGAAATCGAATTCTACCATTCCTATAAAAGAGGCCATCTTCCTTCTTCCTGGCACATCTCGTGCATTTCATCAAGAGGTAGTCTTGCAGATGCCTCTTTTATCTCAGAGAGTATATCTGGTTTGATTATTAGGAAATGTTTGGAAGAAATTATTGTTTCCTCCAGGCCACAGTGAGACCCCTCATCAAACATTCAGGACAACGTGGGGCGACACACATAGATGGCCACTTTTCAAAGCCAATGGGAGGTCGGGAAGTGATTAGAATGAAACAAATATGACAGCCTCCATATCCCTCTCCTGTCGGTTATCCTTTAAGGCCCCTAAGGGGTATAATTTCCTCCTGGCCACTGTGAGACCCCTCATCAAACATTCAGGACAACGCATCTGGCATAGAGTTTTTCGAGCCAGGTTGGTATGCTATATGGAAATCGAATTTGGAGTAAATCAGAGCCCACATAACCTGGGGGGAAGGGGGAAGTCTGAGCCTTTTAGCAGTGCATAAATACTTCAAATTCTTATGGTCTATGAATATTACCCCTGGGGATTGATATTTTGGCGGCATCTACCTCCAGAACTGTGGGTAATCTGCTTGTACTTGCTTACTTACAGTGGGCGCTGATGGAGTCTGTAACTCCTCACACTAGTGCGAGGAGGCGACCTGTCAATCAGTGGATGGCGGCCCAGCAGAACCTTGTGCACTTTAGCTCCAACCACATTGCACTCACACCAGCATAATACATAAGCCTGAATGTGCCTATGTAATATTTATATTATGCTGCACAGCATGGGACCGGCAGTGATCAAAGTGTCGTACTTAGTCCGACACATTGATCTAAAGGGGATTATTTCCAGCAATGGCACCCCTAGCGGCAGCTAATATGCTGCTTGTCGGACATAGTTCAACATCGGAGCTGTAGGAGAATAATCCACTGTCAGACCAAGTCCGACAGTGGATTAGAAAGGGGTAATAAACTTCTAGTAGAAGTTGGTAAGACGATAAAGCATTGGACACCTTTATTGTCTGTGAGTCCCTGCCAATACAGAACTCCACACCTTCTTTGGATTCATAGCCAGATCCTCTTCAAGTCATCATTGAAGATGTAAATAAATGTCATTCACAAAGTGTTGGCAAGTTGCGGGAGCATAACGCAGGCCGAAACGCATCACAATGTACTCAAAGTGACCAAAACGTGATCTAAAAGCAGTCTTCTATCCATCACCCTCTCCTCCATACTATCTGCCATTCAATTCGCAGCCCCAGAAACCCATGCAGAGCCATATAACAGGTGCAAAAACAGCCTACCACCATGGTCTGATTTTAAGGTAATCACTGAAAAAAGACATCTTGGATATCCTCTCAAACCTTAGCCAGACTACCTGCGACCTGGCCCCACTAAGTTCATGTTGAAATGCCCTGAACTATTTACACCGGCATTCCACAAAATAGTCAACGGTTCCTTACAAGAAGGGTGGTTTCCCTCTACTCTGAAAGAAGCAATCGTTAGGCCACTACTCAAGAAACCATCCTTAGACCCAGATGCTCTAAACAGCTACAGACCTGTCTCAAACCTTCCCTTTCTGGGGAAAGATATTGAAAAGGCTGTCTACCTCCAACTTGAAGCCAGGCTCTCCAGAAACAACATCCTTGACCATCTTCAATCTGGCTTCAGGAAATATCACAGCTGTGAAACAGCCCTTACCCAGATTTGCAATGATCTGCTCATTGCAAGAGACAAGGGTCAATATTCCATCCTGATTTTGCTCGACCTCTCAGCAGCTTTTGACACAGTCGATCATGAAATCTTGCTCAACATGCTACAAGAGTACTGTGGCATAGATGGCATTGTTCTCCGGTGGTTCAACTCCTTCCTGGCTGGCAGAACACAAAGGGTAGCCTTAGGGCCCTTCCTCTCCAACCCTGTACCACTAAAATACAGTGTACCTCAGGGCGCAATATTATCCCCTTTACTTTTCACCATATACATGCTGCCACATGAAGAAATCATACGAAAACATGGCCTGACATATCATTGCTATGCTGATGACACCCAGCTATATTTGTCATTCAAACCTGGCGTCACAGACCCTACTCCACAAATAAACGCATGCTTAGCTGAGCTTCAGGAGTGGATGAATAATAATTGGCTAAAACTTAATGCTGACAAAACTGAGGTTCTTGTTATCGACGGCCAGGGCTCAACAGCAAAGCAGCCCCAGTCTCAACCAACACCGCTAAGGATAGGGAGCTCAGACTTGAACAACTCAGACTGTGTGCGCAGCCTGGGAGTACTGATTGATGGGAAATTAAGCTTCAGGAATCAAATCTCAGCTGTTGTGAAACATTCCTTCTTTCATCTAAGGAATATTGCAAGGATTAAACACCTAATTCCTTCAGAGGAACTTCCAACCCTAGTTCATGCCTTCGTCACATCAAGGTTAGACTACTGCAATGTCCTCTACACAGGCCTTCATAAGAAAGACCTACGCCGCCTGCAATTAGTACAGAATGCCGCTGCAAGGCTGTTAACGAGCCAACCCCGCCATTGCCACATAACACCAACCCTGTGCTCACTCCACTGGCTACCGATAAAATGGAGAATTCTGTTTAAGATTGGCTTACTGACTTTAAAATCCTTGCACAATCTGGGCCCTGGATACCTGAAGGACTTGTTGCAACTGCATCACACCCCCCACAATCTTAGATCAAAAGGACGTAACACCTTGGTCACCCCCAGAGTCCACCTCAAAACCTCTGGAGACAGAGCCTTTTGTCATGCTGCCCCTACACTTTGGAACTCCCTGCCACACCCAATCAGGACATCTCCATCCCTGGAAGCATTTAAGTCTAAACTAAAAACCTACCTCTTCAGTCTGGCATTCATGAACATCTGACTATCTCCCCTGTAACACAACCCAGCCTGCAACCCTGTATTAATCTGAGACACAACTATGCGCTTTGAGTCCTATGGGATAAAAGCAGGGCCGGCCCGCCCATGAGGCGGGGTGAAACTTTTGCCTCAGGCGGCACTTCTGGGGGGGCGGCACCCGCCCGTCCGTGTGTGTGGGCGGCCTTCCCGAGCTAGAGGGGATAGCGGGCAGGAAGGGGGTATTGGGCCTAGCGGCGGGGAGGGGGGTCGGACCCCCCCCTCCCTCGCCTGGGTCCCCCGTCCTCCGCTCCCCTCCAGCTTTATAAAGTTCCGTGCTGGCTGCAGCTATTTGTAAGAGGCAACAGGCGGGGATTACTCACCTCTTCCTCGTTCCAGGTCAGCGAGCGCTCCACTGACGTCACTTCCTGCTACGCCGCAGGAAGTGACGTTAGTGGAGCGCACGCTGGCCTGGAACGAGGAAGAGGTGAGTAATCCCCGCCCGTTGCCTCTTACACATAGCTGCAGCCACAGCAAGGAACTTTTTAAAGCTGGAGGGGAGCGGAGGACGGGGGGCCCAGGCGAGGGAGGGGGGGGTCCGACCCCCCTCCCCGCCGCTAGGCCCAATACCCCCTTCCTGCCCGCTATCCCCTCCAGCTCGGGCGGCCCCCCACACCCACGGCTTGGGGGGGCGGCGGCGATTTCTTTGAAAATTGCCTCAGGCGGCAAAAAGTCTAGGGCCGGGCCTGGATAAAAGTGCTTTACAAATGTTATTGTTATTATTATTATTATAAGCGCCTCACAAATCTAGTTTGTAAAAAGTGGAAAGGGATAGGGTTTTTTTAATAGAAATCTTATTCAGATTCCATGTATACACAAAAAGAGAGAAAGGGTCCCTAGTATGAAATTGCTGCACCGCCATTAATCATACTAAAAAGTTTATTGAATGCTTAACATGTCTAAAAACAATTAAAAAGAAATCCACAATACATTCATGTGGGAGTAATACGTGTATAAAATCTCAAATGCCTCACCTCCAAAAATGAACTGGTAAACCCTAAATGCTGCTGTACATATCCATCTTGGTTCATGTGAACCAAGAATAGAATAGTGGGACCCGGGTCCTGAATGGTCAAAAATTGTATAAATAGAAAGCTGCCAGAAATTAAAGTGCTCTGGGTTCAAACAAGTGCAAAGAAGTTCAGATACAGTTTATAGTATAAAGGGTAATAGGCTCATGAGCATGTAAACCAATTATGAAGTGCATAAGTTATGGACAAGCTAACATGAACCAAGCAATTCCAATGTGTGTGATAATACATACATAGTCCTGGACAGGGTCCCCTGGTAGCAATATGAGGCAGCCAGATAAGTAAGGGCGGAGGAAGGCATGGCAAACGCTCCACGCGTGGCGTGGTCCACGTGACCACTTCGTCAGAAGCTCCACGCTATTTGGGAGTGCAAATTCACATCACTGCTTTGCAACTTATTCAGATTCCAATAATCAATTAATGGGCATTGGGAACCATCCTTCTCCACAAAGAAGATTCCAGGACCCAGCCCCCTGTAGGAGATGTGGAGGGCCTAATAAATCTCTTTTAACCAGCTTAGCAGTATGGACGAGCTCAGCTCATCCGGTACCGCCACGCTGGATATCTCAGCCCCTGGCGCATTGTTTTTCACAATTTTTTTTTAAACACGCAGCTAGCACTTTGCTAGCTGCGTGTTCTACTCGATCGCCGCCGCTACGCGCTACGAAAGAGGGCCCACCCCCAGACCCATTGCTCAGCCTGGCCAATCACCGCCGCAGGCTGGCTACATGATAAAAAGAAAAGGAAACACTCGCGGCCGAGCGCCGCAAGACAATTAAACGCCAAGGTGGTTAATCAATACAGTCCAATAAGGTTTTCAAATCTGGTTCCAATAAAGGACAGATCTTTCCACAAGGAATCGCTGCCACTGGGAACAGTTCAATCAGACAATCATAGATATGGTGAAAGCGCATCCACTCCCTTCTTATTGAACACATCTAGGAAATCATGATATTTGGGTATACTCAGTTAATGCTCAAAACTTGATTAGAAGGAGGTGTGTGTGTGTGTTATCTTTTTCCTTGTTTGCTTCTTTCTTTAGAAAATGAGATCCATTCCAAATGTATTACCTTGTAAGTGTGTTCTAAAACAGAGATAATACAATAAATTTGTAAGGTACTTACCTCCGGGATCCAGCGATGTGGCCGTCTTTGCCAAGAGCGGGTCGCGTCCTGGCACTTTCGCATGTCGGCAGCCATTCTCCGCTGGTGACACGCACACTAGGGATCGCTCTGCGCATACTGGTGGGCAGATGTCTCGCTCCTCTCGGCCGCAGTATGGTCTGAGGTAGAGATGGCCCGAACGGTTCGCCGGCGAACTCCCATAGTGCATCATGAGGGTCAACTTTGACCCTCTACATCACAGTCAGCAGGCACATTGTAGCCAATCAGGCTACACTCTCTCCTGGAGCCCCCCCCCCCCCCCCTTATAATAGGCAGGCAGCGTCAGGCTTTTCACTCACTCGTGTGCCTGCAGTAATTAGTGAAGGGATAGCTGCTGCAGACTCTCATAGGGAAAGCTTAGTTAGGCTCTTGTAGGCTTGTTAGCTTGCTCCTTGCTGATTCTTATTGCTAAAAAAGCACCCCACAACAGCTCTTTGGAGAGCTAATCTTGTTCTTGTAATCTATTTTTTTTCTGTGTGTCCCACTGACACTTGTGTTGCATAGACAGCCTTGCCAATTCCTACTGTGCGTGCCACTGCCAGGCAGTGGCACGTTCAGTGACTACTACCTGTGTGCGTGACAGGTGCACATTGTAATACCCACTGCACATACCCACCTGTTGTTCACTGTGCACCCACCCACCTACGTGAGCGCACGCAGTGTCACTGCGCCTGTCCGATACCTGTCTGTGTGTGACAGGTGCACATTGTAATACCCACTGCATATACCTACCTATTGTTCACTGTGCACCCACCCACCTACGTGAGCGCATGCAGTATCACTGCGCCTGTCCGGTACCTGTCTGTGTATGACAGGTGCACATTGTAATACCCACTGCATATACCATTCTA
The DNA here is from genome assembly GCF_040937935.1 of Hyperolius riggenbachi. Lineage (NCBI taxonomy): Eukaryota > Metazoa > Chordata > Amphibia > Anura > Hyperoliidae > Hyperolius > Hyperolius riggenbachi. The sequence continues at coordinate 75,681,594 of NC_090651.1, read as the reverse complement.
CATATACAATACCCACTGCATATAACATTGCCTTAGCGCTTCCGGATCCACCCTCCACCAACGCCTGGACCGCCAGGTAGACGACTACCTAGCCTTAAGTGTGGATGTAGACACTGTGAGCAGCGATGAACCCTTGGACTACTGGGTGCGCAGGCTTGACCTGTGGCCAGAGCTGTCCCAATTTGCCATCCAACTTCTGTCTTGCCCTGCCTCAAGTGTCCTATCAGAAAGGACCTTCAGCGCAGCTGGAGGCATTGTCACTGAGAAGAGAAGTCGCCTAAGTCACAAAATTGTTCAATACCTGACCTTTATCAAAATGAATGAGGCATGGATCCCGAAGGCCTACTTCCCATCCCAAAACTAAGTCAGTCCCCACACACAGCATCTCTGCTTGCATGCCATGTGACTGTCTGCCCAAGACTAAGTCGCTCCCCACACAGCATCTCTGCACGCAGGCCGCTTGACTGCCTTCTCCGCCGCCACCAACAGGGTCCAGGACTCCAGGCGGATTCCTGAATTTTTAAGGCCGCTGCTAGCAACGGCCGCTATACTAATTTTTCTGGTGCGTGTACATGCCTGTCTAATTTTTCTGGCTGCACTGCAGCTGCAACAACAAAACAAAAGGCATGTACATGTGCCAATTCCCCTTCGTGATCATTACCTTGCTGCGGTGAAGGTGCTTGCGTATCACAATGAAGCAATGACCGCCAGCTATATAAGTGTCTCAGGGGGGGGGGGCACACCCAAGATAATAAGGTCGATGCTTCATTGTGGACAGACCAAACTTGATCAGCTGGACAGTTACTGTTCTGTCATTCAGCTACCTCAGCCCGGTAACCATATGGGCTTGAAAACCGCCATGGCCTGCACTCTGGCCATGGTGCACACCAGTCCAGCATGGCTGTCACTACACTAACAGCTGTTTGCGGTGCGTTACACAGTGAGTTTGGTGTGTCAGTGTGAAGCAGTAGTCTAATTACACTCCCTGATTGATGTATACACATGCAAAATGTTTTAAAGCACTTTAGGCCTGCAATTTAGCATTCAATGTGATTTCTGCCCTTAAAACGCTGCTTTGCGTCAAATCCAGATTTTCCCCGGGACTTTTGGCGTCTATCCCACTCCGCCATGCCCCCCTCCAGGTGTTAGACCCCTTGAAACATCTTTTCCATCACTTTTGTGGCCAGCATAAGTGTTTCTAGTTTTCAAAGTTCGCCTCCCCATTGAAGTCTATTGCGGTTCGCAAAAGTTTGCGGGAACCGAACTTCTGCGGGAGTTCGTGAACAGAAAATCGGAGGTTAGGGCCATCTCTAGTCTGAGGCAGCGACAGAGGTAGTGTCAGCTGACAGGATAGTCAGCTGACACTTAAGCAGGGGTTTATTTAATAAATATAAATATAATGGATGCTGACCCTGGCTGGGATTGAACCCTGGTCTCTCACATTGGAGGCGATGACCTTAACCAGTTAGCTATAGTTGACACATACTCAGGATGTTTTGCTGGTCAGTACTAGTCAGCTGACATGTATTGCCACCTGTGTCAGCTGATCTCTCTGTCAGCTGACAATCAGGATTAATGCCTGTGTGTGATTGGCTGTTGTGAGCATGTGGCCGGCCACTGATTGGATGCTGTCAGTATTTAAACCTTGCTGTGACCGTTGCATGTTGCCTGTGATAGCTCTAGCTTGCTGGGTGCTTTGTATACCTGCTCTTGTAATATTGGATTATCTGGATTTTGACCTCTGTTTGTTTTCTGGACCTCCCTTGTCTGCTGCCTGAACCGACCTATTGCCTGGATTATCATTATGACTGTTTGCTGCCTGGTTTGACCTCGGATACGTTCTTTGACCTCTCTTCTGCCTAGCCCTCCTGTACTGCGATATCTCTGTTTACCCGTGTATGACCCTGGACTGTTGCTGGACTTTGCTACTCTGTGTTCTTGTTTAGGCCTGAAAGTTTATTTGCTCACCCTGCATTCAGCTCCAATACCTTGCACACTAAAGGCCTGGGTGTAACCGAAGTCGGGTAGCTGTTGTCTTCTCACCTCTCGTTCAAGCGGGGATGCGCCACATAGGGTGAAGCGTGTGGAGATAGATTGGGGCATTGGAGATGATTCGTGAGTGAATATTCCTACAGGCCTGACAAAATTATCTACAGTCAGGTCAGTAAATATTGGGACATCAACACAATAACATTTTAGTCCCTGTACACAACCACAATGGATTTGAAATTAAATGAACATGATGTGCTTTAACTGCAGACTGTCAGCTTTAAAGAGAATCTGTATTGTTAAAATCGCACAAAAGTAAACACACCAGTGCGTTAGGGGACATCTCCAATTACCCTCTGTCACAATTTCGCCGCTCCCCGCCGCATTAAAAGTGGTTAACTACTTTCGGACCGAGCGAGTACGAATCTACGTCGGGCAGGGGGCGCTGCGGTCCTGACCAGACGTAAGCTCTACGTCCCATTGACCGCGTGCCCCAGCCCGTCCGCGTCGCCCGGTCCGCTCTGCCCCCGCCGTAATGTGCTGCCCTGCCGCCTCTATGACGGCAGAGCACTGTGAGCCGGGCAGGAGCCGTTTTCATTGGCTCCTGGCCCTGTCATTCATGTAAGCCATTCCCATTGGTTTACATGGAGTGACAGGGACAGGAGCCAATGAAAGCGGCTCCTGACCGGCGCACAGCGCTGTGCCATAATAGCAACGGCAGAGAGACTAGCCTGCAGCGGGGACAGAGCGGCGTGTCCGGCGGGAGTGACGATAACTTGCGGCGATTCGTCGGGAGGCGGCGGTTTGCTGGACCAGCACCTAAGGGGGCAGAGGGTGCTGGTCCAGAAAGGGTTAAAAACAGTTTTAAAAAGTTTGTTTATAAACAAACAAAATGGCCACCAAAACAGGAAGTAGGTTGATGTACAATATGTCCACACATAGAAAATACATCCATACACAAGAAGGCTGTATACACCCTTCCTTTTGAATCTCAAGATATCATTGTGTGTTTCTGTCCCCCTGCATCTCTCATGCACTGAAGTTTCAGGCTGCTCTTTTCTTCCTGCAAACAGCTTTGCCCTTGTTTGTAATTCTTCAGTATGTGAAAGCCCAGCCAGCTCAGAGGACGATTTATCCAGCTTGTAAAAGATAAGAGAGACAAGAGAAGTTGCCCTAATCTAAATAATACACAGGCAGTGTGCATAGAGGGGCCTGGAAGGGGGAGTTCATAGCAGAACCACAACACTAAAGAACTTGGCAGCCTTCCAGACACAGGCCGACAAGCCTGACAGGGGAAAGATACATTGATTTATTACAGAGACTGTGATAGCAGAAAGTGCTGCAGTAAGCCAGAACACATTAGAATAGCTTTTGGAACTTGTAGGATGATAAAAAACAGGATGCAATTTTTGTTACGGAGACTCTTTAATTTGAGGATATTTACATCAAAATCAGGTGAACGGTGTAGGAATTACAACAGTTTACATATGTGCCTCCTATTTGATAAAGTGAACCTTAAGTAAAAAAAAATGAGTTTTACTCACCTAGGGCTTCTACCAGCCCCCTGCAGCAGTCCTGTGCCCTCGCAGCCACTCACTAATCCTCTGGTCCCCCGCTGCCAGCTAGTTTCGTTTTTGCCGACAGGCCCGTCAGGACTGGGCACACGTAGCTTTTTCCGCATTCCCGACTGTAATTAGCGCTATTGCGGGCCACAACGCGCACAAAAATACGCGTTGCCGCATATCTATGCGTTCGTATTGCGGCAACGCGTATTTTTGTATGTGTTGCGGCCCGCAATAGCGCTAATTACAGTCGGGAATGCTGAAAAAGCTACGCGTGGCCTGTCCTGAGGGGCCTGTCGGAAAAAAACTAATCTAGCTAGCAACGGGGGACCAGAGGATTAGTGAGTGGCTGCGAGGGCACAAGACTGCTGCAGGGGGCTGGTAGAAGCCCCAGGTGAGTAAAACTCATTTTTTTTTCTGGCTTAAGTGTCTCTTTAGGGAACAAAAGTAATGGGACAATTGGCTTCTCAGCTGTTCCATGGCCAGGTGTGTGTTATTCCCTTATTATTGCAATTATAATGAGCAGATAAAAGGTCGAGAGTTAATTTCAAGTGTGCTATTTGCATTTGGAATCTGTTCATGTCAACTCTCAAGAGAAGATCCAAAGAGTTATCACTTTCAGTGAACAGCAAACCAATTTTAGGCTGAAAAAACAAACCCATCAGAGAGATAGGAACATTCTTAAAAAGAAGGAACGCACCGGTGAGCTCAGCAACACCAAAAGACCACGGAAAATAACTGTGGTGGATGACCAAAGAATTCTTAGCTAGATATGTCGCGAACCTCCGATTTTCGGTTCGCGAACCGGGTTCGCGAACTTCCGCAGAAGGTTCGGTTCGCGGAAAAATTCGCGAACCGCAATAGACTTCAATGGGGAGGCGAACTTTGAAAAATAGAAAAAATTATGCTGGCCACAAAAGTGATGGAAAAGATGTTTCAAGGGGTCTAACACCTGGAGGGGGGCATGGCGGAGTGGGATACATGCCAAAAGTCCCGGGGAAAAATCTGGATGTGATGCAAAGCAGCGTTTTAAGGGCAGAAATCACATTGAATGCTAAATTGCAGACCTAACGTGCTTTAAAACATCTTGCATGTGTATACATCAATCCGGGAGTGTAATTAGAGTACTGTTTCACACTGACACACCAAACTCACTGTGTAACGCACCGCAAACAGCTGTTTGTGTAGTGACGGCCATGCTGGACTACTGCGCAACATGGCGTGATTGCTCTTCCTCACTCAGTGATGTCAGGTAATGTGTGACTTCCTTCTCAACTTTCCATGGCATTGTTAAAAAGCTTACGTTTTGTTTTTAATTTACATTTTCTACTTGCTGTGTACTTGTTCAGTACCGCTACAATGAGAATCCTGTGGAGGCGGGCAAGTCTGCCATTGTGACCCCGGGTAATGGCCGGGGAATGAGAGGTTTGAATCCGGTGTGGAGCCTGAGCAACGGCTACCACTACACATCCAAGGAGGGCAGCGGGCAGGCATGCACGCCCGCCCGCCCCGAGGTAGTGACCAAAAATAACAATACAGGAGGAGGACTTTCGAGGCCCTGCTGTGTATTTGAAATGAATGTACTTTAAATCCTTTAACGAGAACCAGTTATGGCGGGCAAAGATGACACCACATTCCTTTCACGAGAATCATATGGAGGCGGGCAAGTCTGTCATTTGTGACCCCGGGTAATGGCCGGGGAATGAGGGATGGAATCCGGTGTGGAGCCTGAGAAACGGCTACCACTACACATCCAAGGAGGGCAGCAGGTAGGCATGCACGCCCGCCCCGAGGTAGTGACCAAAAATAACAATACAGGAGGCGGACTTTCGAGGCCCTGCTGTGTATTTGAAATGAATGTACTTTAAATCCTTTAACGAGAACCAGTTATGGCGGGCAAAGATGACACCACATTCCTTTCACGAGAATCATATGGAGGCGGGCAAGTCTGTCATTTGTGACCCCGGGTAATGGCCGGGGAATGAGGGATGGAATCCGGTGTGGAGCCTGAGAAACGGCTACCACTACACATCCAAGGAGGGCAACAGGTAGGCATGCACGCCCGCCCCGAGATAGTGACCAAAAATAACAATACAGGAGGCGGACTTTCGAGGCCCTGCTGTGTATTTGAAATTAATTAACTTTAAATCCTTTAACGGGAATCCGTTATGGAGGGCAAGTCTGCCATTGTCACCGCGGGGAATGAAGGTTGGATTGCGGCCCGAAGTGGGAGCCTGCTGAGACCCATGCTGTAGCTGCCCTGACCGTGCTTGCAGACCAGGCATCTGTGGTCAGATGGACCCTTGAGCCAGCGGAAGACAAACCAAGTCGAAAGCATTTGCCAAGAATGTTTTACGGAGGGCAAGTTTTTTTGCCCTTTTTTTAAATTTTTTGAAAATGATAGATGGTTGTATTTTTAAATTGTTTGAAAGTTTAGATGGTTGTATTTTTAAATTGTTTGAAAGTTTAGATGGTTGTATTTTTAAATTGTTTGAAAGTTTAGATGGTTGTATTTTTAAATTGTTTAAAAGTGTATCCATTCTTCCTCCCCCCAGCCACGAACAATACCATGGGAACGTGGAGCAGCAGAAGCCCCCTGTGACGGCTGCCACAGTTGTTCTCCGCTGCTTGTCTTTTGAGGGGTGCTTCTTTTCCTCAGGTGTTCTTGCCATAGCTGTTTGTGCCTTCTCTCCAGGTGCCTTCGTAAAGCACTTGTCCCTACGTGACAGTTGACCTTTCCACGGCTCAATTTTTGCTGGCAGAGACAACAGATGGCTTTGCTCCGATCTGAGACACACACGTGAAAAAATTTCCAAACCGCTGAGCCCCCCTGGGCTGATGGCGCTACGGTGGCATCAGCAGCTGACGTTGAAGGGCATGTTGGCTGTCTGGCCACAGCTGGCGATACATGGCGCCGGACACTGCCCCCAGCTGATTCTAGAGGACGAGCTCCCTCTTGTATTGCGTTCCGGAGTTGGAGCCTGATCAACGTCTACCACCACACATCCAGGCAAGGAGGGAAGCAGGCAGGCATGCATGCCCGCCCCGAGGTAGTGACCAAAAATAACAATACAGGACTCAGGAGGACCTTTTGCGGCCCTAATTGAAATGAACTAACTTTAAATCCTTTAACGGGAATCCGTTATGGAGGGCAAGTCTGCCATTGTCACCGCGGGGAATGAAGGTTGGATTCCGGCCCGAAGTGGGAGCCTGCTGAGACCCATGCTGTAGCTGCCCTGACCGTGCTTTGCCGACCAGGCATCTGTGGTCAGATGGACCCTTGAGCCAGCGGAAGACAAACCAAGTCGAAAGCATTTGCCAAGAATGTTTTACGGAGGGCAAGTTTTTTTGCCCTTTTTTTTTAATTTTTTGAAAATGATAGATGGTTGTATTTTTAAATTGTTTGAAAGTTTAGATGGTTGTATTTTTAAATTGTTTGAAAGTTTAGATGGTTGTATTTTTAAATTGTTTGAAAGTGTATCCATTCAAGTGCAAGTTATGCACTGACTGCCAGGTATAATGTGCAGTCACAGATGCAGTGAAAGGTATGCAGTGACTGCAAACAGCCGTTTGTGTAGTGACGGCCGTGCTGGACTGGTGTGCACCGTGACGAGAGTGCAGGTGATGGTGGCTTTTCAGCCCATATGCTTGCCCGGCTGATGTAGCTGAATGACAGAACAGTGACTTTCCAGCTGATCAAATTTGGTCTGACCACAATGAAGCAACGACCTTAATATCTTTTGTGTGCCACCCCCACCCGAGACACTCAAATAGCCGGCGGTCATTGCTTCATTGTGATGCGCAAGCCCCTTCACCGCGGCAAGGTAATGATCACGAAGGGGGATGGGCACATGTACACGCACCAGAAAAATTAGTGTAGCGGCCGCTGCTAGCAGCGGCCTTAAAAATTCAGGAATCCGCCTAGAGTCCTGGACCCTGTTGGTAGTGGCGGAGAAGGCAGTCAAGCGGCCTGCAGGCAGAGATGCTGTGTGTGGGGAGTGGACTGACTTAGTCTTCGGTCGTGCAGTAGCCCTCCGTGATCCATTCCTCATTCATTTTGATAAAGGTCAGGTACTGAACACTGTCGTGACTTAGGCGACTTCTCTTCTCAGTAACTATGCCTCCAGCTGCACTGAAGGTCCTTTCTGACAGGACGCTTGCGGCAGGGCAAGAGAGAAGTTGTATGGCAAATTGGGACAGCTCTGGCCACAGGTCAAGCCTGCGCAACCAGTAGTCCAAGGGTTCATCGTCGCTTTTCGCAGAGTCTACATCCACACTCAAGGCCAGGTAGTCGGCTACCTGCCGGTCCAGGCGTTGGTGGAGGGTGGATCCGGAAGGACTATGGCGAGGAGTTGGACTAAAGAACGTCCGCATGTCCGACATCACCCTGAGATCGCTGGAGCGTCCTGTCCTTGCCTGCGTGGACTTGGGAGGAGGAGGGTTACTGCCAGTGGTATCTTGATTGCGTTGTGCAGCCACATCACCCTTAAACGCATTGTAAAGCATCATCGACAGCTTGTTCTGGAAGTGCTGCATCCTTTCCGCCTTTTGTTGAGTTAGTAAGAGGTCCGCCACTTTGTGTCTGTACCGAGGGTCTAGTAGCGTGGCCACCCAGTACAGGTCATTCGTCTTGAGTTTTTTGATACGGGGGTCCCTCAACAGGCTGGACAACATGAAAGAGGACATCTGCACAAAGCTGGATGCAGAGGTACTCTCCATCTCCTCTTGCTCTTCCTCAGTGACGGGACGCAACTCCTCTTCCTCCCCCCAGCCACGAACAATACCACGGGAACGTGGAGCAGCAGAAGCCCCCTGTGATGGCTGCCGCGGTTGTTCTCCTTCCGCCGCCTCTTCCTCCTCCACAGAAACACCTTCCTCATCATCACCATCATCAGAGTCTGACTCCTCTCCTTCCCCACACGACTCCTCTTCTTCCTCCTCCTCCTCCCCCCTCTGTGCTGCCGCCGGTGTTGTGGAAACATCGGGTTCGTGTGTAAATGGCTCCAATGAATCCTGCTGCCATAACTCTTCTTGTTCACGCTCCTCCACAGCTGTATCCACCACTCTACGCACGGCACGCTCCAGGAAGTAGGCGTAGGGGATCAAGTCGCTGATGGTGCCCTCATCGCGACTCACCAGTTTGGTCACCTCCTCAAAGGGCTCCATGACCCTGCATGCATTTCGCATCAGTGTCCAGTTGTTGGGCCACAACATCCCCATCCTCCCAGATTGTGTCCTTGTACTGTAATGATACAGGTAGTGGGTGACGGCTTTCTCCTGGTCTAGCAGGCGAGAGAATATCAGCAGGGTGGAATTCCAGCGAGTCGGGCTATCGCAAATCAGGCGTCTCACCGGCAAGTTGTTTCTACGCTGAATCTCTGCAAAGCGTGCCATGGCCTTGTAAGAGCGCCTGAAATGCCCACACAACTTCCTGGCCTGCTTCAGGACGTCCTCTAAGCCTGGGTACTTGGACACAAATCTTTGCACGACCAGATTAAGCACATGTGCCATGCAGGGTATGTGTGTCAGCTTTCCCAAATTCAACGCAGCAATGAGATTGCTGCCGTTGTCACACACCACGTTGCCGATCTCAAGCTTGTGCAGGGTCAGCCATTGCTCCACCTGTTTGTTAAGAGCAGCCAGGAGAGCTGCTCCAGTGTGACTCTCCGCTTTCAGGCAAGACATGTCTAACACTGCATGACACCGTCGCACCTGGCATGCAGCATAGGCCCTGGGGTGCTGGGGCTGTGTAGCTGGGGAGGAGATGGCGGCACCAGCCAAGGAGGAGGAGGATGACGACAGCGAAGCGGTGATAGCAGGTGGAGAGGAGGTGGCTGGAGGCCTGCCTGCAAGCCGTGGAGGTGTGACAAGTCGGTCCTCTGCGCAGCCACGTACTCCCTGCTTGCTGCCATCGGTCACCAGGTTGACCCAATGGGCTGTGTATGTAATGTAGTGGCCCTGCCCGTGCTTGGCAGACCAGGCATCCGTGGTCAGGTGGACCCTTGACCCAACGCTGTGTGCCAGAGATGACACCACTTGCCTCTCAACTGCACAGTACAGTTTGGGTATGGCCTTTTGAGAAAAATAATTGCGGCCTGGTATCTTCCACTGCGGTGTACCAATGGCCACAAACTTACGGAAAGCCTCCGACTCCACCAGCTTGTATGGTAATAGCTGGCGAGCTAATAGTTCCGCCACGCCAGCTGTCAGACGCCGGGCAAGAGGGTGACTGGCAGACATTTGCTTCTTCCGCTCAAATACTTCCTTCACGGACAGCTGGGTACTGCTGTGGGCAGAGGAGAAGGAACCGCTCAAGGGAAGAGGCGGTGTGGAGGAGGGTGGCTGTGAAGGTGCAAGGGAGAAAGTGGATGAAGACGATGCACCTGAAGGAGGAAGAGGAGAAGGAGTTTGGCTTGTCTTTTGAGGAGTGCTGCTTTTACTCAGGTGTTCTTGCCATAGCTGTTTGTGCCTTCTCTCCAGGTGCCTTCGTAAGGCACTTGTCCCTACGTGAGAGTTGGCCTTTCCACGGCTCAATTTTTGCTGGCAGAGACAACAGATGGCTTTGCTCCGATCTGAGACACACACGTGAAAAAATTTCCAAACCGCTGAGCCCCCCTGGGGTGATGGCGCTACGGTGGCATCAGCAGCAGCTGACGTTGAAGGGCATGTGTGCTCCCTGGCCATAGCTGGCTATACATGGCACCGGATACTGCCCCCAGCTGTTTCTGAGGACGAGCTCCCTCTGCTTCTATCATGGAGTCGTCTCCTCCTACTCCTCTCTGACTCCTCCTCTGAACTGTCCCCCTGGTCATCTCCTCTACCGGGAACATATGTGGTATCCGTATAATCGTCATCATAATCCTCCTGGCCAGCTGCGCTTTCCTCAGACACCTCCTCAAGTGCACCAACTTCAGGTGGTCCACCATCATCCCCATCCACACACGTTACGTCCATACTATCGCCACCTAACTCAGACGTATGAGGTGGTGTACCTGCGCCTTCTTGTTGTTGTTGCAGTAGTGGCTGGGAATCAGTGATTTCACCACCACCACCAAATAACTCCTGTGAAGTGTCAAATGCAGCGGATGTGGTGCTTGTTGTAGCGCTGGTGGCTGCGGGAGATGAGGTGTTCTGTGTTAAATACTCAATCACCTCCTCACGATTTTGGGAAGTGATGGCACGTGCCTTCTTCTGAGCACTGTATTTTGGGGCAGGTCCGCACGAAATCACAGCAACACCACCTCGCACAGCCACAGACCTGCCGGTGCCTGGTGGCCTTCCTCTGGGTCTGCCTCTACCTCTTCCTCTACCTGGTTTGTCCATTTTGTCCATCTCGGGGGTATGCTAGCTATATGCAGTGAGGTGGGTTCTCACTCAACACAACAGGTAGTTAGATGCAGTGAGGTGGCCAGGTGGGTTCACACTCAACACAACAGGTAGTTAGATACAGTGAGCTGGGTTCACTCAACAGTAAAGGTACTTAAGATGCAGTGAGGTGGGTTCTCACTCAACACAACAGGTAGTTAGATGCAGTGAGGTGGCCAGGTGCATTCACACTCAACACAACAGGTAGTTAGATGCAGTGAGCTGGGTTCGCTCAACAGTAAAGGTACTTAAGATGCAGTGAGGTGGGTTCTCACTCAACACAACAGGTAGTTAGATGCAGTGAGGTGGCCAGGTGGGTTTACACTCAACACAACAGGTAATTAGATGCAGTGAGCTGGGTTCACTCAACAGTAAAGGTACTTAAGATGCAGTGAGGTGGGTTCACATTCAACACAACAGGTAGTTAGATGCAGTGAGCTGGGTTCACTCAACAGTAAAGGTACTTAAGATGCAGTGAGGTGGGTTCTCACTCAACACAACAGGTAGTTAGATGCAGTGAGGTGGCCAGGTGGGTTCACACTCAACACAACAGGTAGTTAGATGCAGTGAGCTGGGTTCACTCAACAGTAAAGGTACTTAAGATGCAGTGAGGTGGGTTCTCACTCAACACAACAGGTAGTTAGATGCAGTGAGGTGGCCAGGTGGGTTCACACTCAACACAACAGGTAGTTAGATGCAGTGAGCTGGGTTCACTCAACAGTAAAGGTACTTAAGATGCAGTGAGGTGGGTTCTCACTCAACACATCAGGTAGTTAGATGCAGTGAGGTGGCCAGGTGGGTTCACACTCAACACAACAGGTAATTAGATGCAGTGAGCTGGGTTCACTCAACACAAGGCTAGGTATATGCAGTGATGAGGTGGGTTAAGTAAACACAACAGGTACTGGGTAGTTAGATGCAGTGAGCTGGGTTCACTCAACAGTAAAGGTACTTAAGATGCAGTGAGGTGGGTTCTCACTCAACACAACAGGTAGTTAGATGCAGTGAGGTGGCCAGGTGGGTTCACACTCAACACAACAGGTAGTTAGATGCAGTGAGCTGGGTTCACTCAACAGTAAAGGTACTTAAGATGCAGTGAGGTGGGTTCTCACTCAACACAACAGGTAGTTAGATACAGTGAGGTGGCCAGGTGGGTTCACACTCAACACAGCAGGTAATTAGATGCAGTGAGCTGGGTTCACTCAACACAACGCTAGGTATATGCAGTGATGATGTGGGTTAAGTAAACACAACAGGTACTGGGTAGTTAGATGCAGTGAGCTGGGTTCACTGAACAGTATACAGTAAAGGTACTTAAAGTGACTCTGTAACAAAAATTACAACGTTTTTTCTACCATCCTACAAGTTCCTAAACCTATTCTAATCTGTTCTGGCTCACTGCAGCACTTTGTACTATCACAGTCTGTGATAATAAATCAATGTATCTTTCCCCTGTCAGACTTGTCGGCCTGTGTCTGGAAGGCTGCCAACTCTTCCATGCTGGTCTGTTCCTCTATGCACACTCCAGTGTGTGTTTTATTTACATAAGCCAGCAGCTTCTCTGCTATCTTATCAGTGATAGAAGAGAGCTGGATAAAAATCCTCCTCTGTTAGGCTGTGAAAGTAGCTGGCTGACACATACTGAGGAATTACAAACACAGGCAGAGCTGTCTGCAGGAAGCCTGTAATGTTCAGTGCATGAGAGAAGAAGGGGACAGAAGGTAAACGCACAAATGATCTTTTGAGATTCAAAAGGAAAGCTGTATACAGCCTGCTTGTGTATGGATGTATTTTCTATGTGTGGACATATTGTACATCAATCTACTTCCTGTTTTGGTGGCCATTTTGTTTGTTTATAAACAAACTTTTTAAAACTGTTTTTGACTACTTTTAATGTGGCGGGGAGCGGCGAAATTGTGACAGAGGGTAATAGGAGATGTCCCCTAACACACTGGTATGTTTACTTTTGTGCGATTTTAACAATACAGATTCTCTTTAAGATGCAGTGAGGTGGGTTCTCACTCAACACAACAGGTAGTTAGACTTAGATGCAGTGAGCTGGGTTCACTCAACACAACGCTAGTAATATGCAGTGATGAGGTGGGTTAAGTAAACACAACAGGTACTGGGTAGTTAGATGCAGTGAGCTGGGTTCACTCAACACAAAGCTAGGTATATGCAGTGATGAGGTGGGTTAAGTAAACACAACAGGTACTGGGGTATATGCAGTACTGGGTAGTACAATGTGCAGCTCCCTGTCACACACACAGGCAGTCAGTCACTGAATGTGCTGGGCTGCTGGCAGTGGCACACACACTATCAATTAGCAAGGCTGTGCATGCAACAAAAGTGTCAGAAAAAAAAAATGTACAGGTTGAGCTCTGAAAAGAGCTGTTGCTGGGTGCTTTAAAAGCAATATTAATCAGTCAGGAACAAGCAAAGCAGCCTAGAACCTAACTAATCTGTCCCTAAGAGAAAAAGTCTGCAGCAGCTGTCCCTTTCCTCTCTCTAGCAGGCACACGAGTGACTGTAATGGCCGCCGAAGGGTGCCTTATATAAGGGGGGGTGGGGCTCCAGGGCTTACTGTAGCCTGAATGGCTACAATGTGCCTGCTGACTGTGATGCAGAGGGTCAAAGTTGACCCTCATAGTGCATTATGGGGCGAATCGAACTTCCGGAAAAGTTCGCCTGGCGCAGGCGAACGCGAACCCCCAATGTTCGCCTGGAACCGTTCGCCGGCGAACCGTTCGGTACACCTCTATTCTTAGCCTGGTGAAGAAAACACCCTTCACAACAGTTGGCCAGATCAATAACATTCTCCAGGAGGTAGGTGTATGTGTGTCAAAGTCAACAATCAAGAGAGGACTTCACCAGAGTGAATACAGAGGGTTCACCACAAGATGTAAACCATCGGTGAGCCTCAAAAACAAGAAGGCCAGACTAGAGTTTGCCAAACGACATCTAAAGTCTTCACAGTTCTGGAACAATATCCTATGGACGGATGAGACCAAGATCAACTTGTTCCAGAATGATGGGAAAAGAATAGTATGGAGAAGGAAAGGAACTGTTCATGATCCTAAGCATACCACCTCATCAGTGAAGCATGGTGGTGGTAGTGTCATGGCGCGTGAGCACAAGCGTCGTGGGGGGGGGGGGGGGGCGGGGATAGTGTCCCGCACCAGGTTGGGTGACCCCGGCAGCCCTGAGGGATAAGGGAGGGGGTGCGCTATAATGGAGGGGGGAGTCGACCTGGGGGAGGGCAGTCCGACCTCTCCCTCCCTTCCTCTTCCCGGGCCGCCCTCCGTGCTCCCCCCCCCCCCTCCGACTGCAGAGTTAGCGCAGGGAAGCGCTGTAAATAGTCAAAACTCACCTCCCTGGTTCCAATCACCGCTCACTCGCCGCCTGTCTCCTCCTTCTCTTGCATAGACGCTGATACACACGCTGCTTCCTGTTTAGCAGGAAGCAGCGTGTGTATCAGCGTCTATGCTAACCTGTACTGGGGGGCACCTACCTAATCTAACCTATACTGGGGGGCAGCTACCTATCTAACCTATACTGGGGGGCAGCTACCTATCTAACCTATAATGGGGGGCACCTACCTAATCTAACCTATACTGGGGGGCAGCTACCTATCTAACCTACACTGGGCTGCAGCTACCTAATCTAACCTATACTGGGGGGCAGCTACCTATCTAACCTATACTGGGGGGCAGTTACCTAATCTAACCTATACTGGGGGGGCAGCTACCTATCTAACCTATACTGGGGGCAGTTACCTATCTAACCTATACTGGGGGGCAGCTACCTATGTAATCTATACTGGGGCACCTACTTATCTAACCTGTATTGGGGGCACCTACCTACCTAGCTAGCCTATATTGGTGGCAACTATACTGGCTACCTATATTGGAGACACCTACCTAACTAACCTATACTGGGGGCACCTACCTATCTAACCTATGCTGGGGGCAACTATTCTGGCTACCTATATTAGCCCACTGCCTTACTGTTACAGTTACATTACAGTTAGCCCTGCCCATGTGATGTCATGGCCCATGTGATGCCATGGCGCGCTTTTTGCCTCGACGTGTTTCGCTTTTTTTTTGGGGGGGGGGGTCGGTAAATTATCCGCATGAGCATGTATGGCTGCCAGTGGAACTGGTTCTCTTGTATTTATTGGTGATGTGACTGCTGACAAACTCAGCAGGATTAATTCAGGTGTGTTTCTGGCAATATTATCTGCTCATATTCAGCCAAATGCTTCAGAACTCATTGGAAGGCACTTCACAGTGCAGATGGACAATGACCAAAGCATACTGCAAAAGAAACCAAAGAGTTTTTGAAGGGAAAGAAGTAAAATGTTATACAATGACCAAGTCAATCATCTGACCTGAATCCGACTGAGCATGCATTTCACTTGCTGAAGACAAAACTGAAGGGAAAATGCCCCAAGAACAAGCAGGAACTGAAGACAATTGTAGTAGAGGCCTGGCAGAGCATCACCAGGGATGAAACCCAGCGTCTGGTGATGTCTATGTGTTCCAGACTTCAGGATGTAATTGACTGCAAAGGATTTGCAACCAAGTATTAAACAGTTAAAGTTTGATTTATGATTAATATTCTGTCCAGTTACTTTTGCTCCCTCAGAGGCACATGTGCAAACTGGAATTCCTACACCATTCACCTGATTTGGATGTAAATACCCTCAAATTAAAGCTGACAGTCTGCAGTTAAAGCACATTGTGTTAGTTTCATTTCAAATCCATTGTGGTTGTGTATAGAGCCAAAAATGTTAGAATTGTGTTGATGTACCAATATTTATGGACTTGACTGTATGTTGGTTTTAAGGGATCCCTGAGCAGAGGCAAAACAAAGAAAATCTGGACTTACCTGGGGCTTCCTCCACGGAAGGGACCCCGCAGGGTTCTTCGGTGTCCTCTGGGTCCCTTCCGTGGTTCCGCTGGCGGCTCTGGTAAGTGCGCGACTACGGTCAAAGTAGTGCATGTGTGGCCCATCCAGGTTACCGGCGCATCATCATGCCCATCTCCATAACGGTCCTGCGCATGTGCAGTTCAGTCTTTCAAGTACGGCGCATGCGCAGGACCTTTACATTAGCAGGTGTGATGACACGCTGGGTGCTTGCACGGCGCATGCACAACTTTGGCCGAAGTCGCCGACCTACAGGAGCCACCAGTGGGACCACAGAGTGGACCCGGAGGACACCGAGGGACCTCGTGGGCTACGGGGGGCTGGAGGAAGCCCCGGGTAAGTCCAGATTTCCTTTTTTCAGGGTCTCTAATGGCATGATATAGTATGATATACCTGTTCTTATGCGTAGTCAATATATGAATACTACAAACTGTGGAGCCCCCAGAAAAACTTTAATGTCACCTCTCGATGTCCATAGTCCTCCACTTGGTGACCCTAACAGCCGTACAGCTTGGGGACCCATCTTCAAAGGCTCATAAAACAAGTGTGGCCATCAAGATCATCACACCGACAACAAGTGTAGCCACAAAAGCGCCGCATCTGGAGGATGGACTCTGTAGCAGATGAAGGAAACATTAATAGTCTCCCCCCCCCCCCACTTTGGTTGCATCGGCTGCTCTCCTACAGTTGCTAATATTAACAACACCCTCCCCCCCCCCCCCCCCCTGGGAATTTACATTTATTTACTATTTATGTGTTGCATGTTTGACATGGCTTTATTTATTTATTTATTTATTTTTCTTGTTAGATAAATCTTTCTCTGTATCTTTAAATTAATAAAAATTATATGTTTAAAACATGTACGATACATAACACTACAGGTGTTATGTGAGTGGCCGCTACGATCTAGGCAACATGGACCTTTGCAACAATCACAACTGATCATCTGCTAGCCATCTGCCAACCATCAACCGAGGTGTGGGTGAGACAAGCTTTTTGTGCATGCTGTGCTTTATGTGCAAAGGGGCTTTGACATACAGGGTGACCCTGTTGCCACTTTCTGCTTAACAGCTTGGATAGCTGGAACTGTTGTGGTGATTCGGCTTCGGCCCCTGAAGCACTTTAGAGGTTTGCCATTGCTTCCCATGCTAAGCGGTTTATGTTGCCCATGTCGAGTCTATGCAAAGAGGTCTTTGCTGCTGTTCTTTTCCATTATTGCTGCATGGCTATATAGAACTAACAACTTTCCAATCACACTAACCAACGTGACCAATTTATCAATTTTAACTTGTTGTTTGTTTCCCATGAGTGTTTGTGCGGTGCACCAGTGAGTGGGTTGTTAGCTCCGTGTGTGGCGTGGTGGCTATCCCATGCGCTTTTAATGTATTTTTTAATATTTGAGATAATTTACATCAATAAAAATTAAATTTTGTATATTTTTTGAATTTTCTGGTAATTGTTGTTTTTTTGAATGACACACATGCCAGCCTTATTGAACCACTTCTGAATTGTTTCAAATATACATAACACTACAGACAGACATCCTGTGCTTCATTGTACCCACTGGGAGCATGATTTAGCATGGTTTAGCACCTCTCTCAATTCATTCTATTTAAAGGACAACTGACCTGAGAGGGATATGGAGGCCATATTTATTTCCTTTTAGACAATGCAGGTTGCCTCTAATACTTTCAGTCAAAGATGCTGAACAGGTACCGTATGCAGATCAGATGTTTGACTGGATTTGCTGCATGCTTATTTCAAGTGTGTGATTCAGACACTATTGATGCAAAAAAGATCAGCAGGACAGCCAGGCAACTGTATTGTTTAAAAGGAAACAAATATGGCAGCTTCCATGTCCCCTCTCAGGTCAGTTGGTGTATGGTACACAACGTTGTTTGTGGTCAACTCAACCCAAGTCCAGAGATCGCCTTCAATCCTGGCAGTCAGAGCCCCGTCATACTCTACTGCCTATAGGTGATTGCAGTTCCAGCGGTCTATGTGTGTCTGTAGACACTTTTATACTGACTCCATTTTCCACCAAAATGTTCTCCAACAATCAACACTACCATTAACCTTCTTTAGTGGTACCTGAGCATGATCACCCATATTCATAATAGTGTCTGAAGTAAGAACTGTATGCATTGACCAAAGGGACTATCCTTTCTTATGCATATTTTTGAGTTCAGAAGAGAGAAGGCAATCCATCAGTCACAATTTATCTGCCCTGATACCCATCAATCAATCAAAGGAGAAACATCTCTGAAATGCAAAAACTCTAATCATTGACAGATTTTTAAACCATGATGTATAGATCTTTTTAAATACATCTTTACAGGGCTCGTCAGATTATGTTTCCATTCCTGGATAATAATTTCTCCTCAGTGTCAAGAGATTCATTTATCAATCTGAAGAGGACAAAATATAATGGTTACCTTTTAGAATATATAGCTGAATTCAGAATCACCGGTGGAAATGTGGTACAAACTGACAAAGTGTAGGAAGAGGGATTCTGGTGCCTGTAGATGCCGCAGTCCACGTCCCAGGCTTCACAGGGCGTTTGTTGGCTGTCAGAAATATGTGTGGATCCCCGTTTTTCTGACTGAGCAATCTTATATGATTTCACATCTTCACACATAAAAGAGTCATATGTTTAAAAATAGATGTACCTATGAAGTACTCTGATCCTTGTTTTTTTACTGTTTTTTTTAGAAATCCCCTCCTTCCCCCCAGCCGGCCAATCACGCGATCAGCTGTCATCGGCAATCCCATTCCTAGCAATCATGCACACCCAAAGACTCCTGGTACTTGCTCTCTGCCAACTGGACCCAGAGGTGCAGTGGCTTATTTTCTCAGCTGAAAGGTTTCTTCGACTCCTGAAGGTTACCCGCAACCTCCAAGTATCTATAGGATGAGAGAGAGAGACGAGGAGCCCAATGGTGTAGTTGGGGATGCTCGTTCGGATTGTACAGAAACAAAATTTCTGAATTTCCGACCGGAAATCGCATTTCCGCATCGAAATTATGAAATCGGTAATGGAAGTGCGGTAGGCAGTTTTTCGTGGAAATATTTACGGAAATTTCCACCGACTTTAACATCAATTTTCTCAAAAACTACAAGGTCTTTTTGAAAGATTTTTTTCACTCTTGTTCCTACTTTTCTGCTTAACATTCCTTGAAAATTTGGTGTTTCTAGCACCTATGGGGGATTTGCTATTACCTCTAAATTCAGCATCATACCGCATAGCGGTTCCAATGCGGATTTTCATGGTAATTTCTGCCAATTTTAACATCGATTTTCTCAAAAACGACAAGCTCTTTTTGAAAGAAAAAATGTCCCTCTTGTTTCCACTTTTCTGCTTAACATACCCTGAAAATTTGGTGTTTATAGACAGGGGCTTTGCTATTAACCGCCAAAGTTGTCCGCTGTTGACTGTAATGCAAAATACAGAAAATTTGCATTACCGATATGCGGTATTATGCCATTCAGGGAATGTTAACCACTTGAGGACCACAGTGGTAAACCCCCCTAAAGACCAGGCTGTTTTTTTTCATAATTGGCCACTGCAGCTTTAAGGACAAGCTGCAGGGCGGCACAACACAGCACACAAGTGATCCCCCCCCCCTTTTTCTCCCCACCAACAGAGCTCACTGTTGGTGGGGTCTGATCGCCCCCCCTTGTGTTTATTTTTTTTATAAATATTTATGTTCGCATTTTTGTAATGTTTTTTACTGTTTGTTTAGTGTTTGTTTGTTTCTTTTTTAAATCCCCTCCCTCCCCCTAGCCGGCCAATCACGCGATTGGCTGTCATAGGCTTCTGCCTATGAGAACCGATCTCTCTCTTGTCCCCCAGATCGCAGCGCTGTACTGTGTAAATAGACGGCGATCACGCCGTCTAAGAGTCTCCGCCGCTTGGAGACTGAAGACGGGGCGGAGCTCCGCCTCCCGAAAAGGAGATGCACGCGCACCCTGCGCGCAATCTCCTTCAGTAGCCGGCTCCAGGACATGACGCCAATTGGCGTTAGGTGGTGCTGGGGCTGTCACCGCGGCCACACCCACTGGCGTGGAGCGGTCTTAGAGTAGTTAAGTAGACAAATGGAAACAAGAAGAAGAAAAATATTTCAAAAAGACTTTGTAGTTTTGGAGAAAATTAATGTTAAAGTCGACGGAAATTACCGCAAAAATCCGCATCGGAATGCGGAAATCGTTAGTGGAATCGGTAGTGGTAGCGGTAATTGGCAATGGCGGAATGCGGATTTTCGGTGGAAATGGAAATTGGCATTTCCGACCATCCCTTGTTGTAGTATCATAGGATGAATTGGTATATGTAAATGAATAAGAAATATATTTATAAATATGGGTTGCAAGAACTTGCAACCACCGTCAGAGCCTGGCTTTTCTAGGCGTGTTGAAAGAGAACCCGAGGTGGGATTTAATTATGTTACTGGGGCACAGAGGCTGGTTGTGCACACTAAGACCAGCCTCCGTTGCCCTATGGTGTGCCTCCATGACCCCCATGCGCGCCGCTATACCCCCCGCAGTGCTGGCGATACGCAGCGTGTCGCCAACACAATGTTTACCAATGCGCTGTCTGTCAGCGCCGCTCCCCCGCCTCCTCCGCATCGGCGCTACCCGCCCGTGTCCCTTCCCTCCCGCTTATAGGAGGGAAGTGACGCGGGCGGGTAGCGCCGATGCGGAGGAGGCGGGGGAGCGGCGCTGACTGACAGCGCATAGGTCAACATTGTGCTGGCGACGCGCTGTGTGTCGCCAGCACTGCGGGGGGTATAGCGGCGCGCAGGGGGGTCCTGGAGGCAAACCATGGGGCAACGGAGGCTGGTCTTAGTTTGCACAACCAGCCGCTGTGCCCCAGTAACATAATTAAATTCCACCTCGGGTTCTCTTGAAGTAGATGCTGGTTGGCCCCTCTCCTTGGATAGTTGTGAGAATGTGAGGGACTGCAGAGTCCTAGTGACTATCAACCTGAAAGGGTATGGACTATGCTAAAAACACTGGTGGTGGCGCCCTTGATGATAGATAACAACTAAATCCACTATATAAGTGAGAAGTGTAATGTCTTCCTTCTCAAAAGGACAAACCAATAATTAATGAAAAAAATATGCATTCATGCACACATATACCTTTTCCAATAATTATTGGTTTGTCCTTTTGAGAAGGTAAGACATTACACTTCTAACCTATATAGTAGCTTTAGTTGTTGTCTATCATCAAGGGCATCTCCACCACTGTTCTTAGTATTTTCTCAGCTGTGTTTCCTCCATTCACAGTGCAGAAAGCGATCTCCCCACTGATATAAATGTAGAGTCTGTCTACCATCCGCTGTACAGCGCCACCTGGCAACCAGATGGAGTAGTGATACAGTATGTAAATAAACTCTGTGGTATGCCCAGTGTTTATGGATACTTATGAGCAGATTCTGCAGTTCTTTGGAGGGGTAATCATTATTTAGGATAAGTTGTACTTTTTCAATGCTCTAAGCTTATAAAGGGAATGTGCAGTGATTAGTTTCATTTTTTTAAATTAGGAAATCATTAAATATTACAAAAGAAAATGTCATGTTTGTTTAGAGCTCCACCTGCTGGTCTAAAACCAGTTATACGTTAACACTAGTTGACACTTGGCAAAGGTGGCTGTTCAGGACTGTCTTGCCAGCGAAAGCATATGTACAGGCATCCATCCAACATAAGATCAGGCTCGCTAGATCTTTAGGGACACTGATGCCTGAGCCCATTGTTCCCCTTCGCAACCCCGCACCCAATGGATTGAGACCCATTCCCTGCAGGCCACAGTGTGTGCACCTTAACAAGCAAGCTTTTTAAGCACATGAAGGGTGTAGATAAAACAACCTCAGATAGAGCAGTGAACACATTAGATATAATAGTCATCCCGAAGGATTATTAGGGACTGTTTAAGGTGGCAGTTTAGGAAGGAGAGCTGTAAAGACACACTGCTCAGCTCATGAGTGGGCGGTGTGTTCAGCTCTATGTAGTTGGGGAGAAGAACATGTGGTGCCTCATCAGAGGAAATGTACAGAAAGTTCCCCCAATACAACAGATCTTGAGCCAGCGTTTGTCCTGCCAGATCACTAGAAAGAGACGCCAGCAACACCAGGTGATGCTTGTTGTGCACATGGTAGATTGTCTACCAAAATAATTAACTGCTTTAGGTGAGGAAAGTCTATATTGTGTACATACTGTATGTTTAGTATGTTTAGGCCTTTTACATACAGGCAGATTCCAGGCAAATCTTTTGGACAAACAATCGTTTTGATCAATCAGACAGAAATACCAAATCATTGTACACATGAAGTCACATGAAGTACACAGTCACTCCTGTTCAATCCCCATACCCCTGGCAAGTCCTGCCAGATTTCCTGCTTCTGTTCCATAACGTCAGTCATTGAATTATTCATTTACACGCGCACATGGCGTAACATATGCGCACCTGATCGATATTTGCCTCCAGTCCCAATAATTTTACAACTGATAAAGCAATCATTTATTTTTGCTTCCAGTCAGCAGAAGAATTTTTACTTGTAATCAACAGACATACAATCTGATCATTTTGATACGATTGATCATCAATTGGAAATGAATGTTGGCTCATGTATAAGCCTTTACACTTAGGCTGGATTCACAATGTGCGCGTTTCATAATGCACACGTAACGTTATGTGTGGGAACTGCAATGGTGACTGGACATACCGTAGATGTTAATTCAAAGCCTGCATGCAGTGAGTTAGAACAACATGATCCGATTCAATGTAGAGATGTGAATAGACCCATAGAATTGTTATATAAGCAGTGAGTTGGCATGCAGGATTATTCTGCAACACAACTGATGTACTACGAGCAGAGCCTTATAGAAATGTGTACAGGAATGTATTTATGAGATTCACTGCCACTCAGCGGTCCATGGCACTGTCTGCAGCACTTGTTATAACTTGTTATATGGATAACATAGTGTCTGCACTTGTTATATAGGGGAAATATTGGCTGCACTTGTTATATTTAGAAATAAAAACAAACAAACACATTTTATATTGTGCTTTTCTCCTGTTGGACTCAAAGGGCAGGAACTACAGCTACTAGGGGCACACTCAGTAGGCAGTAGCACCGTTAGGGTGTCTTGCCCAAGGACTCCTTATCGAATAGGATACTGGCTGACTGAATAGGAAGACTAACTAGTACACTATCCAGCCACTAGGATGTAATGGATGAGGAAAATAATGTCCTTTCTTAGATAAAGGAAATAATGACTGCATTTGTTATATAAGGTAAATAATTGTTGCACTTGTTATATGTGGAAAATATTGTCCGTATTTATTATATGAGGGGAAAATTGCTTAACATGTTATATGTGGGTTATAATAGATGCACTTGTTTTTATGAGGTAGTTGGTAGATAATGGCTGCACTTGTTATATAAGGGATATAGTGGATACACTTGTCACATGAGGAAAATAATGTCTGTACTTATTATATATATGAGGGAAATAATGCCTGCACTTGTTATATGAGGGAAATAATGGCTGCACTTGCTATAAGTGGGATATAATTGAGGCACTTGTATGAGGAAAATAATATCTGCGCTTGTTATATGTGGGAATAATGGCTGAACTTGTTATATGTGGGTATCATTGATGCACCTGTTATATGAGGAAAATAATGGATGCACTTGTTATATGAGGGAATAATGGCTGCACTTGTTGTATGTGAACTATAATGGATGCACTTGCTATATAAGGGATATAATGGATGCACATGCTATACGTGGAATCAGGGACGTTGCTAAAATCCTAAGAGATCCGGTGCACTTTTGGGCGTTCCGGGGCACTTTTGGGCGGTCAGCATTCCCTGACCGTCTAGTGGACCCCATCCCATGCTCCCATGGGCCTCCCATTGAGGCACCACAACTCCCAGCATGACTCCATAGAATAACCACAGCTCCCCGCATGCCCCGATAAAGGCATCACAGCACCTAGCATGGCATCACAGTACCCAATATGTCCACATAGAGGCACCTTAGCACCCAGCATACCCCCATTGCTCTAGTGCCATGATGGGTGCTATGGTGCCTATACAGGGAATGCTGGGTGCTGTGTAGTGCCATGCTGGGTGCTGTGGCGCCTTTGTGGGGCATGCTGGGTACCGTAGGGTGCCATGCTGGGCGCTGTGGTTCCTCAACTCTGCCTGGGGGACATCCGGGGCACCTCAGAATAGAACACCCTGCGATATAATGGATGCGCTTGCTATATCTGGGATATAATGGATGCGCTTGTTATATGTGGGATATATTGGATGGACTTGTTATATGTGGGATATATTGGATGGACTTGTTATATGTGGGATATAATGGTTGCACTTGTTGTATGTGGGATATAATGGTTGCACTTGTTGTATGTGGGATATAATGGTTGCACTTGTTGTATGTGGGATATAATGAATGTACTTGCTACTGTATATGTGGGATATATTGGATGGACTTGTTATATGTGGGATATAATGGTTGTACTTGTTGTATGTGGGATATAATGGATGCACTCGTTGTATGTGGGATATAATGGATGCACTCGTTGTATGTGGGATATAATGGATGCACTCGTTGTATGTGGGATATAATGGATGCACTCGTTGTATGTGGGGTATAATGGATGCACTCGTTGTATGTGGGGTATAATGGATGCACTCGTTCGTTGTATGTGGGGTATAATGGATGCACTCGTTGTACGTGGGATATATTGGATGCACTTGTTGTATGTGGGGTATAATGGATGCACTCGTTGTATGTGGGGTATAATGGATGCACGTGTTATACGTGGGCATTATGGCTGCTTTTTTTATATGGAAGACACAGAGACTGTATCACTACACTGCGGACATCACCAAGGAAAATATTATGGTAGTTTGTGGGGGTGACTTATTTAGAATTTTCTGTACCAAAATATTTATAAGTGCACCAGATACATATATTTTCTTAGTGGTGATTTAGTAAATGTTATGTTTTTCCCACTTTTGCTTGCATTTTGCTGTGAAGATAGTCTATGATATGAAGCTGACTGGTGCTCTTTTATCATCAGGCTGGACGGAGTTGCGGCCTGCACAGAGTATAAATTTCCTTTCAGGAGATATCACATATTTTTACACGCTTGTCTCTTTTGATGCACTGGTGGAGAAGTGATCACTTGATTGACCCCAGACCTGGCTCAGAAACCTGCGTTCCCCCATACATCTCCAGCCCCCGTGACCGCATGCTGAACCGCAGCCTCCTCGCGGCCGCTGTGACACCCAAGCCATCAAGACGGGCGACCTTTCATCCGGCTCCCTGCCCCGGTAGCCTTAAATTCCCCCTTTTGATTTTAATCCAGATTTATGGAGAGGTGCCGTTATCAAAACACACTGCGCTGGCAAATTGGTGTCCTTATTTGCAGCCCTACAAGCACCTATAAAGCTGCCAAAATAGCAAACAAATAGTATTATATAGAGCGCAATGATTACAGTGGGAGCTCTCAGGAGGACACTATAGCCAGCAATGATATTATTCTCAATATCTTTTCCTGGCCGCCACCAATTCATCCATTCCTGTTCAACTATTACAACGTGGCCCTCCGAGGGTGATATTAACTCCTTCATATTGACTGCTATAGATGGAATTTTTAGAAGGACTAAGAGGGCAGGAATGCAATTATTCCCAGATCTTTAGAGAAACAAAAACATATTTAAAGTGAACCTGAACTGAGTAAAAATTATTTAAAATAAACACATGATGTACCTGCAAATTAATATTGCATGCTTACCTCACCACCAGATCCTGTCAGAAACGTACCATTTTTCTTTAGCAACGTTTCCTTCCAGTTCTGACAAAATTTTGTCAGAACTGAAATATATCAGTTGCTGTCAGTTATAACTAAAAGGACAACTGATGTGCAATAAATCATAGTGTTGTAAGAATAGCTCTGTGGTGCCCCTTTCTGCAGGTGTCACTCTAGGCATCGACTTTATTTGCCTATGCCTACAAATGGCCATGTCAAACGAGGTGAAATCTGCTGGTAAAAAGTAATGAGAGAAAGGCATGAAAAAATAAGACAGACGGTGCCCAAGCACTCCCTTTTTTAAATTCCCATAAAAGGCCCCTTTTGCTGCCAAAAGAAAGCCCCGCCCTTGGCTGTGATAAATTCTACCCACCACATGCAGGAAGCTACACCCACCACCCATGGGCAGCACCACCCCATTTGGGACACTGGAGTTACGAGGTGCCTTACAAATATCCTAGTATAACCATCCCGCAGCTGTGTAGGAGCAGATAAGATGGTGTCTTCCTGACAGCAGTGACCTCTCCCTCCTCCAGCATTCACAGTGACCTCTCCCTCAACCTAGGACCCGTACTGACCTCTCCCTCCACTTAGGCCCCATACTGACCTCTCCCTGTCCAGCACTAGCACTGCAGTGATCCTGCCTCCCTCAGCACCCACACTGACCTTTCCCTCCCCCAGCGGTACCCTTCCTGTTCCCAGCAGCACCTATAATGACCTCCCCAACACCTAAACTGACCTCTCCTTCCCTCAGTGGCCTTTCCCTCCCCCAGGCCCCCAATGACTTCCTTTTCCTGCAGCACCCCCACTGACCTCTACTTCTCCCAAACAACATCCACCCACACTCCTTTCCCCATAGCTGGCACCAGTGTTGCCAACCTTTCACGTTATTTTTTACTGACAAATACCTAAAAATTTACTGACAAAATCCCCTGCGCCACGCGTATGTCCCCAGTATCTGTAGGCAGGGGTATATGTGCCCAGTATATGTAGTCGGGGGTATATGTCCCCAGTATATGTAGGCAGGGGTATATGTGCCCAGTATATGTAGTCGAGTGTATATGTCCCCAGTATATGTAGGCAGGGGTATATGTGCCCAGTATATGTAGTCGGGGGTATAATTCCCCAGTATATGTAGGCAGGGGTATATGTGCCCAGTATATGTAGTCGGGGGTATATGTCCCCAGTATAAGTAGCCAGAGGTATATGTGCCCAGTATATGTAGGCAGGGGTATATGTCCCCAGTATATGTAGGCAGGGGTATATGTCCCCAGTATCTGTAGGCACTGTCAGGTTTTGGATAGGCACACCTTGCCGTGTTTCTGTAGTCGGGTGCTCAGCCTTGATGCAGAAGCGGCATCAGTCCAATACAAGCAATTCAAGGTCGGCTGGCACACCAGTTCAAAGTTCCAAGCAGTTTTATTGTATGCACAACATGACAATTGTTTCGGGGCCACGGAGGGTCCCCTTCATCAGATAAAGTGCAGACAGGTCGGCCAGCTGACCTTGAATTGTCAGTATCTGTAGGCAGGTGTATATGTCCCCAGTATATGTAGGCAGGGGTATATGTCCCCAGTATCTGTAGGCAGGTGTATATGTGCCCAGTATATCTAGTCGGGGGTATATGTCCCCAGTATATGTAGCCAGAGGTATATATGTCTCAGTATCTGTAGGCAGGTGTCTATGTACCCCGTATATGTAGGCAGGTGTATATGTCCCCAGTATATGTAGTCAGAGGTATATGTCCCCAGTATCTGTAGGCAGGTGTATATGTGCCCAGTATATGTAGTCGGGGGTATATGTCCCCAGTATATGTAGCCAGGGGTATAGTAATCCCCAGAATAGGTAGCCAGAAGAGGGAGAGCTGTGGGTACAGCGGGGAAGGGGGGCTATCTCCCCCCTCCTTCCCTCACCTTGGGGCTCTCCCTCCCTCGCTCTCCCCTCCAGAACTAAGTGTGGTGCGGCGGCTGGCAGCGGGCGGAACTCACCTCCGTCTCGTTGCTGGCGCGGGATGGTTGAATGGATTTGCCGCTAGTCTGGTCTGGTCCAGACCAGAGCAGCGGCACCTGAACTTCCGGCGCTTGGAGCGAGACCGAAGTAAGTTCCACCCGCTGCCAGCCGCCGGACCACACTTACAGTAGTTCTGGAGGGAAGAACGAGGGAGGGAGAGCCCTAAGGGGAGGGAAGGAGGGGGGAGATGGCCCCCCTTCCCCACTGTGCCCACAGCTCTCCCTCTTCTCTGCGCTGCTCCCCTCCTGCTCACAGCCCTTACGGACGCTGCTGAATTCCTTACGGAATTCACGGGCAGCTAAAGTTCAAACAAAATTTACGGTATGCCCGTAAATTTACGGGCGGTTGCCAACACTGGCTGGCACCCAGTACTCACACTCATATGACACCAAGTACCTGCACCAAGGCCTGACATTGCACCCAGTACTCACACCTGCACATCTCACCCACTATCTGCACCAAACACCCACTCAACCAGTACTTACCCCCAAAGTACCTGCATTTAAAACCTACGTTACATCTTAAAGGACCACTATCACGAAAGATAAAACATGAAGATACGTAATTAAAAAGTGAATTTTAACCAGAGTAAAATGTGCTATAAATCACTTTTCTACTATGTTGCCGTTACTTGCTCTGAGTTCATTCCTGGCATAGAGTCTAAGTTGTACCATGGTCTTCACCAGAGCACTCCGCTAGGGATGATGATGGGCCAACAGCACTAATGGCCATCAGATTACTTTGCAGCAGATGTAACCAGGTTTTTGCCCCCAGGATCGCTCAACCCGAGGTAACAGGAGCTGGACGTTTTGAGGTAGAGTCAGTGGACAGTTTTCTATTTTACACTGGTGGAGATGAGGCAGAGGTCTGGGCTGGTGGAATACAAGACATAGGGTTCAGGCTGGGTTGAGACGGGGCTGACAAGCAGTAGCCAAGTATAAGTTAAGGTTTAGTCAGGTGGCAGGCAATCCATACTCAGGTATAGCAACAGAAGGTCAGACAATGATAGGAGAAGGAAGAAGTCACACAGCATGAAACACCTACAGAGTTTCACAGTACACCACTTGTAGGTTGGGCCAGTATTAGTGGCAGCACATATAGGCGTACATTAAAAAAGGGCGCCGGGAAAAAAGGGCGCTCGGTTTTAAACGATAAGCATGAATAAAGTTTAAAAAAAAATTGTGCTATATTTCGTTTAAAAATAATGTTTTATAAAATTATAAATCATTAAATAATGTGTATGAAATCGGCAATTGTAAAAACGTTAATCTTCCGTGTTTAAAAAGTGGAATTTATAATAACGTTTTATAAAATATTAATCCGAATAATCCAAACATTTGTATAGCGCTTTTCTCCTGTCGGACTCAAAGCGCTCAAGAGCTGCAGCCACTGGGACGCGCTCAAGAGGCCACCCTGCAGTGTTAGGGAATCTTGCCTTGAACTCCTTACTGAATAGGTACTTGACCTAGCCAGGATTCGAACCCTGGTCTCCCATGTCAAAGGCAGAGCCCTTAACCAGTACACTATCCAGCCACTTATAAAACATTAATAAGAATGTTACTAAAGCTATACCTAACCCTACTCTCACACAGAACCCTCCCTGTACCTATCCCTAACCCCTAGACCCCCCCTGGTGGTGCCTAAACCTAAGACCCCCCTGGTGGTGCCTAAACCTAAGACCCCCCTGGTGGTGCCTAAACCTAAGACCCGCCTGGTGGTGCCTAAACCTAAGACCCCCTGTGATAAGCATTAATTACGTTTTAAAAAATATTGTGCGATTTTTCGTTTAAAAATAATGTTTTAAAAATGAAAAATTTTACAATCTTTCGTTTAAAAATAATGTTTTAAAAAATATTGTACTGTTTTTCGTTTAAAAATAATGTGTAAAAAATTATAAATCATTAAATAATGTGTAATCATGAGAAGCAGTTATAAAACATTAAAAGTCTCTGGGCGCCGCTTTTTAAAACGTTATTTTTCTCCGGCGCCCTTTTTTCCTGTTGGGCGCCCATTAAACGATATTTATTACGGGAGTAAATGGCGGCGCCCTTTTTGTCCACCTGCCTCATGCGCCCAAATTTCCTGCTTCCACTGTATAGAGCTTCCTAGTACAATCTGATCTGCAATATACTACAACTAAATTGGTGTATAAGATCATTCACTTACTTGTGGAATTAAGTTTCCATTTACTCCAAAAAGGATGCATTGCTTAAATTATACAACATTTTAAATATGTGTTTGTCTCTGGAACACAACCCTGGTTCATAGATCAATACATAATCTCCCTTTCCAATAACTAAGCACACAGGTTCCTCCTTTCATTCATCCTTATACATTGTACAGTATGTATATAGAACATTACAATAGAAAACCATTCTTTATTTATGTGACCAGGGGCATAACTACAGGGGAGCAGCCCTTGCTACTGCAGGGGGGCCCAGAGCACTGAGGGGGCTCCAACTACTACCCTTCCCTTCCTCCAATAAAGAGCACCATCCTTCAGATGTGTTTGTGGCAACACATGTTATGGGCATGAAGATCAGGATGGCCGCACTTGTTTTATGACCCTTGGGAGATGGGCCCCCGAGCAGTGAGAGTCACCAAAGAGGAGGCAAGAGGAGATGTGGGAAAATTGAGGGGCTCCATCAGAGTTTTGTTGGGGGAGCCCCATGATTTGTTGTGGCATTTGATTAACATGAGCCCTGCTTTGAACACAACATTGATACAAATGTTGTATGGAATGGAATAATGTAATACACATAATCACACAGTCACCAGAGGAGATATTACACTTTGCCAAGTTCTCCTGCGGTGGAAATAACATTACGTGGAGATCTCTGTGTTCTATATCGGTTTATTATTTGCAGCATGTGTACTGTGCTTCTCTGTGCAATGTAACATGACAAGAGTTGTCACTATAGCTTTAGGATTCTGTACTGTAAGGCAATGTGTTCATAATGCCTGTGTGATGGCGGGATGCATATAACCTGGTTTATGTAGGACGAAGGTCCTGTGCTGTCAACACTACCTGAGTAGTAGAAAATCAGAAGAAAACCAATTACGCATAACAAAATGTAGAACACCCTGGAGCAATGCAGATGCTTATGGGGAAACCTTGGCATGCAATAAACTGGACACTCATGCATTTGGTCTCACAATGGGGTGTATTCACTATGCAGCACTATGCAGGGAGCGGACAACTATTTTTCCGGTACTTCAGACAGGTACATACAGTGCTGTCCATAATTATTCTTTCCCTGGCAAATTTTGACTTAAAGTTACTGTTATTCAACCAACAATTAATTTTTTTGATGGGAAATGACATAGATGTCTCCCAAAAGATAATAAGACAATGTACAAGAGGGATTATTGTGGAAAAAACATTTCTCAACTTATATTTACATTTGAGCAAAAAGTGTCCAGTCCAAAATGATTCATACCCTTCACAAACTGTCACAGTCTGTTGAAAAAAATCAAAGTTCTATACCATTCCAAATAGTCCAAGCTGTTCTAAAACAACCTAATTACCCTAATTAATTGGGAACAGCTGTTTTAATCAACTCGACAGGTGAAAAACAGCAGCTCTCTGCAGTTGGTTTGTGGACAGTCATGGCTATGACAAAGGAGCTCAGTGAGGACCAGCAGCTGCACATTGTGGCTGCTCACAAGTCAGGAAAGGGCTACACACACTGTGGAAAATCTCAGAGGACATGGTCGGAAGCCAAAAGTGACACCTGTGCTGGCCAAGAGGATAGTGAGGAATGTGGGAATGTTTTTCAGCCATTGGACCAGGGAACCTATTCACAGTAAACGGCACCATGAAAAAAGAGCAATACATGAGGATTCTCAACGACATCAGGCAGTCTGCAGAGAAACTTGGCCTTGGGCCACAGTGGACATTTCAACATGACAATGACTCAAAACGCACAGCAAAAGTGGTGAAGAAATGGTTAGCCGACAACAACATTAACATTTTGGAGTGGCCCAGCCAGAATCCTGACTTAAATCCAATTGAGAATATGTGCAGAGAGTGAAAGATCAGTGTGATGTGAAGAAGACCCTCCAACCTGAAAGATTTGGAGCTCATTGATAAAGATGAATTTGCAAAAATACCTGTGGAGACGTGCAAAAAGCTGGTCTGCAATTATAGGAAGAGTTTGATTGCTGTAATAGCCAATAAAGGCTTTTCTATTGATTATTGAGAAGGGTATAAATGGTATGAAGGGTATGAATAATTTTGGACTGGACACTTTTTGCTCAAATGTAAATAAAAGCTGAGAAATGTTTTTTGTTTTTTTCCCCCACAATAATGCCTCTTGTACATTGTCTTATTATCTTTTGGGAGACACCCATGTCATTTCCCGTCAAAAAATTACTTGCTGGTTGGATAAAAGTAACTTTAAAGAGGAACTGTAATGACAAAACGTCCCCTGGGGGTACTCACCTCGGGTGGGGGAAGCCTCCGGATCCTAATGAGGCTTCCCACGCCGTCCTCCATCCGTCAGGGGTCTCGCTGCAGCCCTCCGTGCAGCAGTGACGTAATATTTACCTTCCTGGCTCCTGCGCAGGCGCTCTGACGGCTGTCGGCTCCGAAGTAGGCGGAAATACCCGATCGCCGTCGGGTCTGCTCTACTGCGCAGGCGCAAGTTTCCGGCGCCTGCGCAGTAGCGCGGACCCGACTGAGATCGGGTATTTACGTCTAGTTCTGAGCCGAAAGCAGCCACAGCGCCCCCGCTGGAGCCAGCAAAGGTAAATATTGAAGCTACAGTCGGCTCTGTCGCCGGCTGTTCGGAGGGCTGCAGCGAGACCCCCGTGGGACAGAGGACGGCGTGGGAAGCCTCATTAGGATCCGGAGGCTTCCCCCACCCGAGGTGAGTACCCCCCAGGGGAGGTTTTTGTTGTTACAGAGTCTCTTTAAGTCAAAATTTGCCTGGGGTATGAATAATTATGCAAGATGCAAAAAGGTGCAAGAAGGGGATGGGGAGAAGCTTGTTAATGATTACCCCAATTCATAGTGTCTATAGAAGTGATTATTACCAGCACAGGACCAATAGAGAGCTTATACTGTAGTTGAGGGAGGGCCCTACGGGGCCCCTCTGGCCCAAGGGCCCCGATGCGGTCGCAACCTCTGCAACCCCTATTGCTACGTCCCTGGCCTGGTTCATCAAGCTGCACTGCTTCGCAGAGCAGTTTAATGTGAAGGAGTGCCCGCTTTGCCTTCCTTACATAGCAGCGCTGGCTACTATGTAAGGAGCGTGCCTTTCTTAGTTAGCCGCTTTGCTTACATAGCAACGTGCATACTCTTAACTGCGGGCGGTCCTGTGAAATATCGTAACCGTGATACTTCACTTGGGGCCACTACTATGTTCTTTTACATAGTTCTTGCTGGGCAATCTGTAACTCATATGTACCCTGGACCCTAGATACCTGAAGGACTTGTTGCAACTGCATCACACCCCCCACAATCTTAGATCAAAAGGACGCACCACCATGGTCACCCCCAGAGTCCACCTCAAAACCTTTGGAGACAGAGCCTTTTGTCATGCTGCCCCTACACTTTGGAACTCCCTGCCACACCCAATCAGGACAGCTCCATCCCTGGAAGCATTTAAGTCTAAACTGAAAACCTACCTCTTCAGTCTGGCATTCATGAACATCTGACTATCTCCTCTGTAACACAACCCAGCCTGCAACCCTGTATTAATCTGAGACACAACTATGCGCTTTGAGTCCTATGGGAGAAAAGCGCTTTACAAATGTTATTGTATTATTGTTATTGTATTGTATATGTAGATTAAATTGCGCCTCCTGCAAGTATTTTCCTGCCCCGGCAGGTGCCCGCATGAGCAGAAGCCCGTGGCTCGGGCCTGGATCACCAAGCTTCCAAAACTGATAGTAGCAACCTGGAGGAAAACGGACCGTCAGTGATGGAACACATACACTACAAGGGGCTAGAAGAAGTTCCAGGTATGTACAG
The DNA here is from genome assembly GCF_040937935.1 of Hyperolius riggenbachi. Classification (NCBI taxonomy): domain Eukaryota; kingdom Metazoa; phylum Chordata; class Amphibia; order Anura; family Hyperoliidae; genus Hyperolius; species Hyperolius riggenbachi. The sequence continues at coordinate 75,647,935 of NC_090651.1, read as the reverse complement.
CTTTTTACCCCCTTTAGCTCAGGAATTCCGTTAAAGGAACACTATTGATTAACACGTTTTTTTAACCTGGAATTGAGAGAGGTCCTGAAGTGCTGGTAAATAATGATGTATACATTTCACTTGCTTACCTCTTTTGTTTAATGTATCAAATTTCTTTCACTCTAAACTGATGACAGTCTGCTCTAATCTGATGGCACAGTGAGCCATGAGGGGAGGAGGAATTCCTTCACAGTGCATCTGTTAACCCTGTGTGTGAGAGAAAGTCCTGTGTCTCTGACTGAAGTGTCTGAAGAGAGCAGAGGATATGTAACTTGTTATAAACATTTGTAATTGTTTGTGACAAAACAGCTATTCATACTTTTTGTTTTGCTTTACTTTCTTTTGCTTTCAGAGAAAATACTCTGTAGTCTGATATGCAAAATAAAAAAACAACAATGTCTGTGCATTGAAGCAGACATCCCTTTTGAGAATGATTTGTCTGAATAGAGCTCGGCGATATGTCTGCTCTTCGCAGTAAATTTGTCACAATAATATGCAAGTTTTATAAACAAAGTAATAAGTTACTTGAGGAACAAAGCTAAACCGGTTTATTAGTTATGTAACAGCCTAAAAGGAGGCTTGGAGCACATTTACACATCTTGGGTGGACTGTGAATGAATGCATCTAGGAGTTCTCGACATATAGTTGACCACTTAGTACACATCAGCCTATATATTGGATTTATACATTGAGAAAGTTGCATAGAGAAGTGACTGCAATGTAGAGCAGGGGTCAGATATATGAACATCTCTGTGATATGATGGATCTTTACTTCTATTTCCTGCCTGGAGGTGTCACCCCGGCATCCTGACACATCATAAGGTGACTCCCCCATTACATATGTTACAAGTCGCTCTGCTGCTTCTCCCCCAAGACTAATTCTCATCTATCTCTCCCTAATTGTTGATCAGATTACTTCATTTAGAAGTGTGACATTTAAAATATTTGGCCCCAAAGCCATTATGGGGACATCGTCACAATTAAATCACATCTCACCCTGATGTGGGATGATTTCTACATATTTTGTGGTTAATGAGGAGACTATGAATAATTGGTGGGTTCCTAAGCCTGGGCATAAGATGTGTCAGACCTGCCTGCACTGTTCTATACTTTATTTATTTATTGTATTTATAAATCGCATATCACGCAGCGCTAGACATTAGTTAAGGTTACAGACAATATTTAGGGGTGACATACAGCAATATGACAATACAGGAATACATGCAAACCAGATCACGCAGCACAGTATGAGTACAAGGTAATGCTTAGTCAGTCACTGGATGGGAACGCTGGAGATAAAGCAAGTCGAGTTCACTCAAGAGTTCACTCAGATCCATAGGATGGGTGTACGGTAATGGAGGTGCGTGATCAGGTATGAGACATAAGGAGGAGGACCCTGCCCAAAGGCTTACAATCTAGAGGGAGAGGTAGGGACATGAAAGTTAAGGGACCAGAGTTCAGCTGCAGGTTTAGAGCACAAGTGAGGGGGAGAAGGTCAGAGAGTTTTGAGGGCCTTCTTGAAGATGTTGAAGGAGGGGAAACCCTAATGGGGAAAGGTAGAGAGTTCCATAGTGTTAGAGCAGCTCTTGAGAAGTCCTGGAGGTGTGCATGGGATTGGGTGATGCGGGGGCCAGTCAGGCGAAGTTCATTGGAGGAGCGGAGTGAGCGGCTAGGTGTGTATCTTGGAGTAAGATTGGAAATGTATGACAGATTTGTAGGCCAGACACAGTATCTTGAGACTGGGTGCACACATAACAGAGCGTGAAAGGTTGCGTTTCTGTTATGGGGGGGATGGGTTGTGTGTGCATTTTTGCTGTGTTTTTACTGCGTTTTTAGTGCGTTTGCATTAGCGGTTTTCCGCAGATGCGTTTTTCATGCGTGCATTTTTATACGTTTGTATTTTGCATATACAAAACGCATATGCGTTCTCTATACGTTTTTCATGCGTTTTCCAATTGCATTTTATGCTAATCACTAGGAAGACAACAGGAAGCGGAAATACATCACAAAACAATTTAGGAAAAAACGCACATAAAAATGCATACCATTGCGTTCCCTTTGACTTTCATTATGTGCGTTTTTTATGCGTTTACAAAACCAGCGTTTTTAACCTCTTAAGGGCCACAGGCTTTACAGGCTTTACTAGTGACCAGGCTATTTTTTACAAATTAGGACTCTTCAGCTTTAATGGCTTAGGTGCACACAAAAGAACCCCCCCCTCTTTTCTGCCCACCAACAGACAATTCTGTTGGTGGGCTCTGATCGCTGTTGCAGGCAGTGGTTATTTTTATATTAATTTTATTTTTTTTTTTTTTATAAAAATGATGATTTTTTTGTTATTTCCCTGATCCCCACCCAGCCAATCACAGTGATCAGCTCTCATAGACATCAGCCTATGAGAGCCGATCACTTCCTAAGCCTCTCCAGGGGACAGCCGAGTGACACGGCTGTCCCCAGTACAGCGCTGCCGTAGATCGCAGTGCTGTGCCATGTAAATAGACAGCGGTTTCGCCGTCTAACAGTCTCCTAGCGGCTGAGAGACTGATGACAGAGCAGAGCTTTTTCATTCAAGTGGGGAAACACGCCCCCGGGACTTGACACCAATTGGCGTTAGGCGGTCCTGGGAGACCCACCGCATTCACGCCAATCACCAATCGCCAAATGCGTGACACATTCGTAAGCAGGTTAAAAACGCACGCATATGCATTTTTGATATCCGTTTTTTTCCCTGCGGCCCATAGACTTACATTAGCGGCACAAACGCGGCGTTTTCTGATTCTCGACTGGATAGGAAGCCAGTGGAGGGAATCACACAGGGGAGCCACCATGGTGGAGCGATGGGAGGAGTGGATAATTCTGGCTGCCGCATTCATGATGGACTGCAGCGAGGCAATTCGGGTCATAGGAAAACCAGACAGAAGGGCGTTGCAGTATTCAAGGCGGGAAATTATGAGGGCATGGATGAGGAGTTTGGTGGTGACAGAGATGGGCAAATTCCTGGCTCACGTTTCAGCAGGCGGTGTAGTGTTGGACATACGCTTCCAGATGTGGCAAAAAAAATTAAAAATCAATATCACCGTGATTTCAATCGTGATATCAACCACCTTGCCCCACTAGATCAGATCTCAGCAGAGGTCTGACTAAAAGAGCCACTAAAATGGTAGAATGCAGTATTCTGTATGTATGCAGGATACCAACTTTTCTGTACTTATCCTGGTTTCAGCATCAGAAACACTTCCTACACCTATATATTGCTGTATATTGGTATGTAGCCCCGCCCTCCCAGTAAGGCTTAGCCTAGAGCAGTGGTCCTCAAACTAAGGCCCGCGGGCCGAATGCGGCCTGTCGAGGCATTTTCACTGGCCCCCCAAACACAAAATGTATAACTTATAGATGTGGCCCACTGTACCCTTTAAATATCGGCTACCCACATATACTGTAAAATAGTAATGCTGGCATCACCCATCCACACACTGTAGAAGCCAGTGAGCAGTCATTTGAATTCTGCATCAGGTGACATTTTATTTTATCAAATGTCCCATTTGGTCGAAAAACAGCTCCTCCATCTTGAAAATGGCACTTACCCCAGAAGAACTTCCAGGTCAGCGCTTCTTCTTTGCACATGACAAACTTTGAACACTAGAGGGCAGGTTTAGTGGGACGTGAATGGGGCGGTTAAAGGGGAAAGGGAGGGGCAAAATTGGGACTGGTGAACTCTGCAAGCTTGCCTCTTCCTGTTAAAAAATATGACTTTTTCTGAAAGTCAACCTTCTGTCTATAATTATGGGGTCCAGGGGGAGCGGATGGGACAGCTGACATTGTACAAAGGTATGCACAACCCTTCCATACATACCTCTGTGCTTAGTTTATAATATGTACTTCGGGTCACTTATCCATTAAAACATTATTACTTCAAACTTTATTATTTAAGACGCTCCTGACCATAAGACGCACCTAGGTTTAAAGGACAAAAACCAGGGGGGAAAAATATACTAAACCTGGTGCATCCATGGTGAAGGGGCATCTTGTGAATTATGTCCCCTTTGTACATCATGCCCCCTTGTACCGCTTGTGTCTCCCTGTGTCCTTCTCTGTCCCCCTTGTGTCCTCCTATGTCCCCATGTGTCTTCCTCTGTCTTCCTTGTACACTCCTCTATACCCCTTTGTGTCCCCCTGTGTCCTAAATTTGTCCCTCTGAGTCCTCCTCTGCATGGGCACAGTACAGTGAGTCCCCAACATTGTGGCGGGTTTGAGGTTCCTATTGGCAGGCGTTCACAAGTCCCTGCATTTGGACTATAAGACGCAGTGACTTTTTCCCCCCACTTTTGGGGGAGAAAAAGTTAGTCTTATAGTCCAAAAAATACAGTAAATAAAGATGGCAGCCTCCATATTCCTCTCTCTACTCCTTTAAAAGTAGCATCCAGTGCCCAGCACCCACCACCACCCACACTGCCGTCAAGATTGGTATGTCACATGTCTGCACTTATATGTATTTTCATGCATGTCTTTTTGCCGCACTATGGAATAAACAGTTGGCTGCAGTGCCGGTCTCCTCTCCTCTCTCTCCTTCTCTTGAACAATCCTTTAAAAGTAGCTCTCAGAAGAATAGGGTATGATTTATTCTGTGAAGTATGCCCCTAAAGCAATAGAGCGCGTGCCTATCCCAGTACACAAATGTGTGTTTATTAATATCTGTACACCAATTGGTACTACTTGAATTCAATGATCCCCAACACATACATACACACTCATTATATACCAAGTCTCACTCAATGGACTGTGTTAAAGCAATTAGGCAGGCTGTGAGGCTGAGCTGTAGCTACGTTTGGTGGAAGAGCCCCCCTGCGCAGTCCACGTTTTACGAGTCTCTGAAGCCAGGGCGGAGAAGAGGGCGCTCTGCTGTGCCAATGAACCAAACATTTTTCCATGCATTCTTTTAAGCAATATCATATGTGTTTAATAGGCTTAAAACGTCAGTCGCTGTGTACAAGAATGGCTTCTAATGAGTCTCGTCTGTAACAAGGCCAACTCAAAGTTTTTTGTTGGAGTCACATAAAGTCCCAATCGCAGACTAGTTTTTCTTCTCTTTTAGTAAATTGCCTTTTTTCTCCACAATCAGCCGCTCTCTCGTGAAATACTCCAGAACGTCTCCCCTTAAAAGCCACATAAAAGTTTTAACTTTTCTTTTCTGAAAATCACAATATTCTTGCAAGTGCCTTTCAGCACAGAATGAAATTATGCCTTTTCATTTCTTTTTCAGGATGGTGATTTTATTCATTCTTGACGCCCAAGGACACATCAGACAGGCAGTGGCGGCGGCGGAGTCGTTCCAGCACTGGAGCTGAGTATTCTTCTTTCTGGGACTTGGGAGAAGAGGTGAAATGGTGCAACTTAGTTGGAGACGTCCTCGCGCTCATGGTGACTTTTCTGCTAATGAAACATGCTTCTTTAGTGTAGACTTGACAAGAACTGCCAACATTCACAAATTAATTCCACTGATAAAATCTTAGTACCCCCTTCCAAATGCTGCCCCATTTCCTAAGCCCTACCCGGAGGGATCCGCTGGACAAATGTACCCAACCCCAGCGACACCGATCCCCCCACCAATCCTTTTATTCGCTCCGCTCCCCCCATCCCCGCGTGACATCATGCATCGAACATCGTCCCTCTGTCGTTCCCCCGCATAGCAACACAGCGTGTCATCAGCTACACAGCTGACATGCGTGTATGCAGCAGTGATGCAGTGATGTCACCCAAGGGGATCAGCCCCTGATCCCCAATGGCGACATACAGTTGTGTTCAAAATTATTAGTGAGTGTTTTGACCAGTTTGACATTGATTTTGATCATTTCAGTCATCTTGTTTACAATTAAATCAAAGAGGCACTTGTAAGTCAGACAACTATAACATAACATTTATAATTAAATAACCACAGATGTCTTTTCTGTGCTCACATCATTATCAGTTTTATTCAACCCCCAAGTGACATTCATTCTTAGTACTAGTACTACAATAAAGTTATTTATTTTATTTTCATGCACCAAAGAGCCAAATCTCTTCTTTGTTCTTCTTATTCATTTACGTTGGCAGAGTGCATGAAAATATTGACTATTGTAATATTTACCGTATTTTTCGGAATATAAGACGCACTTTTTCTCCTCCAAATTTTGGGGAGAAAAGTGGGTGCGTCTTATATTCTAAAGATACCAAAAAATCAATGCAGAGTGCGCAGGGAAGCTGAACCGCCGCTATACATTACCTGATCCTGCAGCCGAGATCCTCCACCGGCTGTCGGCGATCCTCTTCAGCATCCTCCTTTCATCCTGGGTCCCGCAGCATGTTCCTCTTTAGTGGCAGCGGTAGGCAGGGACACCGTCCGCCTACTGCTGTGCAGAGCTGCCGGGGTCCGCTGGGCCATCTCCATAAACACTGCCAGGGTCCGCTGGGCCATCTGCATAATCGTCGCTGGAGTCCGCTGGGTCATCTGCATAATAGCCGCTGGAGTTCGCTGGGTCGCCGCCGCCATACACGCAGTTCTCTGCACGAGCCGCGCACGTGCGCCAGGGGTCATGCATGACCCCTGGCGCACGTGAGCGGCTAGTGCAGAGAACTGCATGTATGGAGGCGGCGACCCGGCGAACTCCAGCGGCTATTATGCAGATGACCCAGCGGACTCCAGCGACGATTATGCAGATGGCCCAGCGGACCCCGGCAGTGTTTATGGAGATGGCCCAGCGGACCCCGGCAGCTCTGCACAGCAGTAGGCGGACGGTGTCCCTGCCTACCGCTGCCACTAAAGAGGAACATGCTGCGGGACCAGTGGCGTAGCTAAAGAGCTGTGGGCCCCGATGCAAGTTTTACATTGGGGCCCCCCAAGCACTCTATACATAACAATTGATACGGCGCACCAAAATCTGCCAATGGCAACTACAGTGTCTGAGGTGCAAGAAGGGGATGGGCAGCACTTTGTTAATGATTACCACTATTCAAAGTATCTATAGAAGTGATTATTATGAACACAGGAGCAATAGAGAGCTAATACTGAAGTTGAGTGAGGGCCCCTCTGGCCCAAGGGCCCCAATGCGGTCGCAATCTCTGCACCCCCTATTGCTACGCCCCTGAGAACAAGGCAAGCGCAGGTACAGGACGGCTTGTGCCTGCCCAGTAAGTAACAAGGAACCACAGGTGAATGTAACTCTACTTGGTATGCTCTTGGCATAGTTGACAGAACACTTGCAGCTTTCTTTCTTCACAGCAGGGAAGGGGTCATCAATAGTCCTCTGCAGTATTCTGATTATCTCGTCAAGGTAAGGAGCCAGTTTCTTGCCACAGAGCTCTACCAGCAGGGTGAGCAGCTCAGTCAGGGCCAGCCTGAGCTCCTCAGATGGCTCTGTGATATCCTGGTTGGCTAAGCGCTGGCAGATGGCTGGCATGAGGTAAGGCAAGGCCTCCTCGGGCCTGGGGACATTAGTCACACAATAGTTGATGATTTGGATGGTGAGCTCCCTGCACTTCTCCATGGGGTCTGACAGGCACCTGAGCAGAGGCTTCAGCAGCTCCCCGAACACTTCCTGCAGCCTCTGGTCTTCAGCCTCCTTCTGGATAGCGGCCAGCGCTCTCTTTCTGGTGTTCTTGTTGTTGTCGTTCAGGCAGTTCAGGTGCCGAGCCACGGCCTGAGACACTTCACTAGCTGCACGCTGATCGCTCTCCGCCGCCATGTTTCCAGCCCCTAGTAACCACAGCGCTTCCTCCACACAGCGCAGCAACGGTATCTCAAGAATTTTATTAACAACGAACACAAGCAGGAAAACAGAGGATGTTGGATGGAGAACACCGGTTGCTAGGAAACGCAAGCAAGCTATTCAGAAACAATAATATAAAGTACCTACCAAGGAATCCTACATGTGCTTAGAAAAATGTTTATTATTGCAGAACCCCCCCCAGTAGGTAATCCCCTTAACTAAAATGTTAAAACATAAAAGAACCAGAGGGAGCGCTCCTTCACACATTACCACCAATCCCCATTGGGTAAATGCAGACCACAGTCGCCCAGCCGAAGCCTATGCTAGCTGCGTCTGCCACCCGAATGGTTGGACTGTGTGTGGTCCCACCACCGACGCACACCAATGAGGCCTCTAAATAGTTGCTGCAGCCGATTGTGTGGATTGATACCAGCTCCTGCAAAAGTCCTTATTCACAAGCCCCGTGCTGTGCTATAGGTTGATAACTGTTCGCTTTCCCTGTGCCTCCAATATCCACAAGAAGTTCCCGCATGCCCCGTGACCGCCTGCCGCAGTATGCTATCGAGCGGTGAACAAACACAATAGCTGTTAGCTGTTGTCTTCACTCACGGCTCCCTGGCAGTGTTGCCTCCTGAGGTGAATCCGGGCAGCAGGAGTCAGGACATCTCATCTCGCCAGACTCGCCTGGCTCCGCCGCTGACTGTCTGCTGCTGACGATGGGGAGGAGGGAGGCGGAGCCGAGGGAGAGATGAGAGATGGCGACGAGATAGATTGTCTGCCTGAGTCGGCGGCTGCGCCCGTGCGCCGCAACTCCTGTCCTCCTCGCCACCACAAAACATTAAGGTATGCAAACAGGGAGGGGGGGCCCGGCGGCCGGGCCCCCCCTCGAGGCTTCAGGCGGGCGGGCCCAGTCGCGCATGCGACCGCTGCGACCTCTATTGCTACGCCCCTGTGCGGGACCCAGGATGAAAGGAGGATGCTGAAGAGGATCGCAGACAGCCGGGGGGAGGATCGCGGCTGCAGGATCAGGTAATGTATGAAAGTGTATTGTAGTGTATTATAGTGTAGTTAATTGGACTGTATTTTAGTGTAGTGCAGTTAATTGGAGTGTAGTTTAGTGTAGTTAATTGTAGTTTAGTGCAGTGCAGTGCAGTGTAGTTTAGTTTAAGTGTAGTGTAGTGTATTGCTATATAGTGTATTGTAGTGTAACTGAGCAGTGTAGTGTAGATAGAGTAGCTTAGAATTTTTTTGGGGGGGATAAATGTCCATAAGACGCCCCTGCAGTATAGACGCACATAGGTTTAGTTTTTTTCCTGATTTTTGCCCTCTAAACCTAGGTGCGTCTTATATGCCGGAGCGTCTTATATTCCGAAAAATACGGTATATGGTGATATTATTTCCTAGTTGGCCTATGCCCCTTATTCAAGAGTTATTACCTTTCTCATTCTTAGTACTTACTACAACATCCTTTTCCAGTTATAACAGCTTTTAAACATGAAACATAGCTTGACACAAGTGTCTTGCAGCGATCTACAGGTATCTTAGCCCATTCTTCATAGGCAAAAGCCTCCAGTTCAGTCACATTCTTAGGCTTGCGCACTGCAACTGCTTTCTTTAAGTCCCACCAGAGGTTCTCAATCGGATTTAAAGCGGAATGGTAGATAGAAAATAAACACATTGTTTCACTTACCTGGGGCTTCCCCAAGCCCCCAGCAGCCATCCTGTCCCATGCCGGTCCTGCCTGAGCCTCTGCTCCGTCCTGTACCTCGACTTGTAAGTCGAGGCCAGCGCAGCCCTGCCAAGCGTATTCTTTCTTCGCGTTCCCCTCTGCAATAGCGGGGAATGAGAAGAAAGGATACGCGTGGCCAGAGCCGCGCAGGCGCAGTGGCCCGGCGGCGAAACCGAAAGTAGCTGGCGGCGGGAGAACGGAGGCTCGTCGAGGAGCGGCGCGGGACAGGACGGCTGTTGGGGGCTTGGGGAAGCCCCAGGTAAGTGAAACAATGTGTTTATTTCCGATCTACAGTTCCGCTTTAAGTCTGGTGACTGCGATGGCCACTCCAAAATGTTCCAGCCTTTAATCTGCAACCATGCTCTAGTGGACTTGGAGGTATGCTTGGGATCATTATCCTCTTGAAAGGTCCAATGTCTCCCAAGCCTCAGGTTTGTGACGGACTGCATCACATTTTCATCCAATATCTCCTGGTACTGAAGAGAATTCATGGTACCTTACCTTGCACACGCTGAAGCTTCCCTGTACCAGCATAAGCAAAACAGCCCCAAAGCATGATTGACCCCCCGCCATGCTTCACAGTAGGCAAGGTGTTCTTTTCTTCATAGGCCTTGTTCTTCCTCCTCCAAACATAGCGTTGATCCATGGGCCCAAACAGTTCTAATTTTGTTTTATCAGTCCACAGAACACTATCCCAAAACTTTATTGGTTTGTCCACATGACTTTTGGCATACTGCAGTCGACTCTTCTTATCCTTTGGAGACAGCAAGGTGGTGCGCCTGGGCGTTCTGGCATGGAGACCTTCATTACGCAATGTGCGCCTTATTGTCTGAGCTGAAACTTCAGTACCCGCATCTGACAAATCTTTTTTCAGTTCCCCAGCTGTCACACGGGAACTTTTCTCCACTTTGCGCTTCAGGTAGCGAACAGCAGTCGAAGTCAGCATATTCTTTCTGCTACGACCAGGTAGCGTTTCAACAGTGCCCTTTGCCATGAATTTGCGAATGATGCTTCCTATGGTGTCTTTTGGTATGTTTAACATCTTTACAATCTTCTTATAGCCATTGCCCTTCCTGTGAAGAGAAATCACCTCTTCTCTTGTCTTCCTGGACCATTCTCTTGACTTCACCATGTTTGTAAACACACCAGTAAATGTCTAGAAGGAGCTGAGTATCACAGTCATTAATTGGTGCTTATAATGTTTGATTGCGGCTCGTTAACATCCACAGGTGTTTTCAATACCTTATCAAAAACACTTGAATGAACCTCTGTTCTTCAGAGTGGTAGTCTTTAAGGGGTTGAATAATTGTGTCAATGAAGAAATCACACACAAAAAAACCACTTAATACTGTATTACAAAAACAATTGGTGTCATTTTAGTTGCTATTGGTTCTTTAAAAAGTCCTTGTAAGATTTAATTCTGAACACAATTACAAATGTACACTAAATTCTCTAAATGTGTACATTCTACAAATGTACACTAAATTACAGCATTGGGGGTTGAATCATTTTGAACACAACTGTATGTTGGGCATGTGTACGAGCTAGAAGACATATCCAGATTAGATACAAACAATCATTAACTCTGCACTTAAATACTCACAGCAACCTGGACTCTAGTAATGATAAAAACAATTAGAATACTAGTTTATTCGGTTGCACTAATGGAGGATATTCCCTTCCAAAATGTATTGCATGCATTGTTCTAAACTCTTTCACCAGCGGTGAGATTCCCTCTGTTTCGAAAGGGTCCCTACTCTACCCACACTAGTCATCAAGCAGGAAAACATTTCATGCACTTGAGATAGTGCAACTTAATTGTAGACATCCTCATGCTTAAAAACAAGAAGAGAATTGAGAGCCCAATATAGTGCAGTATTGTCAGGTAAAATTAAGAGTTCAATACAATTTTATGTGTATATACTCACAAACACGGGTTACCCATAGGCAACCACTTTAAATGTAGGTGGGGAGCATTAGGACCTGACCCCACTCAGGTTAAGAAGTCGCTCTCTGTAAATAGTAGATGGGGATGCACCCCTCCACCCAGGGTGGACTAGAAGATCAGCAAACACTCGGTATACAGAGGCGCCAGAGTAGAGTAAAACGAATAAATTATTTGTCAATTCTGTTCTATCGAGACTTAAGTGAGTTAAGTCCACCCTAACATCCCCCTCTGCTTTTAAGCAGTTTTTAAAACGTTTTACTCTACTCTGGCGCCTCTGTATACCGAGTTTTTACGGAGACATTCTCATGTTCATGTGACTTTTCCAGCTAATGAAACGTGCTTTTCTACTGTAAATAGACAAGACAAGAACTG